>NW_026607035.1:85000-617560 GCF_029890125.1 Rhinichthys klamathensis goyatoka | reverse complement strand
AAACACTGGATAAGTCAGCCTTCGAAAATTGTAATTGACTATGTGAGGCCTCGGAATCAAAAGGGCTAAGAACCACTGCCCTAATGTACACTTTAGCCAATAAAATATATTTTTCTTTTTCTCAGAATTGCAAGAGGAGGGTAAGAAACAACGACAACGAGACAGTAAACGTCCAGACCTGCAGTTGTACAAACCTGGTTCTGGCCATCCACGCAAACATAAGGACAACTCAGAAGGAGCTGGCTCATACCCTGTGCACCCACCGGATGATTGTGGTTTGGGTAATGACACCAAAATGCCTGACGGCTCACCTACCAGTCCTGGATGCTCTCACATCCCTGGTATAGACAGTGGAGACTTTCCAAATGATGGTCAGCCTAAAACGAATCATAACACTAAAGGACACGTTGGTGGCAAGAACCACCTGCTTGTGTTACAAGATGGAAATGCTGTTAAAAGCATTGAAGGTGCTGGTACGCCAAGGTCTCCGAAGCAGTCACGAAAGATGCGAAAGCCAGACCGTGAGATATATCAGCCAGGGGGGCGAAGGTCTCAAGGAAACAAAGAGACCGGGGCGAGCAAAGAATTAGATGGGGATCAAAGACAAGAGGAAGAAGTGGGTGGGAAATATGTCGAATCACTTACAAAGGGTGAGAAAGAGGAAAAGCGCAGAAACAGGCGTGGGAAAGATGGCAGGAAAAAGCAAGAGTCCAAAGGAAGTGTAGACTCCCCCTCTGCGAACAGAAATGAGAATAATGTCGAGAATATCACTAGTAACATCAGCAAACTCCAAGTAGAGTCTGAGGAAGGTAGAGATGTTGGTGGGCAGGATGGTGCAAACCGGAGAAAACCTAGTGGGGAAGGACGAAGAAGCCAAGCAGGTGAAGAGAATGGAGGAATCGGAGAAGACAAAAAAAAGGAGAGGGGTAATGGGAAATCCAAACCAGGAAGGGAGAAAGGTAACAACCAGGTCTTTGTCAAAAAAGAGGAAGGGGAGGGAGGAGGGAAAGGTACAGAGGCAGCTCAGCCTGAAGGAAAAAGGCAGAGGAATGTTGGCGCAAAGGAGGTGAGCCATAACCAGAACATGAACCGTGAAAAACAAATGGGGAACAGGCCGAAAGAGAGAGGGAAACCATGTGAGAGAACAGATTCAAACCGAGTCAACGCTGCCTCAAAGCGATACTCTCAGTCAGACATCCGGCGACCTCGAAACCGCACATACAGCACGAGTTCGGCCAGTAGCGGGACCAGTATGGACGGTCTGGCTGAAGCTGAGAGACTCAGAGGAGAGGGTCGGCAGTTGTCAGCACGCGCTGTGGAGAGGACCACTGGACAGAGAGAGTTCGTCCGAGGGAACCTGGCCCGCCCGAGGAGACGGACAGCCCGGACCTTGTCCTCCACAGATTCGCTGGAGGAAAATGAGGCGTGGGAGCTAGCAGATAGACGAGGCAGAGTTGCTGATGAAGCCAAGAGCACCCACAGGGGTCCTGAAGGGGGCGGAAGAGGCCAAAGAGTGCCTGCGCCTTGTGGTCGAGGAGGAATTTTGAGAGTTTCTTTGGACAAGCATTCTAATGAAGAGCAAGCGAGCCGAAAAAACCCTAGAGGTCGTGGGAGGGGAATCCTAGTTCTTCCTGCCCACACTGATCTAAGTTTAACCCCTGAGCCTGGGCCTGGGCCTCAGCTTCGAGGAATGAGAGGAGGAATGGGTCTGGGCCGAGGAAGAGGCGGCCGTGGAGGAGGGGCAAGACGACTTTGGGACCCGAATAACCCGGATAAGAAACCAGCGCTGGTGTCAAGCCAACAGTCCAAGCATGCATCTCTCCCGCAGGCTTTGTACTTGCAGCAGGGTGGATGTGGGCCGTTGCACTTCCTGGATACTGATGACGAGACTGCAGGAAGTCCTCCTGTTCGCCAGGGAGAGTATTTTCAAAACCAGCAAGCTGCTGCGATGGCTTACTACAAATTCCAGAATTCCGACAATCCCTACTGTTATCCGTTACCAGCCAATTCCCCAAACACCCCGCCACGCTATCCATACCCGTATCACATTCCCTATCAAATTCCTGGCTCTAATGGCATCTATCCCACCTCTGCTATGCCACCTTTTTATGGACCCTATGGGCAAGGTGGGCCAGGTTATCCCACTCCAGCGGGATCTAGTCTCACTCCAGAAGAGGCAGAGGTGCAGACCAGAGGAGAGCTGGGAAAGCTGCTTCGGCTGGCTGACAGTCAGGAACTCCAACTCAGTAACCTGCTGTCCCGGGAAAGACTGAGCCCAGAGGGACTGGAGAGAATGGCCCAGCTCAGGTGTGTATTGAAAGTAAAAATTTAATTTTAAATAGGAAAACATGCGATTTGTTGTATTAGAGTTCTACAATTATACATTGAATGTCATTGTCTTATAATGGACATTATTCCAGCCTGGTTACATTTTTCCTTGCATTTTTTTTCTGATGTTTATCCAGGGCTGAACTCCTGACGCTATACGAGCGGGTGATTTTGACAGACATAGAGTTTTCCGACTCTCAAAACCTAGATCAGGCCCTATGGAAAAATGTGTTTTACCAGGTGATAGAGGGGTTTAGGCAGCTTCTGAAAGACCAGACCTCAGACACTGCCCCACAGATCAAAACCATGCTGATGACCATTCTGGAAGAGGTAGATAATGCACAAAGTTGTCTATATCCCCCTTGTGAAAGTCCTTGTCATTTTTTCTCTCTCCCTGATATCAAATTTACACTACCACCATATATAATGTGGTAGTGTGTAAAGCATTTAGCAGATGTTCTTATCCAGAGTGACCTTCAAAAGGACTTAAGTTTTACATTCAGGATGATTTATTGTTCACTTGTTCTTTTGAAATAAAATTGTGAATTACTTTGTTAAAAATAAAAAAAACCTTTTATTTTATTTTATATAGCATCACTCAGCAAAACAATAATCCATTTGTGACTGAAAGTGAAGATGCAATGTTTATTTTTTGCTCTAGGGGGGAGTATTCTTTGATTCACTTCTACAGAAGTTGCAGACAGTGTTTCAGTTCAAGCTGGAGGACTACATGGACTGCATGGCTATACGAGCAAGACCTCTACGCAAGACGGTACACAAATACTATAAATTACTTCGGAATATCGGCCCAGCTGTTTCCTTGTCTTAAGGGGTTTGCTATAACAGGCTATATGCCTATATATAAATTATAGTTTGTTCTGCTATCGTTGAATAGAAATTTATGCAAGCACATTCAACGAGTGTGAATCCACTTTACCTTGTTTCAGGTCAAATACGCTCTGATCAGTGCCCAGCGCTGCATGATCTGTCAGGGCGATATCGCACGATATCGTGAACAGGCTAGTGACTCTGCTAACTATGGGAAGGCCCGCAGGTAAGTCTGTCATGGCTACATTAAACTTGAAGTTACTCACAACCAGAGGTGTATTTATAGCATAGTACAATATTTTGATATACATACATGCGCCTTTGTTTATATCATGATATATTGACTGATGATAAATTTAATTAGTGCAACATAAATCATTTCTTTCTTTTTTTCCCTTCATTTACTTGTGGGAAGTCATTGGTTAAGTTGTGTTGCGTTTTCACATTTCAATGTTGACAATTTGTCTTTTCTCTTGTTCAGTTGGTATCTAAAAGCTCAGCAGATTGCTCCGAAAAACGGACGACCCTACAACCAGCTGGCCCTTCTAGCAGTGTACACGGTGAAACCACCCGCATAACATTAGACAGTGTGTTAAAATGCGTACATTAACTTTTTAATATAAAACTTTGATATACACTACCGTTCAAAAGTTTGGGGTCAGTGAGAATTTTATTTTTATTTTTTGGAGGAAAGAAATCAATACTTAATTTGATCGAAAGTGACAGTAAAGACATTTATAATGTTACAAAAGTTTCTACTTCAAACAAATGCTGTTCTTTTGAACTTCCTATTCATCAAAGAATCCTAAAAAAAAAGAAAGAAAAAACTGTACAACTGACAGACCAACAACTGTTTCAACATTGATAATAATAATAAATGTTTCTTGAGCATCAAATCCTCATATTATACTGATTTGTGAAGGATCATTTGACACTGAAGACACTGACACTGGTGATGCTGAAAATTCAGCTTTGATCACAGGAATAAATTACACTTTACTATATATTCACACAGAAAACAGCTGATTTACACTGGAATAATATTTAATACTATAACTGATTTTTGTTGTATTTTTAATCAAATAAGCGCAGCCATGGTTAGCAGAAGAGAATTATTTTAAAAGTATTTAAAATCGTACCGACCCCAAACTTTTGAACGGTAGTGTATATTATATCAATACATATAAATATACAAGTATTTACACTTTTATTTAAAAATTGCCTGTTGAATCAAATCTCAGACTGGCAAAAAAAGTTGTAGGCTTGTCAGTTTTAAACCATTTGTTTCTTCTTCAATAATTGCTTGTAGGTTATTGGCTTAAATGACTATTATTAACATGAAAGTTAAACTAATTTATTCTCCTCCCATCTCTCTTTTAGAAGCGAAAGCTGGATGCTGTATACTATTACATGCGTAGTCTTGCTGCTAGTAACCCGATCCTCACAGCCAAGGAGAGCCTGATGAGTCTGTTTGAGGAAGCCAAGCGCAAGGTATGCATGTTAACACCACTCTTTCAATAGAATCAAACTTTTGGTTTCTGAGTGTCATATTTGTTCATCTCTCCCAACCTAGGCTGACCAGATTGAACGCAGACGAAAGCAGGATTCAGATGGAGGTACCCATGGTTCCAGAGGTCATGTGGGTGGGCGTCGTGGCGAGGACGCCTCCCGTGTGGAGATTTGGATACGTCCGAGTGGGAATCCGGGCACTTCTCGTCCAACAGGCAGTGAATCTGGAAAGGACTCTGAGCAGGATGGAGAGCTTGGAACTTTGAGTGCCAGTGATGTGAGTGCTTTTGAAAACATAGTGTTATTTGTGCTGGGTTACTTTGATCACAATAAAAATCTGAGGTTATTTAATACTTACATAGGGCCGCAATGTTTAGATTGCTGTCACTGCCCTAATCTTTCACTGATCTCTTAAGTTTCAGAGAAATTACCCAAAAAAATGCCACCGTTGCTAATACATGTCCTGACAAATAGATACAATTTTTATATATTTAAAAAAAAAAATGTTTATTAAGAAAGATTCAGACTAGCAGTCTGTTGCACTTTAGGCAATAAATATTCCTCTGAGGCACACAAATGTTTCCACAAATCTTTCAGAAAGCGGACACAAACAGGCAGACGCACGCAACGACACGCGTACAAACACCCGTGCGCATTAGCCAAAGAGGTCATGTCAAATTGTTTATCAGTTGCACAGGATGAGGCTGACTATGAGTCACCCATCAGTGGCAGAAAAGGGCGTCATAGTGCCCTCATTTCGGTAACCTTGGATATTTGCCCACGTCAGCATTAAGTGGACACTTATACTTAAAAGAAATTTGACCTTTTTCCACCCCACCATTGTTCTTTTGTCAGGTTTAGCTGGTTGTTTTAAGCCCTCTGATTCTGGCTTCGGGCAATACTCCGATTTAATTAAATAAGTGCTTTTTAGGTTTATCTGCCAATCAAGTTGCCCATTCTGTGGCGAGTTGGTAAATTTTCTGATCATTTTGTTTATGCATTAACTCTTGGTGACTTTTTTTCTTTACTACAATCTCTATAATTTCATCCATTTTAGCTGAAGGTAAATTGCGCATTTACTTATATTTTTCTATCCTTTTCTTTACAGCTCAATAAGAGGTTTATTTTGAGTTTCCTATACACTCATGGAAAGCTCTTCACTAAAGTAGGGTAAGTCTTAATGTTGACAGATTCATTGTAACCAGCAGTTTTTACACTGTGTTGTTATGCTTTTAAATTGACTTTTGACTTCGAAGGTCATCTCAGTCCAATCATATTGAGATTTCAGAGTGCTGATTTTTTAAGAGAACCTAGATTATGTATCATTTGCAATAGTGATGCACCGATGTGAAAATTGTGGCCGATAACCGATATTAATATTGCTGTTATGGCCGATACCGATATTTACCGATGCCGATATCTCTGTATAGAAAACACATAGCGAGGATTAGGGCTGCACGATATTGGTAAAAAATGACATTGTTTTTATATCGCAATATATATCGCAGAAAAATAAAATATCGCAATTTCACCAGATGACTTGAATAGCTCTTGGAAAGAATGAATCATTCTAGAATGACTGGGGTGGTTTTGTCATGGAGTAAATCCGCATAGAAACTAATATTAATAGAATGTTAACTAATGTAGTTAACTAGACTTTAATAAATGGAACCTTATTGTAAAGTGTTTCCGATGTGTCTCTTGAGTTCATTGTTGGACAGATCAGTTGTTTTAACCATTCATTAAAGTGAATCGGTTCAAAGGAGTCATTAGTTCGCGAATCGGACGTGTCATTAACGGACCACGGCACACGTTGTGTGATTACCCAGGCAGTTTAGGACATCGCACAAGATTTGTCTCAACACAGAAAACATTTCATCACTAGATTAGGGGTGGGAGATATTGACAAAAATGAATATCTCGATATTTTTGTTCAATATCTCGATATCGATATTCAGACGATATTTTTGCAATCCTTCAAAGAAATGTGTGCAAACTGGCAAAGAAGGTTCAGTTGGTCTTTTGACTTGCTGCATTTGATTTGACCTATTATTGTATAGAATTACTAGTACATAAAGCTATGAGACATTATTGATTTAAAGACTCCTAAACTTTTTAAAATAATAAAATATTATTCAATAAAGTCTTTATTGTTCTTTTATATTTTTAATCGGGGTGTAACGGTTCACAAAATTCACGGTTCGGTTTGATACGATACAGTGGTGTCACGGTTCGGTACGTTTTCGATGCAGCAAAAAATAAAGAAATGCCATAGAAATGTAATATTTATTAAAAGAAAAAATATATTTTTAAATAAGTGTGAGTTTTCCTACACCTTGAAACTTTTAGTTTTATAAATAGGGGTAATCTTTGAAGGATGAACAAATAATGTTCTGGTCATCACATTAAAAATAACATTTAAATAACATATAACATTTGAGTTTTGAAGTGCTGGAAAAAGATGTGTGACGTACTTGTAAGCATTTTAATATTTCTGCAAAACTTTCATGGTTACAAGATAGTGTTACTACATTAAATCCATGGTGAATGATCTGTGGACTTAAAACCTATAGTTAATTCATGGAACGATGTTTCTCCTGGTTTCCACGTCAGTGCTGTTTGATCCGTTATTAACGGAGAAATTGTAACGCTTCTACTAGATCTCGCAGCGATGTTATTACTTAAGTGGCGAATTCAAATGCTTTGTTTACGCTTCTCTTATGTAGTAACGGTGTCGGCTCGCGCTGCACTGACATTCGTCCGAACTGATAAACGGTCCGTGAAGCACAAAATAATGAGTTTCGTTCCGCTTTCATTACATTTGCCATTTGATGTTGGGCAACGTTGTGGTGTTCGCTCCAGCGCGGATTTTGGTCGGCAGGAAAAATGGTCCAACCACCGGAATGGTTCGGTTTGTAATGCGTACCGAACCGATCTCTTTGGAAAAATGTATTCCATCTTTTGGACTCATTATACAACGCAATTTTCTAATGATGCAATCACGAAGCTCGCCACTTGAGGACGCCACAGACATTTAAGAAAAACTTTTTAACTTCAGACTTCATTTTTCCGCAAACAACGCACATTTTGCCTTTTCTAGCAGCTATTTTATTAATCGTACATCGGCTTTACTCTTTTGGATTGTTGCTTCAACCTAAGAAACGTCATAACACACAGGTAAGAACTTCGTAGTTGTATATTGCAAATTAGTAGCAGCTTTACTCTCGTGCAATTGAGGAACGATCGTGATTTTGTACAAAAAATAAAATAAAATACAGTCAAACAAACCCCTACAGTATTAAAATCGCTACATATGATTGTTTAGAAGGTTAGTGTGCGTTATTTGTTTTCTCTTTAACTTCCTTCAACTCTTTTCATGTTTGGGGGGTCGGATTGTACAAATTATGAAATATTCGATATCCCAATTTTGCATATCGTCCAGACAACAATTCGGATATTATCGTCTAAACGATATATCGCCCACCTCTACACTAGATAGATTTTTTTTTTGTTTATTGAAAGTGTGGTTTATGTCATCTTAAAGGGATACTCCACTTTTTTTGGAAATAGGCTCATTTTACAACTCCCCCAGAGTTAAACTGTTCAGTTTTACCGTTTTTGAATCCATTCAGCCGATCTCCGGTTCTGGCAGTACCACTTTTAGCATAGCTTAGCATACATCATTGAAGTGGACAAGACCATTAGCATTTCTAAAAAAAAAAATGACCAAAGAGTTTCGATATTTTTCCTATTTAAAACTTGACTCTTCTGTAGTTACTGTAGGCGTAATGATATGACGCAGGGCCTGAAAATAGGCCACCTTCCGTCAACACAACGGAACTATTTTCAGGCGCTGCGTCATATCATTACGCCTGCTGCTCTCATGGTACGGCAGTGAAGTTTCTTGATTATTACGCAGGAATGCGAGTATAGTTCCTAGCCATATCAGCCTAGAAAATCGCAACTTTACATTTTCTGTCGGTATCCCTTTAATGTGTGGAAAGCTTTTCAGAGAAGGCAACGTTATTTTAGCACAATTCACAACCAGCGGTAGTTCAGAAAAAAAAACTTCGGTCTTCCGACCTTTTACCATCGTGTATTCTCAAAGATATTCAGTCAACTCAATTCATTAATATGCGCGAGGGAGGGAGAGAGAGCAATACAGTTTGAAGACGGCGAGAGTGAGTGCACGTTGCGTGCGCGACCGGGGCTTTCACTCTCTCTGCTCGTTCTCTCAGTTAAACAAGCGCAGCAGTCAGTCATCTATTCTACATCACTCACCGGTCAAATAAGGATTTGGCGGGACAAAAATATGCCTTAGTAAGGCTGACAGAAAACTGCGCGCAAGTTCCAGTCTTCTTGCGCTTGATGTTTAAACTGACAGGACTTCCGCTGGTATGTATGCGCTCGTGCAAAAACAAACATCCCCGCCCCCACACTCACATCTACACACACGTTAAATACACAGGAATGATTATCGGCCTGTTCACATCGGCCCTATTTTGACATCGGAACGATACCGATGTGTAAACAATTGACCATATCGGCCGATATTATATCGGCGGCCGATATATCGTGCACCACTAAAAGTTCCAGAGAGGAACTTTTTGGGATCCGAACAGGTTCATCTGTATCTACAGCATTGACTATAAAGCATATTTGATTGGAAGTTCCTGCTTTAAATTATATTAGGCAACTGTTTTATTCAGAATTTTTTTAATGGACATTTTTAAAAAGATTTGTCCTGGGAAAATGTAGAATTTCAAATATTTATTAATGTTTTAATTTTGCCATAAAAAAAGCCTTTGCTGCTTATATAATAGGGTATCCGCGGGTCCTTAAAAAGTCTTAAATTAGATTTTAAAAATGTATGGCCTTAAAAAGTCTTAAAAAGTCTTATTTTGACTTATGAAAGGTCTTAAATTTTCAATGGCAATTTGAGTTAGACATATCTAAATGTTTTCCAAATTAAAACTATCTAATTAGCGTACTTTTTTATTTATTATTCGTTCTTTGTGGAATTGCTCGTTCACGTGACATTTCGCATCATATTCGCGCCAGCATTACGTCTGTCTCCTGCACGCGAAACAGCAGGAGAGGAGAAGAAAGCTGGTTAATTTCAGTTCAATTGTAAGTTCATTCTTTATGTGCGTAGTGGTGTGCGATGTGTATTGTCTATTATGATATTGTAATCATTGTTTTACTTTAACGTTAACTATGTAGGCTACGAGGGCGCACTGCGAGCTGACATCGCATTTGTCTCTCATGCTTGCTTTCACTGCGTGATGTGTCAGTGCAGTTATAGGTATGTTCCCTAATAGACGTATAAAGTTTTTGTATTTTATATATCATATGTTGTTATCATACAATATTACATCAGCAAGAGGGCTGTTTTCCCGTGCACAATAGCAAATATGATATTTATTTTATATAACAGTTAAATTAACATTGTTACATTTTATAAAAAATATTGTCAATATTGTTTGTTTTCCCTTTATTTCGCTGACGAGAATTTCAAAATGAAACCGTAGCAGAGTCTCAATGCAAAAGACAGCGATGATTTCTTGACTGAAATCCGCGTTTTGAACGAATCATTTTAACGATTCAATGAACAATCACTTGCAGTTCCTGAATGAATCAGCCGTTTGAACAAATCGTTTGAATGACTCCCTGAGACAGTGACTTGCCGCCACCTACTGGCGGGTTTAGTTTCACATTTTAAGTACCCTGTAATTAAAATGTTACAATTAGAAATCAGTTCATATTTAAATATTGAATTAAGAATTGAAAGAATTGAATATATCATAGCTTTATTTATGCAATTGTAAATGGAGTATAAATATATTAATGCCAGTTCTGATGCTGCTTCTGTGTCTCCTCTGCACTGCAAAGATGGATTTTGATTTAATGATTTAATTTAACTGGTAACAGTGGTATTGTGTTATTATTCTAATATAATTTAATTTGAATGTTAGAATTTGACATAAAAGGTGATGCATACCTCTAAGTAAAAAAATAAATAAAAAAAAGTCCATATATGGGGGAAAATGCCCCTGGAACTCAATTTAAGGTTGCAAATATTGCCCTTTAATAAAAAATGTTAATTCCTTTCACTGCTGTGAACTGACCACTGCATAGAATATGAAAAATATGAATATCTTCGTGAGTCAGCTGTCAACAACAGGCCTAAACCAGCCATGGTACCAGTACACAAACACAATCAGTAAAATATCATCTAATTATCATCAACAAAACTTTGAAAATATTGAGACATTTTTTTTTCAATATTGCGCACCCCTAATGTAAGGTATTAATTTTGATTTCTTCAGGTCTTAAAAAGGTCTTAAAAAGCCTTAAATTTGACTTTAAAAAGTGTGCAGATACCCTGATAATAAATAAATAAAATATCTACAGAATCTGTGACATGCTGGTAAATACCACAGAAATTCTTTTTTTTTTTTTTTTTTTTTATATTCTGGTGTATTCATTTGCATAATGTGTTGTGTTTGGTCCTCAGGATGGAGAGTTTTCCTGCTGTAGCCAGTCGAGTGTTGCAGGAGTTTCGGGCTCTCCTCCAGCACAGCCCCTCCCCCCTCGGCAGCACACGCATGCTGCAGATCATCACAATTAACATGTTCATCATCCATAACGCACAGATTAGAGGTAAATACAACACTAGCAGCGGCCATAGAGCCTCTCCAGTCCATTGAAAATAATCTTTCTTGCTTCCCACTTTGCTATGCCACTTAATTTTTCTCTCTTTCTTTCTCATAGCTGAAAGGCAGGGCGAAACTCGGTCTGTATTGGAGGAGCAGACCATATCCCTAGGTTTAGCTATGTTTGGTCTTCTTGTCCAACGTTGCACTGAGCTCTTGAAGGAAGCGCCTGCTGGTGAGTAGATGATGTGTTTCAAAACCTAGTGTGCTGTCTACACACACAGCATTATAGGTGCGCTCTAAAAAGGTAGACAGTGTAATTAGATTGGATACTTCTTTAGGCCAAAATTTGGACTGCACAGAGCTTGCAATACCACTGCGTTACAGCATTACTTTGGGGGGAAAATGATCTAAAATGACGGCATGAATAAATTGAGTCAGGTCTACTGTTCCCTTTATGTAAACTGACTGAGTTTGAGTGAACATTATGAGTTACTATCTACTTAGTTAGGATTCTGTCTTAGAAGAGAGCTGCCTATGTAGACCACAACAGCTAGGTTTTGGAACAAAAAAATGTGCATTTTTTACATTCTTAGGAGGTAATTCAAATCATTGTGGGCAAAAATCTCAGTATTTGTGAGCCCTATGCTGCTTTGTCTGATTGTTTGCTTTCTCTTTTTTGTCTCCCCCAGAGTCTATCCCAGCAGAAGAGCTGGGGGAGTTTGATGAGATGGATGACGAAGAGGGGATGGTACGGGTGTCCTCCTTCCCTCCTGACCTGAGAGAGCTGCTGCCCAGCATGAAGGTCTGGTCCGACTGGATGCTAGGACACCCTGACAAGTGGAACCCTCCTCCCTGCAGTATTCAGTGAGTCTTGCTTGCAGTACGTTCACAGGACTGTGTTGATTTGAAGCTGAGCTGGAGTAATATGGTTCTGTGTGCGTTTATAGGGGGAGTCCAGATGTGTGGCAGTGTCTTGCAGATCTTTGCAACTCTTTCTCACACGTGTATCACGGTGAGGTTTTGCTGTATAAAGCTGATGCGGATGGAGAAGGAGACGAGGAGCTCAGAGTCCTGCAACTGGAGGAGGACAAAATGCTCTCTGGCTTTGTCCCGCTGCTCGCTGCCCCACAGGAAGCCTGCTATATAGACCAAGGAACAGATGCGGTCAGTAATGTACACGTCTATGCATACTAACACATTACATCACACTGCCAAATTGCATGCTTGGGTGGATAATATATCTAAAATTAGGACTCAGTAGATTACAATAATTTGCAATTTAACCTTAATTTAAAAAAAAAATGTTAGTTAAAAATGTACTGTAGATTATTTTAATAAATAAATTAGTTACTTATTTATTTTAAACTCAAATTTGCTAAAATGTACTGCCTCCTGGGTGAAAGAATGTATCAAAATTAGTGCTCTTAGTAGATTCAAATAATAATAATATTAATTCTTAAATACTTTTTTGATTCTAAGTTGATCAAATTGGCCTTTTTTATTTTATATTTATTATGTAGTCCATTCATTGTTAATGCATTTTTTTTAGGAAAGAAAATAGTCGATAATAATTGAATTCTAAAAAAAAATTTGATTTATTAAATCAATGAGCTGGTCTTATCATTTACTAATAAATGTGAGTGAAAACACCTGTGCTGCCTTTCTTATTCTGATCACACAACTCAATTATTTACTTGAGGCAAATTCATTGTTCGTTTTATGATATTAATCACATTTAAAGGCACACTGTGGAACTTTTCAACCTTTATAATATATTACCAAAACCCATTGAGATGGTACATCGACTTACAATAGGTTGAATGACACGTCTGCCGTAGCCTGAAGGTGTCTGTATCGCTTTTACTAGCACTATGTAACTTCGGGGTTCGGGTAGGAACCCGAGCACAAAAAGAACTACAAAATTCGACCGCTTTACGGCATACGTCACTTCCCCCACCACCCACAACTTCCTCAGATTCTGACGTGAGTGCTCAACTCGCGTTTGATTGCCGTCTGTATGTTTTTGTCATGGCCGAACCAACAGCTACAAGGAAGAAGGCAAAGGTTTTGTCAGAGGACACTAAAAAAAAGAAAAGGGCATAGTGACAAATGAAAAGCCAGGACGAGGATCACCATTGGTCCAGCGTTCGCTCGCTGGCGTGAGCTAACGTTACACGTCTATGGAGCTACAGGAGGAGGATGGGTGCCCGACCGATGCTAACGCTTGCCTGCACACAAATGCCGTTTCCAAGGTGACACAGATAAATCATATAAGCAGTGTAGTATTGTCTGGTATTCCGGCCACAGCCGATGGTGTTATGAGTGTAATAAAATGCCCACAGCCCATTGTTCATTTCTACACACAAACACAGCCCGCCACAGTGCAGGGCTCGAACAAATAAAATCGACTCATGTCAAATGTAGCTGCTACATTAAATGTAGTGAACGTTCCCACGACTCAGTGCCCACAAACACTACAGACAACATGTCCCACGGTTTCTGTAAAACGAAACCAACACACATAGCTTACAGTCAGCTCAGGCCGACGGTGTTTTTAGTGCAGTAAATGTGCCCGCCGTCCCGCGCCCACATTCACTCACAGACATGTTAGCACTAATGGTGTGTTCACACCGAACGCGAATTTAATTATTTCCGCGAGTAGATTACATACAAAGTCAATGCAAAGACGCGAATAGACGCATCATTCGCGCCAGGCGTTGCGAATGACGCGAATTGGGCGACGCGTTTGCCGCGAATGTCTTCCGCGCAAGTTGAAATATTTGAACTCGAGCGAATGTTCAAGCGTCTAACTAGACGCGATAGACGCGTATTTGACGCTCTATTCGCGTTCGGTGTGAACACACCATAAGCCCCACGGGGCTCGCCCCGCTCGCTCTCTCTCTCTCAGCAGACTGCTATAAGGGAATCGACCGCGGCCAGGCTGCCCGCCTCAAACACTGCAAGCACACATAATCTAAAGCAGTGGTTCTCAATCCTGGTCCTAGGGAGCCACTGCTCTGCACAGTTTGTATGTCTCCCTCATTTAACACACCTGATTCAGATCATCAGCTCGTTAGGAAAGAGCTTTATTAACTGAAGTGGGTGTGTCAGATAAAGGAGACATATAAAATGTGCAGAGCAGTGGCTCCCTAGGACCAAGATTGAGAACCACTGATCTAAAGACACGGGAAGCTGACCCACTGTCTATAGGCGGACCGGTTGACTTTTGCGACAGTGCTGCGGAGCTTGTGGCCTCTAGGGACGCTAGACGTGAAAGTTACAGGTCGAGCGCCACTAGTGGCCAAAAAGTTCCGCAGTGTGCCTTTAATTGAATAAAGTAACTTTAGCCGCTGTAGTTTTCTCACATCTGAATGATTGTTTCTGTATTCTAGGCTATAGCAGCTGACTGTAAGAGAGTGACCGTTCTGAAATACTTCCTGGAAGCTCTGTGCGGGCAGGAAGAGCCGCTGCTGGCTTTTAAGGGAGGAAAGTACATTTCCATGGCAACACCTCTTACAGCCGGCTCAAATGCCGAGAACAAGATGCAAACGCAAGAACTGGTAATGCAAACCTCTCATTTCCTGGATGTATGAAAGAGAATTTCATTGTTTTGTTTTGCTTTTCCCTGAATCATTGACAGTCTTTTTCCAGTAACCCACCCAACAGAGTGTGCGGTTAACTATCTGGACAGAGCACTGCTAATTCCACTGTTTTCTCAGGAGGATGATGTCATTGTGGAGGAATCGTCTCTCTCTGCTTCAGAAGGGGAGATCGATGGAGAGATTGAAGGAGACGTAAGCGAGGATGATATCAGAGAGCTGAGGGCACGGCGCCACGCTCTCACACACAAGCTGGCACAACAGCAGAAACGCAGGGACAAGATTCAGGTATCTCAAGATGCTATCTTCTTTATATATACACATTGTCTACTTCTAATGTTAGTCAGTGTTTCTTGCACCAGAATAGATCAAGCTAATGAATTAGAGCTGACAAATTGTCTGTTTCTGTCCTCCAGGCTGTTCTGCAGATGGGTGGGCAGCTGGAGATTGAGATCAGGCCATTCTATCTGGTCCCTGACACAAACGGCTTCATAGATCATCTGGAGGGCCTGAGGAAGCTTCTGGCCTGTGGGACGTACATTCTGGTTGTGCCTCTTATCGGTGAGACCCTCTTTGATCATTAAAATGCACGGAAATGTTGTGCTCTTCCTTTCTGTCTAATGTTTCTGTTTTTGTGACAGTGATCACAGAGTTGGACGGTCTGGCTAAAGGGCAGGACAGTCGTGAGGGGATCAGTAATGGTGCCCATGCCCGACAGGTGCAGGAGAGAGCCAGAGCAGCGGTCATGTGTCTAGAGAAAGCCTTCGAGTCTAAAGATCCCTGCATCAGAGCGCTCACCAGCCGAGGAAACACACTGGAGTCCATCGCCTTCCGCAGTGAGGACACCTCTGGACAAAAGGTCTGCGTTTCTTCCACTTTGTGAAAGCATGGTGGAGCTAATCTATAGGGGTGGGGGGAAAAATCAATTCTTAGATGCATCGCGATGCAGATGTGGACGATTCTGAATCGATTCACTAATGTCAAAAATCGATTTAAAAAAAAAAAAAACATTTGTAATATATATTTATAATAACGTAATACTGACGGAACGCAAAAGACGAAACTCTGAAGCGCGGAAGTGCAGTGCCGTCTGTGGCGTGCACATAACAGAGACGCGATGGCTGAGCGCGAAATCAAAACACCCTCCGCGTTAAAAGCTGACGTGTGGACATATTTTGGCTTCTATGAAGTTGAAGGGGGAAAGGAGCTGGACAAGAGCCACACTATTTGTAAGCTTTATAGAATAAAACTAAAATATTTCGGAAACATGATGAAGCCATATGACACATTTCCACCCAGAGGAGGAAAAACACTCGGCTGTAGGCTACCGGCAGTGGCGGTCTTAACATAGAGGCATAGGTAGGCGGCTGCTTGGGGCCCCCTACCAGCGGTCGTAGTAGGGGGGCCCCCCAACCAACCTCAAAAATATATATATAAAAGAAAAGAAAAAGCCCCTTATCATCATGAACGCTTCAAAGGCATAGTAAATGTTATTAATATTCTTAAGAAATACGTTGAAATGTTAAAGTAGTAGTTAAAATGTCCAGTTCATGGTTATCTGTCCCTACACATAACACCCCCTACTTTCGCAATAAAATGGACTAGTCCGAACGGCGCGCGGCGCGAAACCGCGAAAGATAAACATGACTGGAGGACTGGGAAGTACACAACGAAGCAAGACGAGTCTAAATGTGAAAATGAAACGAAGTTACCCAAGCGGCTCAAATAAAAGAAAAAAAAGACAAAAGACACCGATATGTATTTGGCAACGCTGCCAAAAATGACAAACTTTTTTACGCCTACTGTTGGGGACACATGCCGCTACAGCAGCAGCTGTGAAGTGACGCTAGTAGTTGAGGATAACGTGTAAGTTATAAAGTTACTGTTATACTGAAAGGGCAAAAGTAAATATGACATTTATTATGGGTTTATCTGATGATTGTTTTAAGTTCACGTAAATTAAAAGTTGTTATATATTTTTTGAAGCCTAACAAAATGTAAATTTTTTGGCTTTCAATTACACTGTAATTAGGGATGGGGCCGATCCGATCCAGTATCGGTATCGGGACCGATACCAGCGTAATTCACGTATCGGATTTTCCCGATCCAACCTGCGGAGATATCCAATGTCTGCGCTTTAACGTTGTCTGCTGAAATGACTCCAAAAGTGATTCCCGCCGGCTAGTCTGCTAGCTGGCTGCAAACTGTGGAATGGATTTCCTGAACGGAGGCGCGGCTCAATGAGACACAGAGTTATGAGACACGCCTCTGCTCAGGAAATCCATTCCGCAGTTTGCAGCCATCTAGCAGGAAAGCATTGAGCAGCATTATGTCCGCTGTGGAAATACTTTACACTGGAAACACTGCGGAGCAAGACAGAAAAAAGCAATGTTTGCAAAGCCGTAATTCAGAGAGGTGGAAGCTCCCTCGCATCGGTCAACACAACGAATCCAATCAAACATTTAAAAAAGCACCACGTTAAAGAGCACGAGGATTTTTTAGCCAGGGGGCAGAAAGACAACGGGAACCGTTTTATTGATAGAGAAAGTGCGTGCGTGTGTGTGTGTGTTGCACACTGAGTCCGAAATTCGCGTCCGATATTTTCGCACGTTAAAAAATAAATACGTCCTCACGTTATGTCAATCACGCTTGCACACTGCCACTGAAACTTTCTTCCGTCAAAAAAAAAAAATTTGAATCGGGTTCGATTTTCTGCGTTTTTCGCATCCGTAGCAAGCAGTTTGAATGGTGTTTTGACAATTCAGAGCCACCGAATCACGAATACGATTTCGGACTCAATGTGCAAGGGCCTTAAGATGTTTACAGTTATTGCACTTTTCCTATATTTCTAATATTTTACATTTTAAAACCTTGATTTGTTGATGCTACAAGAGCCAGTGTACTTGATTTGTGCTGTTCAGATGCACACTGTTTTATTGTTAGTGTGTCTGTAAGATGTTTACACTTGCACGTTTCTTATATTTCAAGACTCAAGTATTTGACATTTTGGGAATGTAATAAATATTGACATGACAATCAATTTGAAACCCTTACAGTTGCATATTTGATTTCAGAATGGGATTTTTCCTGTTAACAGGATTTCCTGTTTTTCTGACTTCCTTTTCTGACCTTATACTTACCTAAAGTTGCCTTTTGGGACATACATGCATACATACGTACATATCATACTTGCCTGTTGAGAGGAGTTTATTTCAGCATCATATAAAATCAACAACAAACAGCTCTGGTATCGGAATAGAATCGGTATCGCCCGATATCCAAATTCAGGTATCGGGATCGGATCGGAAGTGAAAAAATGTGGATCGGTGCATCCCTAACTGTAATGTTGGATGGCTGCTATAATTAATGTTTAAAATTAGGGGGAAAAAATCATTTTTACCCAGACATCAATAGCTGTTCATAAAAAGATGCCATTAAACAAGTATTTAAAATATACTGTCTTTATGTTGTCTCTACATTCATTTGTAGATTAACTGTGAAATTATTACATTATAAAATATATAAACTAATATAAACCTATAAAAATGTTTGTTTGTAGAATGTTTTAAATGTCAATCTCATGTGCAATGCCAATTGCAACCTCATACAAAGTCAATTATTCATCTTGGCAATATTTGCTAATATGGCTGTTTGTGGGGGTTTACCCTAACTATGTGTCTTGCTGGTTATATTGATATTGATTTGATCTTAAAAAAAGAATAAACAGTGCTGGGTTTCCTGGCATTTTGGCAAAGACAGGTATTATCTGAAACCTTATTCTCTGTTGGGGAAGGTTTTTTTTTTTCTCCTCTCCAACCTTTACTTCCCCGTAGATTAGCTTTTCCTAACATTCAGTCGGTAATTTTTTTTTTCCGTTCTCATAAAGATGGGATGGGGGGCCCCCATACGTACCTTCGCTTTGGGCCCCCAATTTGCTAAATCCGCCACTGGCTACCGGTCGTTGTTATATTATTAATTTACTACAAGTATGCTGCTAGGTCAGGCACACATTTATTTTCCTGTTGGTTCTTTGCAATGTTAATAAAAATATATTGTATGTTAATTCTTTATGGGTCATTACTTTGTACTTTTAAAGCAAAGTATTTATAGTCACACACACACACACACACACACACACACACACACACACACACACACACACACAAAAAGATTCAGATAATCGATAATCGCTTTAGCATCGAATCGGAGCCCTCTGAATCGTAATCGAATCGAATCGTGAGGTGCCTAGAGATTCCCACCCCTACTAATCTACAATCTTTGGTTCAAACCTCAGTTCTATTCAATTTCTTCTTTCCTTATTGTTTTATTTTCATCTAAACCACTGTAAGTTTGCCATCAAGGTGAGGTGTCATCAGTAGTGGTTCAGCTAAATTTAAAAATATATTTTTTAGCCTATATGTTTAAATATGTATTTGCTCTGAAATAGCATTTTATTTTATATTATTTTATTACAGTTGGGAAAATATTTTAAAAGTTATTTTAAGTTCACAATATTACTGTATTTTGATCAAATAAATGCAGTCTTGGTGAGCATAAGAGACTTCTTTCAAAAACATTAAAGAAAAACACTGACCCCAAACTTTTGAACTGTAGTGTATATGCACCAGTATAACAATACATAGTAATAATTTTTACCAGAATCATTTTTGTTGAGTTCTGCGATGAGACAAATGAATTGTTGAATTAGAGTTTTGAATCGATTTAAGCACGCAGTTCAAACTGATTCAGACACGGAACTGAACTTAACTCTATAGCTACTTTTGATGCTGAAGGTCAACTCATCAGTGCTCTTTATTTTAGTTGAGTTTTTTATTAGTTAAGGAAAGCATCATTTTGATTAAGAGATTGTCCTAAAAAAATCTGTCTTAACACTCTCATATAAGTCACAAGACAAGGAGAGACTGCATAATTAGTCTAACGGTGGTCTTCAGGGAATGTAACATTCAGACACAGTTCTGTGGTTCGGAAAACGTTTTCATGTCAACCTGCAACTCTAGTGTGGAAAAACCCCTTTAGAGGTTCATTTTAAAGTTCACAAATGCACATGGGACTATAAAGTCTATTTTAAAGCCACCCACTCATTGTCCATTTCTTTCCATCTTTCCCCAGGGCAACAACGATGATGTCATCCTGTCCTGCTGTCTCCACTACTGTCAGGACAAAGCCAAGGACTTCATGCCTGTGGAGAGAAGTCAGTTCACTTATTTGTACTTGTTAGGGGCCGTTAGCATTGTCATTTTCCACTAGATATTTTCCTCTAGATCTCATCAGCAATTCGCGATGCCGGCTCAACATCGTGATGTCTGTCAGCCATCGTCTATCGGCCCAACCCTAGTTAGTCTTCCATATTCGTATTGCGATAACTAGCTGAATGCACATTATCCTTCTTATTACATGACTACCTGCCATTTAAGTAAATAAATTGACTCAAAATGTTGATTTAATTTGATATTTTATTAGCTCATTAAACACAAAGCTTTCACGAAGTACAGGTCTTAGCAAGTTCTTATCAGTTCGGCTGCCACATCATCAAGCTCCGTCAAAGAACGTCTCAATTTAAAGGATCCTTTGAAGCCAGCCATCGTTTCGCGTCCTTTTGAAGGATACATTAAGTGTTTTTTCAATATCGCACATATCCTATCGGAATGTCACGACTAACCAATCAGATTTAAGCATTTCAGAGAGCATGTAATAAACATAAACACCTTAAAAGCATCCTGTTTATAAAAGCAAGAATACTTTCTATACAAATGATCTTTGAATTTGTTTGTTTCTTTGCATTTCTTCTTCCTGGCTGACCAGTTTTGTATTCTCCACCAGATGGGCCGGTGCGGTTGCGCAGGGAGGTGGTCTTGCTCACGGACGACCGCAACCTACGAGTCAAAGCTCTCACACGCAACGTTCCGGTCCGAGACATCCCCGCCTTCCTGATCTGGGCTAAAGTAGGCTGAACCGCAGACCTGACCTACTGCTGTACAAACCAATCATCCTCCACTGAGGAAATGATGTCACAGAGAGAGGATGAATATAAAGGGGAAAGATACAAGTTTTTTTGTCGAACCGACAAAAAAAAAGAGCAGAGTGACACATCAAGCTACTTTAACAAGAAAGAATGGAGGATTTCCCCCTTAAAACGCAGCGTGCATAGACAACCGCTTACTTCGGACATGGTTGGAGAGGTTGAACGCAGCTTAGCTGATTCAGGGGGGTTGATGATTAAAGCGATGAAATGCTGTATGAAGAGGAAGCAGGCGAGGTGTACCTGTGTGAGCAAGAGAACCCAGCATCAGCTGCTCTGCTGTTTAGAGTGTCAGCTTGTAGTGTTTGTGTGGAGTCACACGCAGGCGGATGAGCTCATTCCAGCGCTTCCGTCTCTCTCAAAGGGCCTGTGATGAGGTGAGCGCTCCAGTAGGGGGCGGCGTGAGGCGGTCTCGCGTTCCTGCTCTGTGGCCCAAGTGGCCCTGATTGCGTTTTCTTTGCCTCCGGTGCATGCTTGGTTTGCTCTAAGCATGATTCTGATTTTTACTTGCGTATTTAAGTTTGCATTGCATTTTTGACTTTGGTTTTGACAGTGTCAGGTTCTTGTTTTCATTTAGGTCACATGGTTTTGTTGTAATACACTCGTAACTGTCTGATATTCTGTAGTTGCTGTATGGAAGCATCAAGTCAGAAATTGAATTTTGGATTGTGACATCTGTATTCCTATGTCAAGTAAATACTGATGTTATGAATCTGTCATGACAGTAGTTTTAATACAAACTAATCAATTCTACTTTTTTGAGGAAAATTAGGCTTTGCTGAAAATTATTCACATGGTGTATCTGTCTCTGAATAAATGGAACATAAAATCTACAATTTTGAGGTAGAGCAAAACAGAACAGCACAGTTTTGTTTCCTCTCTTATAAAGAAATGGAAAATACATGGACAACTTGGGTGAGCTGTGAAGTGGGTTATTTATATACTGCTGTCACCACCATCAAAGAAAAACACAATGGATGCTGTTTAGTTGTCATTGTTGAAATTTTTGTGCAAATTATTTTCATGCCTGTATTTGAGTGGATCGTCTGTGCTGGTGTTTTAGTGTGGTTATTATTTTTCTTTCCCAAAACTGAAGTATTACAGTTCTAATGGGACCTGGTATGTCATCTTGTTAGAGCCTGTTTGTTTTAATGGTCAAATATCATACTCGCATTTCTGTTCTGTGGTAACAAAAAGCCATGTTTGGCTTTAAGCAGCATCTGGATTAATCACCTCTGGCCACAAGTCTTCCTGATTTGTTTTTAATGTTGTGGATTGAATTAAAATTTCTGCGTTTATCATTTGTGTCGTCACTTTTTCATACTGATTACAGGTATAACGTCTTAATGACTTCTAAGAGCTTTATTTCCACAGAGCATTGTTTCCAAGGTGTTTTTTTTCAGTACAGGTAGTGAGCATTCATGTAATGTGTCAGTTATCAAAACGATGTCATTCCTTTTTCACTGTCAAAGTCAAGCACATGCCAATGGAGTGCCAACATTTTTTTATTAATTCAATTTCATAATGCATACATTAAATTCTTGGTAAATCTGCAAAGTACAAACATTAAATTGAATTAGACGGAAAATCTGTGCAAACTGTTTAGACTTCAGAAACATCATCAAATATAACATCATGAACCAAACTGGCCTGCAGAGTAAGTACAAAAAAGATTCTGTACAACGTTTTTTCTGGAAAGAATAATAAAATGGTCCTATATATGTTTGGTTTTTAAATTCCAGTAATACATTACATATTCATGAGGGAGTAAGTGATTGATTAGTGAGTTATTTGATATTAAAATGATTATTTTTGGCATAATTTGGTCCTATAAAAATGTTTATAAAGACGATCATGTCCTCATTCAAATACCACATGACCTCCAGCAGATGCAGCAGCCTATCAGTAATTACATTTGACGTTGTTCTGCAGAAATGCTATCGAGGGGTCATAATTGAATTGGTGTTTTCAATACTTTGCTTTTCAATACTTTTTATATTAACATGCAATAACATAAATAAAACAATTCTGAAAAACTATAATAAAAAAAACAATATAGCAACCGTTCACTACAAACACGATTCAATGCCTTCCATGATCATCAACTCTGAAATGAGTTTTATGGGCTGTTTTCAAAGTATAAACACAAATCTTGAGATATGCATGTATTTCAGTCACATAAGAGCTTCCTTATGAGGTCACGTTTCTCCAGGAATACATGAAGACGGTGCATCTGTAAACAGACCTCACTGAACTCCTCCCACTTACAGAACAGCAGAAACAAAACTATGCAAACAAAAAACTGTACACCAAGATTACACATTCATGTGGAGTAAAAACTTCAGCCGTCTTCAAACTTTAATTAAGGAAATCCTGTCAAAACTCCACATGATACTATTTGCTAGAATTCATTTTTCCATGTTTAACGTCTTGGCCTGAGTTCCTTCTGTCATAAACAACTGAGCTGCATGTGCTACACAACCTAGAAATGAAGTGTGCTTTAATGTCACGATTCACACAATCTGCTGCAAAATCTAGCCCTCAAACAAAGGCACAAAGCTGATAGTATAATGCTGATGGGCTTGAGGTTTGAAAAAGTGTTAATGAATGGGTAGAGGACCTAAAAGTTGTTGGATACCACTGAATACTACATTAAGTTTCCCACAAATAGAGGACATTAATGTAAAGATCTAAAAGGAAAGTATTGCACCTTCTGAATTATGTCAAAAAATACTTAACTAGAACTCATACATTAGTTGAGGTTGATGCTTCCGTGTAGTGAATTTTACTCAACGGAGGAACACTTTCTTATCAAATAATGCACTTACATGTTAATTCAGATCAGTTAACATCTGCAGCTGACAAAAGTGCATCTTGGGTAGAAACACCTGCCAAACTTTTTTGGTCTAAAAAAAAGTAGTAATCCCAGAGATTAACCAGTATAAATACATTATATATTGGACAGACAAAACCCTAGGTCATCTTAAGGTGTTTTGATCAAATAAATGTGCATTTCAGAAGAAAGAAAATGTGTTAGACACCATGCAATAAAACCTGGTGAAAGAGTCGTTGAGTTCAGTCGGTGCGAAGAACTTGAGAGTCTGTGCGGATATGAACGCAGGTTAAATAAATCCACCGCAGCGATGTGCTGCTGGTCATTTCCATAGAGATGAGAAGATGATGCTGCTAACCTTAAGGCATTATATCTGAGGGCTATGCGGTCTTTCACACGAGGTCTTAGAACAAGAGGATCCTTAAGAGAGGAAAAATAATCCTGGTGCCATTCCATGGTCCTGTAAGGAGAGAGAAACCAAACTTGTGTAAGAATAAACAAACACTGGAAATATCCATTCTCTGAATATGCAGAGGGAACGCAAGTATCCATTTGGCAAACACTTTGATCCACCTATCAAAAAAATCATGTACATGTACAGGTGAAACGCGAAAAATTTGAATATCGTGCAAAAGTTCCTTTATTTCAGCAATTCAACTTAAAATGTGAAACTAATATATTATATAGACTCATTACATGCAAAGGGAGATATTTCAAGCCTTTATTTGTTATATTTTTGATGATTATGGCTTACAGCTATGAAAAAAAAAATTCAAAAATGATTCGCCACTTTTTCGAAAGTGAATCGATACTTTTTAGAAAAAGAATCGCTACTTTGTCAAAAAGAATCAATACTTTTTTCAAAAAAGAATCGCTACTTCAAAAAGAATCACTACTTTTTCGTAGGCTACTATTACACAGGAGCCTAAACTCTGAGAAAACGATAACGTTCAGCGCTCCAGAATAAAATATAATATTCAGAATTAAACAGTGTAGCTGACTTACAGATTCAATTAAATCGCTACTTTTTCGAAAGTGAATCGCTACTTTTTCAAAAAGAATCGCTACTTTTTCTGAAGTGAATCGCTACTTTTTCAAAAATGAATCGCTACTTTTTCGAAAGTGAATCGATATTTTTTCGAAAGTGAATCGCTACTATTTCAAAACTGAATCGCTACTTTTTCAAAAATGAATCGCTACTTTTTCGAAAGTGAATTGCTACTTTTTCAAAAAAAAATTGCTACTTTTTCATTGTTCTATACATAGTTTTTAAACTATGTATAGTAACATTGTAAAAAAATTGTAATTACATTGTAATAAACGTATAAATACATTGTATTAAATGTATAATTACATTGTAATAAATGTAGAATAAGACTAACAAATGTATAATTACATTGTAATAAATGTAGAATAAGACTAACAAATGTATAATTACATTTTTTACACTAGTTTTTTCAAAAAGAATAATGTAACAAAATAATGTAACAAATGTATAATAACATTTATTACAATGTAATTACACATTTATTACAGCGTTATTATACATTTATTACAATGTAATTATACGTTTATTACAATGTATAATAACGCTGTAATAAATGTGTAATTAAATTGTAATAAATGTATAAGACAGTAACAATGTATAGTTACATTTTTTACACTATTTTCAAAAAGAATCGCTACTTTTTCAAAAAGAATAATGTAACAAAATAATAATGTAACAAATGTTTAATAATAATAATAATGTAACAAATGTATAATAATAATAAAACAAATGTATAATTACATTGTAATAAACGTATAATTACATTGTAATAAACGTATAATTACATTGTAATAAACGTATAATTACATTGTAATAAATGTATAATAACGCTGTAATAAATGTATAAGACAGTAACAATGTATAATTACACTGTAATAAATGTATAAGACAGTAACAATGTATAATTACATTTTTTACACTATTTTCAAAAAGAATCGCTACTTTTTCAAAAATAATAATGTAACAAAATAATAATGTAACAAATGTTTAATAATAATAATAATGTAACAAATGTATAATAATAATACAAATGTATAATAACACTGTAATAAACGTATAATAACACTGTAATAAACGTATAATAACACTGTAATAAACATATAATAACACTAATAAACGTATAATAACGCTGTAATAAACACATAATAACACTGTAATAAACGCTTAATAACACTGTAATAAACGTATAATAACACTGTAATAAACGTATAATAACACTGTAATAAACCTATTACATTGTAATAAATGTATAATAACGCTGTAATAAATGTATAAGACAGTAACAATGTATAATTACTTTTTACACTTTTCAAAAAGAATCGCTACTTTTTCAAAAATAATAATGTAACAAAATAATAATGTAACAAATGTATAATAATAAAACAAATGTATAATAACACTAATAAACGTATAATTACACTGTAATAAACGTATAACTACACTGTAATAAACATATAACTACAATGTAATAAACAAATAACTACACTGTAATAAACGTATAACTACACTGTAATAAATGTATAATAACACTAATAAATGTATAATAACACTGTAATAAACGTATAATTACACTGTAATAAATGTATAATAACACTGTAATAAATGTATCATTACACTGTAATAAATGTATAATTACACTGTAATAAATGTATAATAACACTGTAATAAATGTATCATTACACTGTAATAAATGTATCATTACACTGTAATAAATGTATAATTACACTGTAATAAATGTATAATAACACTGTAATAAATGTATCATTACACTGTAATAAATGTATAATAACACTGTAATAAATGTATAATTACACTGTAATAAATGTATAATAACACTGTAATAAATGTATAATTACACTGTAATAAATGTATAATAACACTGTAATAAATGTATCATTACACTGTAATAAATGTATAATAACACTGTAATAAATGTATAATTACACTAATAAACATATAATTACATTGTAATAAATGTATAACAACCTTGAAAAGAATCACTACATTCTTTTAAAAGAATCGCTACTTTTTTACTTCAGAAGTAAACAGTGTAGCTGACTTAATGTTTAGCTGACAGAAAGTTTATTTTTAAACCACAATTTTTAAACCACAATTTTTAAACCACAACCCTCTCTAATGTCAGAATGTTTATTTTTAAACCAGAACTTCAATGTGTGCTTCTTTACAGATATATTTAAGGATATCTTTTGCATGTCTAATCCAAACAATGTCAAACTCGGCACTGCACTTACTTGTGCCCGCAGCAAGACACCTGTCAAGTTTGAAATCCATCGGACAAACGGTTCGAAAGATATTCGAATAACAGACAGACAGAAAGACAAACGTTCCTGTAATTTATAGATGGACTAGTGCAATGCCCGTGCAAAATCAGTTTTTGTGTGTTTTTAGTAATTGTTGGTTTGGTATGTTTGAGTTGCTGAATAGCCTAGGCTACTATTAGGCAGGAGCCTAAACTCTGAGAAAACGATAACGTTAAGCGTTAAAACACTGATTCAAAGCTACAAGACTCTTACCCAAATCTTAGGGGCCCGTGTACACGAATACTAAAAAATTATTTTCAACTAAAAACAGAAAACTTTGTTGGGCTTAAAAAAAGCTAACTTTTTAAAACGGGTTTCAAAGTGCACGTTTTTGAAAAAGATACCGTATTCATCTCAGCGTAAACTACAAAAACGCTAATTTGTGAAAACGGTGACGTCATGCGCATGTGTGTTCAGTCTATAGGCATGTAGGGTTTCTTTACAAAGTGACATCACCAACTACTGGCCTGGCATTAATAATAGAGTTTTTAGTTGTTTCCACAGATCCATGTGAACAGGGATCATTTTAACAATGCTGTTGTCTGTACATGAAAAACGCAAAGGAAAAACCTTTTCTGCTTTTAGAACATTGTTTTCGTGTAACTGTACCCTTAACCACTACAACACATCACCCCAAAGAAAATCCCCATTCAACCTAAAACCTAAAGCAAAGTCTTACCTGATTAGGACTCATTCTCCATGGTAACAGAAACAGGCTGACATACCTCTGGAAGACAATTCCACACCGATCAGTTTCATAAATGCATACATTTCCCTCACATTTATCAACTGCATTAGGGAGCAAACTGGTGTACATTAAGGAGCAGTGTGTCTCCATTAAAGCTTCAGAGAAATCATTAGACTTTTAACAATATCTAGTGATAAAAAACCCACCATATTTCACAATGTTCTCTAGCAATATAAAGGGTGTAAAAGCTTCGCCGTGACGTACCTATGTTTGCAGGACTGCCGTCTTTCTGCTCCTCGGAGTGCGTATCGTTGCCAAGGAGATGATTCTGTGACTCACTCAGAGGTCTGGGGTTTGTCTGTCCATCAACAGTGCTGTTACCATAACAACCATTATATGTCAGTCACAAGCACTTATGGAGACTTCCACTGCTCCAAAATAAACCTCACCCTGGATTATATTTTTACTATTAACAGTGCCGCTCTGAAGACATTTCTGGGAAAACAGACTTCTAGAATGTCTGAGATTAAAAGAGAATGCACATAAAGGGAAAAATAATCATGGTTTAATTTGTTCTCATGACGAACTGCAGAATTATACTGCCATTCAAATGACTAGAGGAATTGTAAACATAGTAGATTGTAATTACCATTTAATGGCCTGGTGTTCAACATTGCCTTGCTCTGAGTCAACGTTGACTAGGCGAGTAGGGAATGTGTAGCCATCGCCTAAACTAGAGAGGAAAAAACAGCTACTCATGCAACCATAACTTGCCACACAACACTGAATGGTTTCTCATGAGGGTGTTTATAATCTTACAATTAACATTAAACTTAAATTATCATTTACTTTCTTAATACACATTTCTGTATCTAATTATGAATGATTTATTGGTGCATTTTATTAATAAAAAAAAAGTTACCTGCTGTAAATGGGTATGCACCAACATAGCTTCTGGTCCCCAAACACCTGGGTGATATTCTTACGGAAGCCCAGAGTGAAGCCATTTTTATCTGGACCATTTCTGAACACCGGTGCCCTGAACGCCTCTGAAACAAAGGATGAGAGATTAGAATGAGGTCTGTTCCTGTTCTCAACAAATGACATCCTGTACTTTTGAACAAACTTTGGGAGGAGTATCAAACTTCATTGTAAAAAAAAGTTTTGGGGGGTTTTTTGTCTTGAAGTTTACCTAAACATTCTTCATAAGCACGCTCACAATCCAATTGCCCACATTCATTTACATATGACTTTTATGAGCAAAGTTTTATTTGTTGTCTGAACATGTGACTACATTTTCCCTCAGTAAAAGATAATGATGCAAAATCGGTCACAATATGTAACTAAGAGATAGGAGGACTAGCAGGTCAAAGAGTGACAGGGAAAGCAAAATATGAACCTGGACAGGAATACAATGAGGAAGTAATTAGAAACTAAAGAAGCAATAACTGTATTTACTGCATTTAGTGTTTGCAGTGAAGCGAAAGAAAAAAACAATCGCAATGTAATAAACAAATATTAAACAGCTTATGATAAGGAGATGCAAGTAATAATAATAATTTAATAGCTAAAGATGAACTAAACTAAAAAAACATGACATAAAAATAACATTTCAACGGTTGCAGGTTAATTAAACTTTAGATGTGAAGGATTAAGAAGCAGGAGGAGGAGAGGAAGAAAAAGGAGGAGGAGAAGGAGGAGCATGAGCAGGAGAAGAAGAAGAAAGAAGAAGATGCAGCAGCAGGAGGAGGAAGAGGAGGAGAAGGAGAGGGACAAAAAGGAGGAGGAAGAGAAGAAAAAAAGAAGGAGAAGCAGCAGCAGGATGAGGAGAGGGAGAAAAGGAGGAGTAGGAGGAGAAAAGAAGAGAAGGAGAGGAAGAGAAAGAAGCAGGAGGAGAAGAAAGAGATGAAGAAAGAAAAGAAGGAGAAAAAGCAGCAGAAGGAGGAGAAGAGGGAGAAGCAGAAGTAGAAAGAGCAGGAAAAAGGAGAAGGAAGAGGAGAAGCAGGAGGAGGAAAGAAGAGGAGAAGAAGAATAAGAAGAAGGGGAGGGGAGGAAGAAGATGAAGGAAGAGGAGGAGAAAAAGTAATTAAAAAAATATATAAAAAAGGAAGAGGAAGAAAAAGATGCAGGCAATACTAATATCTTACCTATAGTGGTTCTGTTTTTTCCCACCAGCCACAGATGGTAGCTGAAGAGTGACAGGATACTGATGAAGAACATGGCCGCCACAAAGAACAGGAACAACACATGGAACTTTGCATGAGTGTCTGGCAGATGATTCTGTCGAGTGAGAAAGTAGAAAGTGAGACAATGAAGAAAAAAAAAAACATTAAGTATCCCAATTTAGTTTGTAGATCAGCATTTCATTACACTACAAAGGCATATTCAGGCAAGACCCTCGCTCACAGGTCATTGTAAGGTACGATTTTTTTAAATGTGAAGTGTGACATTTTTTAGAATCAGTAAACGAAGTAAACAAAATAAAAGAAACTCGGGAAAATATAGTCCCGCCCCAAACTCACACCACTGGTTGAGCCAATGTTGCTGTGAAAAAAATATTTTAACCTTCAAAAAAAAAAAAAAAAAAAAATCACACATCACCTTTAAAATTGTGAGATGCCCAAAATCGTTTACTGCCATTAGATGTAGTTGCAGAGCTCAAGAAAGCCTGTTCATCTAACTGCGTCAACACTAACGTCCATGTCTGGTAAGAGCTGATTGCTGTGCCTCTAAAAAGCGTCTGTGTAATTTAATATGCGAAACTGCACTCTGTATAGCAACACTACTGGTTATTTTCATCAGTAAAAGAATGCAAAGCAAAATGATTCAACAAAATAAACGGCAACAGTCAAAACAGTGGAAAGCACGCGTGAGTGGTTTACCTCCGGGCAATGCTCTATAGCCCTCCGTCTGCAAAGCTTCAGACAAAGTGTTAAAAACAGACAGAATGTTAGAAGCAGACACATTTTCTTCCATCTTTCTGTGTCTCAAAAACAAACATTAACACAAAGGTGCTCGCGTAGCATTTAAGAATATTAAAAAAGTTTTAGTGAAAAAAAAAAGATATATATTATATTATTATACTGGTGCATATAAATGAACACATAGTATATGCTACTGTTCAAAAGTTTGGGGTTTATAAAAACATTGTTTTTAAAAGAAGTAATGCTCAGCAAGGCTGCATTTATTTGATCAAAAAGTAATTTAAAACAACAATATTGTGAAATAAGATAATCTCTCTCTTTTTAGCTATGAGAAAGAACCATATTCATCAGCAGAGTCACTAAAATCCAAAGCATCAACCAAAACAATGTTCTTCCGCAAAATGCATGCAGTTTTGTTTTTTAACAGCTAGAGCGCCGAAAGATACAGTGTACCTTTAGAGTGTTCACACTTGGCATGTTTGGTTCGATTAAAACAAACCCTGGTGCGATTGCTCTGTTAGTGCGGTTCATTTGAATAAGTGTGAACCAGAACTGGTGTGCTACAAACAAGCAGACCGAGACCGCTGAAAAGATGGGTCACGGTCTGCTTCCAAACGAACTCTGGTGTGGTTCGAATGAAATATGAATGTAACACGGACCAAAGACATGTAAACGAACCAAAAATGGGACATTATGTCACAAGATGCGACCCTAAAAAGGACAGAATGTATACCTGTTTTTTTCTCATTTATCATTTGTAGGCTATGCACATACAACGAGCGCATTTCACCCAGCACACAGCATTGTTTTGGATGTTCGATAAGTTCCGTTGTGAAATATATGTAATAAAAGCCGACCAATCAGGTTATGAACATATCCTCATGCGTTTAGGTTCATTGTTAAAATGCCAATGTGGACACTAAGCAGACCAGGACTAAAACCTAAAAAAAAAAAAAATGTCCAGGACTGAAAAAAAAGTTTTACACGAACTACAAGTGTGAACACACCCTTAAACTCAAATCAATGTTTATTTATAATAAATAATTTATAATAATACTTATTTATTTAGCATGTAGATATGTAATTAAGCAGGATTTAATGAAGTAAATAAATCTAAAATAATAGAATAAACCCCAAAAGGGCAATTACTTCATTAATCTTTGTGATATTACCACCTGACTGTACATGATTGTTTCACATAATTGTTTAGGTTATCTGCAATTAATTTTCATGCATACAGAAAAACAGATAGATAGAGATAGAGACACGCTGAGGTTGGCGCTCCGAAATAGCACAAGGTGAGAAGCGAGAAGTGTGAGAAATGAGAGGAATCAGATGTCTTTGTGTGAATGTGTGGACTTACTGTCCAGAACTGGATAAAGTACTGCAAAACTGTGGCGGCGATGTAGACGCAGTACAGCATAGAGTATGCCAGGAACAGCACAAAGAACTTGTAGTTGGAGAATCCAACACAGTTATTAACCCTGAAAGACAGCAAAGAGTCATTACCTCAAGCACAACAGTGACAGCTAATGTGACAACATAACTTTAGGTAAAAAACTGATTGCAGCTCCAGATGCACGTACCATGGACAGTGGTGATCCATTTTCAGCACACATCTGGGAAAAACAAAAAGGATCCAAATAAAATGTGCAAATCCAAGACATACAAGATAACTATGGCTGCATCCGAAACGGCATACTTCCCTACTATATAGCAGGCGATAAACAGTATGTGACCAAACCAAATATGTTAGAATTCACAGTATTCATATAAAACATTTTTTTTTAAAGTAGCCAAAAAGTACCCGGATGACCTACTACTTCTGGCAAGATTCTGAAGTGTGCATACAATGGACACTTTACTATCCCATGAGGCCATGGGAAAGGATTTATGAATGACAGTGAAGTGATGCAACTGACGCTGGTAGGTCATGTGATAAGGACAACATGGCGAATGTAGTATGTCCAGATTACATTCATACTACATACAAAATACTTTTTTTTAAGCGGTCATGAAGTAATTAAGTGCCAAATCACAGTATGTGATTTCCGACGTAGAGTATGTTTTTTGGATGGACTCACTTGTCGCAGGTAGAGCAGTGATGACATCTGTCTGGTTTGATCAGCTGACAGCGATCACAGTAACGGATAGCTGAGGAGGGAAGAGGATTTATAATTCAGAATCAATTCATAACTCCGAACTGTATGTCACTAGTATATAGATGTATAGATACCAAACCATTCAAAAGTTTGAGGTCAGTAAAGTCAGTAGTTCATTTTTAAAGAAATTATTTAAAGCTTTTATTTAGCAATGATGCATTAAACGGATCAAAAGTGACAGTAAAAACTGAATCAACCGTTTCCACAAAAATATTAACCAGCACAACTATGTGAAAGAGAACTGGTGGTAGTTGAGAAAATTCTTTTTTTCTGGAGCACGTCTCTAAACTTAAACAAAACTCACCGAATACTATTCACCCAGGCATGAACAATATGTCTTTATAATCATTTAAGTGTTTACTATTAAATTATCTAATTCAAAATGAAAACAAATATTCTCTGTTTATGTAATCTGTATGAAGAGAGAGATGTCAGTCGTTCTCATGGCAACTCATTATCTGCTAATGTGAACACGCCCACGGAGAGCGCATGCAAATGATCTGAGGCAATCCATGCAAACCTGTCAACGCCCACATCAACTCGATAAAAACACATCAAGTTTAATCAGATTCATGTACTTTACGTCATCTTGCGACGCTGTAAGGAATAATACTATCGTTATAATAATTTAATATTTAATAAAAATTTACCTCAGAAGTGCCGGTTTAGTTTCACTTCGAGGAGCAACGGATCCAGCAGAGGATTGTGAATTTTAAGTTCTTTATTCTTAAGTGCTTTGTTCAAATCGCGATATGGAATAGTGTCTGTAAACCGCAAAAGACAGGTTTCTGTGTGTGAATGAAGGAACGGCACAAATGCGCGCTGTTGTTTACAGGCACTTAGCCTACATTAGTAAATATGTTTTTTTACATGAACACATCTACTACTTTAGCTTTTACCAAACTATATTGCTATACAGAGATGAGTAAAAATCGACCGAAATATGTTGAAATAAAATGTCTTTGTATAAGCAACGTATTAAACTGCAAATTAACATTTATATGCCCAAATATAGGCTATCATAAAAACGATATGTTACAGACGAAATATGAGAGACAACATTTCGTTGACTAGTTTTGGATAGATAATAAAGTTTTTACTGTAAAATAGACTAACTGCCACATCAAATAAGCTTTTGTTCGCCAATTTCTGCTCATATGTTAAATATAGTGTGTTTTGTCAAAAAATAAAGTCATCAACTAATATGTCATTATAGTGTTTGTTCCAATGTAGGCTATATTCAAACTAATGAATCCTTAACTTTGAAATGCGTATGATAAAATGTATACTTTTTAAAAAGAAAGATTACACTTGAAATATTGTTAAAATTGTAATTGTTGTTGATTTACATGTGAAAACTGAATAAAATAGCAAAAAATATATTTACAAGGTAGCTGTAAACAAAATCTTAATAGGTCAATATAAGCTTTCTCATTAAATTATTTATTATTATGTTTTATTAGTGACACATTTGGGGAGAGGATATATTTCAAAACTTTCTGAAAATACAGTATGAGAATTAACTGCACAATTTACTAGAAATGTTTACCTTGGATATTATACAATTTGCATGCATACAAAATTTGTAAAAAAAATAAAATTAAAAAAAAGTATGTTTCCAACTCTAACTTTGAACCAGTTCTCAAGAATGGCCTATTTGAACAGGATTTGTTTCCAGGTATGACTATGTACTAAAAATGTGCTTTTGACTTTCATTTATATTTGGATTATTTGTTAGATTTCTTTTGTCCTCGTATTCTTTTTTGTGGTACCCTCTCAGTGACATACCTGACTGAAAGGCTCATTATGCGGCTCATTACGCAGGTCATTGTCTTCTCAGGTGTGAATCAGAGCATTATTCATGATCATTCACGCACCCACGCATATTGCCTTTCCAAACAAAAAGTGTCTTACAAAATTTAAATCAATATATTGTTTTATGTGAATGAATAGGCAGGATGATTATCAGATCATTTTGAAGCAAAAACTCTAGGCGACAACATCCATTAGTCGCACGGACACATATTTAGTATGCATTTAGTGGCCTTATTTCAGAAACTTTAATTTAAAAAATTTTCAATAACCATGATTCTCTCAAAAATACAAACATCTACATACATGTTGCTCACATATCATGGTAGCCCTGTTTGAGCTGAATAGAGTGTAATGACACCTTTGCCATTAATGGGTCTCATTCATGAAACACGAGAAGAACGAATTTTTGTGTAAATCGTGTGTAAAGTGGTTCTGGCGTAAATTTTCGGATTCATTAAAATGTTCGTATTTTCCAAATGTTAGTTGGTACGAAAGAAATCTACACCTGCTCCCAGCCACGCGTAAATAATGTGCTTAACACCCGAACGTTTTGCTCATTAATAAGGCTGCATTTAATTCACCTTAATCGGGTACATATTTGCACAGCATTTTGAAAAAATATTATATATAGTAATTACATATGGTTTTTCTTATTATGAGAGCCAGTAATAGCATCTGCGATGGTGGTCCTTCTCCAGTTTGAATACTATTTTTCCGAAGTGAACTAATTCGTTTTTTGCTCTCAAGCTTAATGTCGAACCATTTTCTTCTCACTTCTGGGAATGTTCGATTAACAGATGAAACTCCATTAACTGCATCTGTAATGCTGCCAAGCTTCCTTTTTTTTAGGACCTGATACGCCACTATGTACGCTTGAAAATAAAATGAAAATTTGAATGAACTTCTGATAATAAAACTTCAATTTCTGCATCTGAGAAATTGTTTTTTTCATTCGCATTCATGTCATAATATGATGACCATATATAGTTGTCAGTCGGATTTAATGGCCGGGATTTATGGTAAATGAGAATGAACGTGCACGCGCATCCCATTTACGACTGATTAGAATTCATTAACATACACACACATTTCACTATCACATCTGACGTTTACGAAGTATTTGTGAATCAGGAGAAGAGTTTTCGGGAAGGTCTCTTTACGCGCAAATCACTCGCATATTTACTCGTATATTTACGAATGTTTCATGAATGAGACCCAATATGTTTATATACAACTGAAAAAGGACAAATGTCAGGGCATGTCAAAACATCTCAAGGACCCCAAAAACACCTTAGACCCCAGTGGGTTATTAACTCTTTTTGAGGCCAAGCAAGTCACACGTAAGAAACAGTCGCGTGCTGTAGTGTTACAAAAATGTAATAAATGTTTAATTTAGATTCCAGTACAATAGTATATAAACTGAGAAAGTTGAGTAGACTGGATTCTGCCAATCCTGGTCTCTCTAATGTAAGTTAAATGAGTCAGATTACTGAGATTACCTAATGGCTCTTGGAGCTCCTGTCTCAGCAAGAGAGTCCTGCCAGTCTCGTTCTCGCGTCTCAGCGTTTGAATGGTTATGCTGATTGGATTGGGAGTGGGATCGCTCTCGGTCTAGGACAGGTTTCCTGAACTGGTATACTTCATTTACATGCTCTCCGCCCCTAAATGTATATATATTGTAAGGGAACGTTCCCTTAGTCAGACTTGTCTTGACGTTACTGCAGCTACCCACAGCTTGTGTTCTCAATAAAGAATCCTGCTGAAGATACAACCAAGTCTCCTGGGGCCTCATGTACAAAGACTTGCGTTGAATTCATACTAAAACATTGCGTACGGACAAAGCTGTAAATATGCGTACGCACAAAAAAAAGCAGATGTATGAATCTCTGCGTACGAAGGATCCCACGCATATTCTCTTTGTACATCCCAATTAACGTAAAATTGAGCGCACATGCACGAGCACAACGCCCCACCCAGTCTCCTCCCCCAATTAAATTAATTTAAATATGGTAATTATTAGTCCAATTTGGCAAAAGAAACCTGCAAGAACATGGCTAAAGCAAGCAAGAAACGAAATTTCACTGAAAATGTATTCTGTGTGAAAGTGTAATTTATTCCTGTGATCAAAGCTGTATTTTCAGCATCATTTCTCCAGTCTTCAGTGTCACATAATCCTTCAGAAATCATTCTAATATGATGATTTGATGATCAAGAAACATTTTTTTGTATTATCAGTGTTGAAAACAGGTGTGCTTCTGCTTCATATTTTCGTGGAAACCGTGATATAGTATTTTCAGGATACTTTAATGAATAAAAACTTAAATCAAACAGATATAGAAAACTTATAATCTTTTGTAACATTATAAATGCATTTACTCTCACTTTTAAACAAATTCAAACAAAAACAAATGTCCTTGCTGAATAAAAATATTACTTTTTTTTTTTATCTTTACTGACCGAATTAATGAAGTTTATTTTTTATTCCTAAGCCAACACTGCCATTGCTAGACGGGTTGTATCAATTTGCAAATGCTTTATATATGTTCTTACTTAATTGCATAATAGAATATTTTAATAAGACTCGTGTGACAATAATATGTCAAATAATTTATCAATTACAAATTATAAGCAATATCTGACAGCTGGCGGTGCGATAGAACAATTCGTAGTGTAATGTTTGCCACTTCACTTTATTGCCTCTATGAGTCGCCAATAACGGACAAAAATCACGACAAATGTACGTACGCCAGACATGAAGTTGGAGGAACGCACATTCTTAAGTTAATTTCACTGTTAGTACATCTGGCCGAGTACGTGAAAGCTGACGTACGCCGTGTTTATGTGCGTACGCAGTGTTGATACATGAGGCCCCTGGTCTTCACTTCTGAGTTTCCTACACTTTAGAAGGAAAGGTTCACAACAGTGCCCAGTCTATTCTCTGCTATATGCGTCGACCTAAAATTAAAAATGTTTGCAACTTTTTTTAAGGAGCGTATCACAAGCCGTCGCGATATACAAATTGCGATATTTACATTTGCATTATTGCGATATATTGTGCAGCCCAAGAGACTTCATTCAAAAACATTTTACGACTCCAAATTTTTTAACAATTGTGTAGACAACCAATCACACTTCAGTATGCAAATAGATACAGTGGAGTACAAAAGTCTGACATAGCCAGCATTTAATAATTATCACATTTTATCAGAATAACAATTTGAGTAAAAAGTTGAAGCAAACTTTAAAACTACACATTTCTAAAGTTAACATTTATAAAAACAAAAAAAAACAATGTTTGGAGTTGAATTAACTGCAGAACATTTTAAAGAAGAAGTACAAGGGATTTCAATGCTGATGTATTTTTTTTAAGCTCACCCCCAGATCCTGTGCGTGTATATACGGGTAAATCTCTGGCCACTCTTTTCAGGATTTCCTGTTGGGCCTCTGGTCTCTCCTCTTTCTCATACAGCTCTTTCTCAGCCTTAGGGAGACAGAACTAAGAGAGACAACAGAATGTAAGATTGTGAGTGCGAATAGACTAATATGAATCTGCATATCCAACCAAAATCAACCAGAAACTTTCAAATAACTTTTAAATATTATTAAATTCGTAATACTATTTTTGCCATCTTTATTGGCAAGATAGATACATGACAAGAAATTATTTGACTTGCACTTTCCAAATGAGCTCAGTGTGTTAGAGCATGTGTGCTAACTGCTAAACCACGCCACGCACCCCACAGGCAGTAAAAAATGCAAAAACATCATTTTTTGGGCTTTCTTCCTCTTCTCTTCTCTGTCATTACATTTTGCGGTAATAAAACTACAGAGCAGCCAGAGTTTAAAGGCTCCCTCTGCTGCTGCTCCTCATCCAGATGTGAGGAACATAACCACATACGCATTACAGTATGATAAATATTTTGCTCCCCCATGACCCAGGTGAAATGAGAACCCGAGAGCCTGGCAATAAGGCTTTATATGCACTTTCGGTCTTGTGAACTTACAATGGCTGCTACGTCTGAGGCTGAGACTAACATGATCTAGACCAGTGCAGTGTTATTTTAGTAAACTATTAAAATTTAATTTTAGTAATTCAACCTTCAAAGGCAACATATTTTAACATAATTTTAATTTTATTTTTTAGCATTATTTCATTTTTATAATTTTCTTTTAAGCAATAACAACACTGGACCAGTGATTCTCAACATATCGGTTCTGATTGGGTCCCAAATAAGACGGGGGGGAAACCAATGCTACAAGCAAATAATAAAATGCCTAACAACCACCAATAAAACCAAATAAAAATGGAAAAATAAATAGACGCTGCGCATCTATCAAACATTATATTAAACAGAGTTCTAAATTGTTCTTGACCTCAAAGCATTTTGCTACCAATTTCAACGATACTTTGATACAAATTCATCTGTCGGTCGATTGGTAGAAAGAATGAGTAGACATGAGGTGGCAACATGGACAGGTTGTACAGTACAACTTTCCCTCATTCTCAAAATCCAGAAACTGAACTACACAAAGTAAAATAAAATACAGGGCAGACTACATTAAACATTAAATATGATGTACTGTTGGGCAACCACTTGATCTCTAAACTTAAAGCAAGACCTGGGCCCTGAGGCAAAACTAGTAACGAGAACGAGAACAGAGAGACAAAGAGAGAGAGACAGTACCTCTTTTGAGGGGATGGCAGGTTTGGAAATGATGGTCTTCCAGTAGGACCATATGAACATGAAGAAACAGAGGTGAAACACTATCAGATAAAAAACTGCGAGAGAAACAGAATGAGGGGAATTTTAGAAAAACAAACGACAATTCATACTTACTTTCTAAACCAAAAAAAAAAAAATGCTGTTACTTCATAACAGAAATGGGATGTGTTGTTCATTCTGGTGTGACAAAACATGTGACTAAGAACAGTAGGAGGCCAGATTAGCCAACAGAAGAATTTGTTAACTGCTTTTGCAATATTGTGCACTTGGTTTCACTGGCGTTCCTCTTACCTTGCTCCTCTGTGTTAGTGATTGTATCTGCAGAGAGAAAGAAGCAAAGGTCAATCGGCAATCCCATCAAGAACAACTGGCCTGATTCACAAAGCCATCTGCTGAGTGCTGGGATACTGCTAATGCTCTCTCAGCTCCCAACCACCCAGTTCCCTTCAGTTAGGCCAGAGCGCCAGGCGACTGGTACTGCCATCTGGCAGAGTGCTGTCAGAGAGAGCCTTGTGTCCATCACGGATGGAGAACCCCGGTTGTCATGACGACTCAAGTGACTGACAGATAAATGTCGTGATGAAATCTTTTATTCATTAACTAATTATTTTCATTAAATACATGTATTTTTATTTCATTAGGCCTAAGTGTTTCAATAAATATTTTATTAATCAAAAAGTACTTCCAATGTCAAAGTATGTAGGAGGTTTAAATGTGCACAACATATTGAAAGTTTAATCATTTCCATTTTTTCCCACTTGGTTAATTTATGTCTCACGTCACTAGTGTTACATTGTGTTGTTATTTTATTAACCTATGATTTAATGTGAATCATATGAATGTCAATTCATCTTTTATGTGAATTTGTCACTGGTGTAGCAATCCTTGTTTCATTTGTGAAATAAAATAAGAAACGCAACAACAGAGCAAAAGTTAATTTGAGATTTTACTTGCAACTCTCCATCATAGAGTCATACCGTCAGATTTCTAAAAGGATTTACAAACCTTTATAGCAAAAAAGAGAGGGGAATCAATAAGGAAGGGTTTACAATATATCACTGCACTTTACTAGGGTAATAAATGGACCAGAACACACAATGAAGGGAGTATTTTTAGAAGCTGATGGGAAAGTAATAACTGGGTGGAACTACAGAGAGTGCAGCGATCACTGTGAAGTGGTTAACAACAGCTGCAGTTACAGCATATATGTTTTCAGTCATTTATGTTTCACACTTTATCTAAAAAAAAAAAAAAAATATTCACTTAAGGAGTACACCCTGAAAATCCAAAAACTATTACAGAATTTTCCTTCATTTTAAAAAAAAGAAAATGTAAGTAACTTTAAGTCTATTTAAGTAATTCGATAATTATGCATATACTATAATTATACAAAGACAGGAATTATTATGTATAGCATATCAATCATACCATGAAATTGCTGTCACTGTTTGACAAACTAAACAATCTATAAATCAGAAATCTTCCGAGGCATACCTCGATGAGATTGAAGTGAGCGTTATGTTACTGAAAATTGATAATATATTCGCAATTCTCTTCAGCACGTCAGCTTGTCAAATCAAGCCTCTCAATCAGTTTAACACCTGGGCTTAACGCTTGAGTTTGAATTAACACTGTGCATACAATAACTGAAATCAAACCAGTTCATTCATGGCTTTCGACGTGAATTATGCACATAAATAAATATTACTATACAAAGAAACCGAGCTGAATTTCGATCCATATCTGGTACCAGTCAGTTACTGTCACTTCCTGCCCTGACAACCGCTGCAACAACTAGCCATCAACTTTTATCTAACATTACAGTGTTACATTCAACCAAGTCTACTAGGGTCGAAACTTACATATACAGAGCTCCACCACGTAAGCGTAGTAGGACCAGCACACGACCAGGTTGATAAAAATCACAGGTATCCAGGATAAGCCCCGTTGACAGCATCTTACCGCCTGAGAGGGCGCCATCTTTAATCCGACCCTCGGAAAGGGTGTCGGTGACGTCACGGCACGAGCCTCGTCCGATCGACGAGCTCGGAGAAAAACAAAGAGCTGCTTAACACCAGCAGCAGCACATTAATGCCCCATTATCGTCCAATTAAGCGATAAGTATTTCATTTTTAAATCAATAACACAATAAACATTCAATTGTCCTCCCATATGTAGTTTTGTTTTATTATGTGACAATTCCGAGCCTTAGGAACCCAAATGAAATCAGCATTCACCTTTCTGCCACATCTAATCGCAGTTTATTTAAATTATTTTATTTTTTCAATGACGTGAGAGTTTAAACCCCTATTTATTGTGTTTTGCTGTGTGTGTAATATATACAATGCACGTACAGTGGTGTTTTCAGGGAAAAAAATTTGTGATTAATTCAGTTTTTTTTTTTAATTAAATATTTATTTAATTTATTACATTTATTTTTATTTTATAAAACAAATTAAAATATGTATCTTAATAGGCCTTCTTAAAAATTACGTTCAAAGTCAACATACTTATGGCTGTTTAATGTGCACTTTGAACGTTTATTAATTTGTATCACTTCACTTGGTTAGGCCTACATGTCATTGGTGTTACATTGTTGTTATTTTATTCAACTATGATCACTAGGCTACTTAAATTCATATTTTATGAGAATTCGTCACATCTCATGGCACATGAATTAAAAAATATAATGATGTGCATCTTGTATGAATAAATAATTTATATTCCATTAAAAAAAACAGAATTATCTATTTTGATATCATGGTGACTAGTCACCTTTATTATTATAAAGGGATAGTTCACCGATAAATAAAAATCCTGTCATCGTTTACTCACCCTCATGTTGTAGATAGTTGATGGCACCCATTGACTTCCATAGTAGAAAAAAAATACTATGGAAGTCAATGGGTGCCTTCAACTGTCTGGTTACCAACATTCTTCAAAATATCTTATTTTGTGTTCAACAGAAGAAAGAAACTCATATAGGTTTGGAACAACAATAGGGTGAGTAAATGATGGGAAAATTTAAGACTTAAACTTCAGACTTCCCTTATTAATCCTCAATGGGAAATTAGGTGTTACAGCAGCAACAACAGAAAAACAAAAATAGACAATACAGTCAATCATTAATCACAATAATCTGAATATTTATTAATTACAAGAACCATGCAATGAACTAATTAGCATAAAAACTAAAAAAAGAAAACACCTCAGTTCACTTGCCCACATAGGCTACACACTCAATACTCTCCCAATACCATCAAACAATGCCACTGCCACTCAATCCCTTAGTCCAAGCAAAACACTATTATTATTTAAAATAAGACATTTCAGTTAATAACTAAAAAAAAGTATAAAAGAAGTAGGCCTAATTATATATATTTGTAATTTTCCTGCAACTCGCCATCACGTCAGCAGAGGGAAGCAGAGCAGTAGTTTCAGCATCAGCACTGTTGGTCTCCCATTGAGACAGTGAAGAGGTGAGAGGACTTGAGCGTGGGACGCAAAAATCAATATTACAGTCTGGATGGATTTGAATCACCCAGCTAAATGTAATCTAGTTAATGAGTTAGACTGGATGTCCCAAGAGTCACCTTCATCAATGTGGTACTTTTCATTTGTGCTTAATTTGATTCATTGTCAGTTTTCTGGCTAGTGGGCTAGATAGTAACGGTTTATTTGTGAGTTTTATTAGATTCGTTTTCCACCCTGTGCCCTGTCCTGCAGGGTGAATTCCAACATTGATGCCAGATGTGGTTCATTTCTCTGAACTGTAGAAAACAGACTCCTCTGGTCCTCTCTTTCCATATCTGCTGTTCTCCTCGGGAGGTTTCAGAAGTGAGTTCGTCAGAGAACCAACAAAACAAAGAACAAATTGTCTATTCCGGCACTTACGTGTGATAAATAGATCTTGTGCTGAGCCTGATTTAGAATTGTTTTTTGATCAAATACTCTCTCTCTCTCTCACACACACGGTCTCACTCTTTAATGCTCTGCGCTTTATGTAAATATAATGAGTCCTTTTTGTAAGCCTATTAAATTTATAGTGATTTATTTTCAGTGCAGATTAATTGCAGATGATACCATTAAAAGCAGCCTTGAGCATCTATTGACTGTAATGTGACTGAGTGGTTTGTATATCTACACACTTGGATATGGTTATCCGTAGTTTTTATTGATGAATTATACTAAATTACTAAAGTACCTCTATACTAAAGACGATTTGCAGCACAGCAGAAACTTGTCTTTAAAGTTGGCATTAAATGAAAATTCACCCTATTTTCTAAATGGATACTGATCTTATTGTGAATTATTCATCCATGCATGTTTCATTTACAAAACATTTTTGTTTTCATTTTTTTAATAAAATAAATAATATAACTCTGCCTTCTGATAAATTGACAGTTATCTCAGGTGACATATGCCTGACTTTTAAACAAATCAACACCCCATGGATTGAACCAAGTCCCCACCCTACACTTTGTTCGATAATCTGTTTCACTCCTCCGATGTACATCACAATACAGAAGAACACATCTTTAATTATTTTTGAGCCTCCTCTAATAGGTTGGAGATATGTAGTCTCAGCACAGAGTAATGTGTTGTTCTGTCTGGCGAGTCACCCCTGTTTAGTGAGCCCCAATGAAAGCACCACTTAAGGGATGAATTAATTTATTGGTTCGTTGCGATGAAGGAAGTAGGAAAGAGGCCTGTTTTAAAAGAGAGAATAGTGAGCAGATAAGGACAGAAAAGTAGATGTATACATGAATGGATGCAGAGGGGGTGTCATGCACCTACTTCAGAGGGGACACCAGTGGCGGTCCTGGGTCACTTGGTGGTGTACTCAAGACAAAAACTTAATTTTTCTCCAAACTCTTTATCGATAACAAAGTGTAGTAAAAAGAAATAAAAAAGGTATGTACATTACACAACAGTCCAGAGAGTACGAGAAAAATATTAAAACTTATTGTAAAAATAATCAAAATACATAAATTAAATTTAAAAAAGGAAAATAAATAAATAATGATTATGCAATGTCATATTTGAAATAATTCAGCTACAAAATGTAGTGAACAAGTTTTTTTTTCAAAGAAATGTCTCTTTTCTAAAATAATTAGAAGAATGTATTTATGATTTTCTGAAATATATGGGCTTTCTAAACAAATTAAAACAATCATATTCAAAATCAAAATCTGATATTATGCTGCAGAATTTTACACAATTTTTTTTTTTACCTAGAATCATGCTACCTAATCATTTTTTTAAGTGCATTCAAAATCCACTGCTCATATACATAAAAAATGGATGTGCAGAAGAAGAGAGATGGGTGTGATGTGTAATTCATATGTAAATGGGGGGGGGGGGGGGGGATTTAAAGAATTTCTTTAAAAATAGGAAGATCATGAAAGACACTGATGCAGAGATGAAGATACTGGGTAGGAGAGGTGGGCCAAACTCATGATGAGAGGAACGGTGATAAATAAAAATAAGTTATAACGACTGGAGTCCTCAAGACCCCAGCAAAATAAGTGTGACAAGCAAAAGGATGGGCTACAAGAGCATGTGCTGATGAGAATTCCTACGAGAATTATGTGTGTGTGGGAGAGAGATTGTGCGTGGTTGAGTGGGAGGGGCATAAGAAGAGAAGGAAGGTTATTAGAGAAAGACAGTGAATTTGAGACGACAAGAGATTGGGAAAGAGAGGGAAATTATGTGGAAAATGTTTAAGTCTTGACAGTTCACACCAATCACAGCCATATTCATTACAAAATTTCAACACCCTTCCAATATGTCCTCCCTCTAATGTACAATACACAGTCTTGGATTGGTAACGTATTTCGATCAGATTGATATTTTGAGCAGCTTGTTTGTAAATCTATCACAGCAGGGATGCTGTAACCAAGCCAGTTGCTGCCTGTGTTGTCCTTTGTCCCATACGCAGCAGTGATGCTGATAGCAAGAGAACACAGTCAAAAATAGGAAGGATAAATCTGCATGAGTAACTGGGATGGGAGAGATGGGAACACTTGGAGGAAAAGAGAGAGTGGACGGGGAGAGAGAGAGAAAGAAGGAAAGAGGGTAGGATGATGACAGCCCCTGGCTCTGCTCCATTGCTGACGAAAGCTGCTTAGACCCTCAGTTGCTATGGTGACCAGCTGGAGCAGCCAGAGGAGAGGAACAGAGAGAAAGAGAGGGAGAGGGAGGGCGGAGGCTAGAGAGGGAGGAACAGAACGAGAGAGAGAAAGAGGGAGCGCTTGAAAAAAGAGCAATAGACAGAGGGAGGGAACGAGAGTGGAGACGGAGATAGATACACATTGCTAGCAAAAACAGTCTATAGAAATATAAAGGGAAAAGGTCATTTATTTATTTATTCTTATCAGTTATATTTCATTCATTTGAGCGTGAGGTTACAAAGAGAGAAAGTGTGAGGGTAGACCGAGACGTCGAGACGAAGGAAAAGACACACTGCAGTGGAGCTGGAATATGGATGCACAGTCTGAGAGCTGTGAACCACCGCCATGTGACCCTCAGCCTCCAGGTAAAATCAGAAAAGCCTTCAAACTGTTCGGCAAGCGGAAGCCTGGAAGCAGCGTCGCTAGCATCTTCTCCATGCGTGGGAAAGGAGATGAAGGCCCTAAATCACCGCCATCAATTAGCAAAACCCTGGATGGATTAAAAGAGCCTACTGCCCCGGAAGCAGAGGCAGAGCAGGTGGATCTTGACCAGGAGGATGAGAGTCAACAGGAGGAAGCTCCAATGGAGGAGTTCACGAGCGGAAACATGGATTCAGAAACCACCCCTACTCGGCATTCCATCTCCTCGCTCACCTCTGCTAAGTCTTTGAGCTTCCTCAATATGCTTCGCAAAGGCCGGCGGGGATTGACGGGAGAACGCCAGGCTCAGACCGAGTCTCAGAGGCCTGGACGCCAACGGAAGGGCCTAAAGGGATTGTTTGGTACAGTACGCTGGCGTGGTAAAGAGAAGGAGGATGAGGAGGAGGAAGAGTCTCAACCTGGCCCTCCCCTACTTGCTTCCCGCTCCAACAGTGTTGAGATTATTAAGGAGAGTCTCACATTAACACCTGGGCCTCCGGCTCGCTCTGTGGAGGAGACAGAGGAAAAGCTTCTTACACCACAAGAGGGCCCTATGTCATCTGAGGACTCTGCAAAGGTGAGTGGGGTGAACAAACCTCCAACAAATGAACGCTTGAGCACACTGCTCGGAGATATCTCATCAATTTTGAGCTTTGATTCACTGACGGCATGTGGAGATATTGTAGCAGATGTTGAGGCAGAATGGGTCAAAGCTAGCAGTAGAATGGAGGGAGCACCTAGCACACAGCAAGTGGATAATTCTGAGAAGACTTCATCTTCTACAACTTCTACAAGATCAAAGCCTAGTCCTTCTCCTACTTCTACTCTAAGCCCCACCACCTCTTTCAAACCGTCCCCTACTTTAGCAACCAAACCCACCCCTTCACCCACCACCACCAAACCTTTTGCCAGCCCTTTGACAAAACCTGCAGTCACCTCAACGTCCTCTTCGGTGACCAAAATGTCACCGTCTATGCCTACTGGCCCTATTATCCCTACCCCAACATCCAGCCCTCTCGCTAAACCCACCCCCACATCATCAGCTTCGCCCATAACCCAGCCTACACCAACACCTATCCCAATACCTCAAGCCACTGCAACTTCAATTACTCCATTTATCCAACCTAAACCAACCCCTACATCTGTCTCCACTACACAGCTTGCCCCAGGCCCTTTATCAAGCCCTACAACCAAATCTATCCCTTCCCCAGCTAAACCTGCCCTGTCCCCTGAATCTAGCCCTGAAATCAAACCTGACACACGATCTAGCTCCACAACTACCCCCATGACCAAACCTATCCCAACCTCTACACTCATTCCTCTATCTCTCTCGACCACTACTTCTGAAACCTTCCCCTCCCCCTCAATTAGTTCTACCCCTGAAACTTCTGCTGTTACCAAAACTGAACCTACCCCAACCCCTGTGACTAAACCTGCCCAAGTATCAACCCCTGCAACAAAACCCACTTTGAGCATTACCCAAGAATCCAAACATACTGCGTCTACCTCTGCAACCAAACATACTCCTTATCCACCACCTTATCCACCACCATTTGGTAAACCTACCCCAGCCCCTGCACCAACACCAAGACCAAAACTTGTAACAACATTTGGATTATCGACAAGCCGAAACACTGCTCCCATTACCAAGCTTGAGACAAAACAACCCACGGGACAAACTTCAAAATCTAGTACCCACACTGGCACAACATCTGTAAGAAAAGCCTCCATCTCTGAAACGGCTGCTTCTGTTGCTAAACTTCCATCTGCTGTTAACCCGTCACACTCTACGTCCATGCCTGCTCCTTTTCTTACCTCTGCCACCATGAAATCACCCACAGTTACTTCCACACCATACATTCCTGTCCTGAAGTCTCCTCCAGGTATTACTCCATCCTTCATTTCGTCAAAAAGAGCAGAAGATGATGTCAGCATGGATTTGAGGGAGGACCTGTTAAGACACGAAGGAACTGATAATAGAGACTCATCAGCTACTCAAAGCATCAGCAAGGCGGTGAAAAGGGGCCCTGCAACAAAGCCCTCAACTCTAAGTAAGATCCCTGTTTGTGGTGGAGGCAGACCTGCTAAGCTGCATCATCGAGATTCCCAGCCAAATGGAGATGATGACCACTCAAATCTACCAACACCGGTACATGAAGAGGAAAGTCCGTTCACTCTCTCACGAGAAAGCAGCAGCAAAGAGGCCCTCAGCGATGTCTCCACAGAATCGGGGGCTGTCACCCCAACCCTCTCCCACAGCCAAGAGGACATTCTTGATGGCAAACTTAGTCTCCAGACACATCCAGCAGCTGGTGCAACAAGTTTAACCCGGGAGTCTAAGATCCCCATCAAACACGGATCTACTGCAACCTACCATTCTGTGCAGGGGAGGGCAGAAGGTGCACGCTCCAAGATACCAGTGTCCAAAATGCCCATTCGTCGGACCAGCAATAAGCCTGCACCAACAGCTACAGCTGCCGTCACCCGAAAGTAACTGACATTCTATGACAAAACCCTGAAACATTCCACTCGCAACAGTTTTCTCAAGAAATACTTTTTAATATATTCGGTCAGGCATCACTGTGCCTGGTTTACGCCTTTTTGCAGCAAATATCCTCACAGGAACAACTGGATTGTTTATCATTATTTGAACTTTTTTTACACACCAGTGTTAATCACACAATTCTTTTATCAGCTGGGTGTTTCTATTCATATCACTCTTGAACAGACTGAAGCTGGATTCAACTCTGTGTGCCACCAGGAACAGATGCACATGCACAGGCCCTGTCTAAACGATCCCCATGGCAACCAAACATGCAAATTAAATGGCAGCCACTAAAGCACAAGAGGCACCCTCACCTGGAATCAAAAGCCATGTAGACCTTCTCTGAGGAAACAATAAATGCATCCATCCATTATCTCTGCCGTCATCCATAATGGTCTTTTGTGGTGATTAAAAGCCTCAGAGAAGAAACAAGCAATCCAACATCGAGTCTTGTGGTTTTTGTCCAGGTCTACAACACACTAGAGGGGCCCAGTATCATCACAAAGGTGCTTTTTTCTTATCTTCCTGGACTGCCACAAAGAAAAAAAATGTTTTGTTACAGAGCAATGGAGGGATCTTTGTAGCATTTGTTACTTGGCCTTCTTTTTTAGATTTTCTTGTCTGGTGTCTTTTTCCAAATTTTTCTTTTTCAAGTGAATTTTGTGGATCAATGTTAGTCTTCTTGGAGCTCCCACGTGTTGTATGCAAACAAACTGGATATCTTACCTGTACAGTTCATGCCAAGACAGGATATTCCACAGCATCTTTTGAATGTATGTAGCAGAACGCATGCCCTACTTTTTCAACCAGACGAGCCATCGCACTCCTCTTCCTCTCCCCACAGATGTCCTTTTCTCGCTGTTTTTTAAACACTGTGTTAAGTCACACAGTGCCTGTCAACTGTAACAAATGTGTATGTAACATGTCATCGAAGAACCATGAGGCATATGGATCTAACTCTGTGGATTTTCCTTTCTGCCTGCACTGAACTTTTGTGTGAGACTGCATTAAAGAAGTCTAAGGACAGTAGAGGTGATGTTTCACAGGCAGTTGGTGTTATAGGTAAGCGAAGACTTTCATGGATGACAGTGGTGTCAAGTTTTGGATGAATAGATCCTTTTCTTTCAAAGTTGCCATCACATGCACATGTTTAATAGAGGACTATTTTTGTGTGTATGAGTGTGTATATGTGAATGAGTGGGTGTGATTATCTTAATGTCACATTGTTTCCTATTTAATCAATAAAATGTGATTATACCTAGAACGATTTCAGTGTCATGCAGGGTGCTTTATGGTATGGGAATCGATTGCATAGGACAGAATTAGGTTGTGAGAGACTGGCGGTGCATTACATTGTCCTCTGTATTCACATTATGTAACCATGTTACTCTTTGGTTCGAGGACAGTCAGTAGATGTGGATCCCCACAGAGCTTTCCACTATAAAGACCCAGACCCCCACCACTGCCAACCACCCCCACCCCAGCTTCCTCTGCAGTGCCATGCTGCTGGGCTGAAAAACCCACTGACCTGAATAGCAAACCTCATGAATGTCAGCATTTCCTGGTCAGTGAGCTGTATGCTAAGATGCAATACGCTATAGAAATTCCCGCCACGCAACCATGCAGCTGCTGTATGCAAATTATATGTTTCTAATGGGTTGTTATGCTGTGTCTAAGAGAAACGGGGATACAGTTATTTAAATGAGGGGATCCTCAACCTTTATAAAACTTAATTGTGGGAATGAATGAACACTGAAATGGGGGGACAGTGGTGCACAGAGAGAGAGAACGAGAATGAGACAGAGAGATTGTGGTACAGATGGGGAGAGAGAACAAGGAAGGGGAGGGCAGAAAAAAAGCAAGCCTTTTGGTTCTATCACAGCTGTGTTTTTTTGACAGTCGTGACATAAGAAATGCTAAAAGCGGAGTGTAAGGCATACTATATTAACACTACAGCTCTTTGAAACTCATACTATTGAAATCAAACAACAGCAATTGATATTTGTAAGGACAGAGATTGATTCGGGTGTTGATCTCCATCACGGGGTGAACAGAGGTAGAGAGAGTTTGCAAATTTCCCATAAGGAAAAAGAAAAACAAAGGATGGAGAGAGACAGCACAAACAAGGCTCTGTTGTCCAAATCAGAGCCCAGGGCAGTAGGACTGTTTAACTGGAAAAACACGAGGTCTTCACCACTTCACAAGGTGATTAGCCAAAGAGCAGCTCACTGTTAATGGAAACCGTCCCCTGCTTATGGATCTGACACCCCCCTGGGGTCTGAAGATGATGAAAGGCATACGCACTAAATGGTCTGTTTTTCCACCACAGAATGTGCTCCTCCAAACTCTTCTAAACCTGAGGTCTGATTGTGAATATGAATAATGCTGATGATCACGTAGCCTCAATTACAAAAATTGAAGCGAATCATTGTAAAGCGAAAATGTCAAACGCAGCCTGGAGTCTGATCTAAGGCAGCAAAAAAGATGTGTGTACAAGATAAATCCGGCATGAGGGTCCTATTTTGAGCCCTAGCTCAAAATAGGATGAAATGGTCTAAATCTAATGGAATATAGTCTGGCATGCTAATGCAGCCATAGACAGGACCAGAGGTGATCCTCCCCTAAAGCAGATGGCACAACTAGCCATATTCATAATTACACGCAGACAAAGAATCGCAAGAAGACATAATCACAAAGAATGGGATTAAAATGCGATTTAAGATTATCTGCATATGTGTTCAGTTTATGTGCATCCAAACATGAGATTAACGACATAACCTCTCTAAGAGATTTGTTTTGAAACATGAAACTTGGTGAAAACACCATTTCCTACGTCTCAAAGCAAAGGCCCAGTGGAAATGCATAGCAATATGATACCATCAGAAGATTCTAACAGTGTTGCCTGATATTACATACCCTTCATATTCCTTTTACAATAATGATGTAATGTGAGCTGGATGGATTATCATAAACTCTCCTGACACTTTAAAACAGGTCGTAACAACAGAATCTGTCTTATTCCCTATCTGTGTATATACAAACACCCCCAGTGAAAAGATGTTCTCTGTTAGGAGATGTTTGGCTAATTATCCATGCTCCACTGAAAAAACGTCGCTATGGCAACCTCACTAGGTCAGCCAATGGGGTACTGGGAAGAAGAGGGGTGTGGTGAGGAGGCAAGGAGTTCTAAAATGGACTCTCACGTTACATCTGTAACACAATTTATCTATCCAAAATGTTAAAAGGGAACTATTGTATGTAGCATGTTTACAAAACTTGGTAGTGTATGTGACAGAATGGCCGTACTGAACATTCTAGCAGTAATGAATTTTTTGAATCACACTTAATCACATGTTTCTGGGTGATCAGTACGTGAGAAGGTGTGAGAGGCGGGATGGAAATGTGTTCATGTTTCATGTCTCATTTTGTAGCCATGTTCTGCAGTTATTTATCACAAATAACAATGACACATAAATATAAACAAACATACAGCTCAAAGCCAACTTTATCGTCATCATTTTAAAAATACAGACAAATGAAAGAAAGAAAAAACTTCTGGTTTACTCGAACATTTGATTTTATTATGGTTCACATTTTAAATGAGCTAAAAAAAAACATGCTTACAGTAAAAATATTGCTTTTATCTAAAAAACAATGAATGGTTTAAAAAAATACGGATAAAAGCTGAATATAAAAGTACCATGATACATTTTGAATAAGTACTTTTGTTATTGTGATCTATATAACGCTTTGGTGTGCTTATGCAGTAATGTACTGTATTGTCTACCGAGTGAAAGCTGAAAAAGCACCTCTAAAATGCTGTTCAGTCTCAAAGTGCACATTAACACTGATCTTTTGGCTGGCAAACTGCAATTAATTCATTTCACGGCCTAAATTGTTGGTGAAAATGTGGAAGTATTTGCCAGAAAAGATGCCCTGTGGTTATAATGAGGCTGAATGACAGACATGATTGCAAGAATGACAAGACAATTTGGTCTTCAAAAATCAGTGGTTCTTAACTTGGATGATGGCATGGTAGAAAAAAAACAATTCATCCTTTGGATGGTAAAACAAATTGATCAAATTTTAAAAAGGAAGAAAAACACTTCCCATTTCTTTTGTTGTTGATGTCTAAGGCTGTGTGTATGAAAATCTGGTTTCTTAAACAAAACCACTTGAGAACCACTGAACTAGATGTTTTGCTTTCAGACAGCACATGTGCCTTCATTTGACCTAATGTGACAACCTTGGCATTTCTTCTTGACATCATATCATTTCTGTATTGCTCGTACTCTAAATGAAATAATACTGATTCCTACATAAAAAATAATAATATCAAATACACAATCATAAGTTCAGACATGCATATAGATTTTGTTCAGTGGTAATAAAACAAAACTTTTAAAAATCAAAATTTTCAACTTAGGGTTCAAATGATATTCTTGCAGTGAATAAATTCAGCAATTATTTCAACATCACTTACACCACACAATGACTTTGAGAAATCAATGAATTCAATCATAAAGATTATGAAAATAATCATTTTGTGCTCAATTATTTAAAAGCCTTATCTATTAAATAAACCCTTGTCAATGGCATCTTATCTGATGGGTGTACGTCATTACATTCATATTATGCTGAAACACAAATTCAACTTGTCTTTGGTGCTAAATTATTCCTTCTGGAATGTTCCTGAGCATCAGGGAGGCACAATAAGAGTGTTGCAGGGATGACGTATTTGTGTAGGCCAAAACCCAGAAATGGCATTTAGCACTTCCGGTTCCATCGTTCCCAAGTCAGTAGGGGTTTTATAATGGGTTTTTGGTTAAATGCCTGAAATAAGGTCTGTGGTGAACAAAAGCACAAGATTTTTTTCATGTTTGATTCTACAACATAAAACACATCAGTAATGCACTTTTTTATTAAAGCTTTTATGAGTCTTGAAAAAGGCAGGTGCTTGTCCGTGACATGAAACGTCATCAGCCGAACAGGTAAACTCATCTACTCACATAGTCTTGTTGTGTTTATAATTGCCCTCTTGCAAACTATTATAACTGAAAAGTACAGGGAAAATGTTTTTATACAAAGACTGAAAGAGTTTGCGGAAGCTTAGTGATGGTGAAGTCATGTGACTGTATGTAGTTCGTTTATAGCCTACATTTAGCTTTTGACTACTGCCGATTGTATTCACGATTCAAATTTCATAAAAGTTGTGTTCATTTGTGAAGATCATCATGATGAACAAAATCTGTAAAGAATCATTAACTTTAACTCTTATTTTTCTGCAATAATCCAAAAGCCAATGGAATAAAAATCCTATTGTGTTTTTGTCGAGGGAACCAGGGTGATGCTAACTTCCGGGTTGGCCTACAAAAATATGTCATTACTGCGGCCCTCTATAGGTCAGTACAAAAAAAACACTTATAATAAACAGTCTGTTTATGTCCTTCTACAAGTCTTGTAGCTAAATATATAGCTATACTCATCAGATATTGACAAATGCAAGGCACTTGGTAAAAGAGCGAATAATATAAATTGCATAGCGATATAGAGGTCAATTAACACAAAAAAAATCCAAATGTTATTTGAAATAACGTTTCTAAATTCATGTTCAGTACTGTTAGATATAAAAACAGTACTGAACAATACCCTGATGTTTGTTAGAGTCTGTATGGCACACCAGGAACACTTTGACTTTGGTGTCTCATTTTTAACAAGCACGACCAGTTATTTCCTTGAGGTATATCCATGTCAAAGCTTCATTATGAGTTGGCACGTTTGTGAAGTGTGAAGACCAGTGAGGGATTTCTTATTTACAGCGCTGTTCTTCGTCTCACCCCTGAAGTGAACAAAACGGGGAGAAAATTCAAGAGTTGGTACCTTTGAAGTCCAAAAGCTGCCTCTGTAAACTCAGGACAGGACGCAGTGGGTAAAGCACCAGTTTTTCCAAACTAGGTCATGGATGACTGCAAACGCACAGTCGACCCTCTCTTCACGATCAGTACTGATAAAAGAAAATCATAAAAATGTAACCTCTTCTGAAAGGAAGACATGGAAAATGTACCCATTACCCGGATCCTTTCAGCAGGCCGAGCTGAACTGTGAAGTTCACTTTGGGCTTGTTAAATGTCGTTACAGATGAGCCCTGCTCACACCAGGAAGTGTGTATATCCCTCCGCTCCAGTGACGATAACATCCATCCAGATTCTCATGGCTTCTGGGGAAGGAGCCACCATGTAATAAACCCGGTCATGCGTCTTCACACTAAACGTCAGGGAGGTGTTTGGGCTCTGATGGAAAATAAGAGTGTGGATGGAACAAGATTAATGGGATGAAAAAAATATCAATTGTAGCAACGAGCACTATTTTTGCAGCTCACCTTGTGTGCGTTCTTTAGGTGGTCGTAATACACTTCCTCAATGGCTTGGAAGTAGATAACACCCTTCATTTTGGTCTCATGTTTATCTGGAGAAAAATAAAATGTTTAAAAAATAAATCTATGTTTTTTTGAAGAGAGCATGCGGTTCAACCTTTGTTTAATTGTTTTATTTTACAGTTTAATAATACAATTTAACAAAGGTTAAGCTAAACAAGTAAAGCTCTGTCAAATAAAAGTGGTGGGTAACAGATATTTGTAAGATAAATCTGCAATGATTTGCAGGTTAGTGCTGAACGTAGCCATTGCCTCCTGTGATGTCTGTGAAGGGCACAGCTCAGTGTTGCCCCCTTGTGGTGTAATCTAGTTTCATGTCAAATTTATTTTGCATCACTTATTATTAAGGTCCTCTTTAGATAATAGTTTAAGTTTACATTTCACTGTCATCCATGGACAAAATTAAAACATGGAATTCAAGAAATATTCTGGATTCAATATATCTGTGGCCTGTTCATAATTACCCCTGAAAATGGTTATAAAAAAAAAAAAGGCTGACAATTATAATAATTTAATGGACGATTTATATGTTTGCAGCTTAACAAACACTCCTTTTGTCTGAAAAATAAAGTGCACTACCCAACATAAACTTCAAATTTCTGAATTTCTACCCTTCAGAACTTTTGCCTGCAAGATCTCTATTAGAAATGCATTACTGTAAGCACATTTTAAAACTGTTAATATAAAATGAGTGACAAATAAACATTTAATATTCTATGGTAATTCACAGCGGGCCACAGACACTGTTGATAAAGCTTGATAAGTCCAACTAAAAAGTCAGTGTAATTACCAGCATAATATGCCAACGTCCTTCGATTGCGGTCAAAGACGAACCAGCGCTTCTTCCATGTTTTGATTTTTCCACCCATTTTGACCAAGAACCCCCTGCAGGTCTTCTCAGTGATGGCTAGGTGAAAACAAGTTTCAGGATGGTGACCCGCTGCTTCGATGTGACCTCTCAGGTCGAATTCATCCTTTCTCACTGGGAGATAACGTGTCAAAGGACGAGACTAGAGACACAAATGGCAAAAATTAAACAACGTCTTAAAACTGTATGAGTGTGTCTGCACACACTCTCTCAGATTTGATCAGAGGCAGAGATCCAGTCATTTATCAGCCACCCATATTTATAGGTTGATTATCATCAAATTAAAACCATCGGCAATAAGCTTTTAATGTATGATTAATGTTGAGTTACTGGTTTAATTATATTGCTTTTGTTATTTTTAAGCTTTTGCTTTACTGGCTTTTGTTATTTGTATCTCTTGTAAAGCATTTTGAGTACCCTGAAAAGCACACAATAAATAAAATGTATAATAATAATTATTATTATTATAAAGGTAAATTTGTTGCGTTGTATAGGATCTACAGCATTTTATACTCATAATATAATCAATAAATGTGGACGACATAAATATTAGGACAAAAATAACCCCATTACAAATTATGATGTAAAATACTGTCTTTTTGATAGTGATGACATGGCAAAAAGTTAATTTGGGATTCTGGCTGTGTCTTATGTCATAGATTTAAAAAACAAAAACTAAACAAAAATGAGATTGAGGCTTTTATTATGCATCATCTATAATTAGAATCTATCAAAATGATTTAAGGTTTTAAGGTTTAGAAGTACAAATATCACTAAGGAAAATTGTTATATTATAATATTTATTTGTATTTATTCTTGTTTATCCATTTTGTATGATTATAATAGATTATTTTCTAAATCAGTGCATCCATAATCAGAGTTTTGAATTGCATTAAATGCTGAAAGATTAATCTTCCTCTCTTCCATGTCCACTTGGGTCTCTGTCTCTCTCCCTGAGATTCACCTCTCTCTCCACTAGTTTCTGTCGGCGGTTTGTCTCTTCCTGCAGTCTCCTTTCCAAGTCCTCCCTCCTCCTTCTCTCGTCTTCAAGAGCCTGTCGGCGCAACTCCATCTCCCGCTCCTGCAGAGGAGAAAGAAAACACACATTCTGATTTCATGAATATGTATATTGGCATTTTTTTGATAAGCATGCAGATGCAGAGAAAAGAAAGTTCAAAAAGAGACCGATGTACCCTGTGATCCAGCAGTCTGTTCTTCTCAGCTTGAGCTTCTCTTAGCATGCGCTCCATCTCCTCTATCTTTGCCATGTTAGCTGTGCTAGCGCTGTACAGACCACACACACACACACACTTTTTGTTAGACGTGTTTTAAACTGATGATTTTCAGGTCTTTTCAGATTTTTCTTGTAAAAATCTAGTATAAAAATAATGTATTGTCCAATAAAATCAGAGGTGTAAACCCTTAACCTCATTTGGCAATGCGTTCCAGAGCATCTTAAGGTTCAGCTACTTGGAACGACCTTGGAATGCAATAAAAATTCCTCAGACAGGATGTGTGTATATCTGGGCTACTTAAAGGCAGACTTCTGTCTATACAGCATCCTTATAAACAGTAATAAGTACATTTAGACTCTCACAGATCACAAAATACAGATACACACACACTTCTTACTTGACACAATGTTAATGCCAACAAAATAATGATTAGAGTGTACCAAGCGATTTTGCAAAATGTTGCGGCAAAATATTGTGTTTGTTATTTTAGGGAGGACCAATGAAGGCAGGTGTGTGTTTGTTTCCAGCAAGTATCTGTAACATCTAAATGCTAAAAAACTGGGTGCAAACAAATACGATTTGAATGGTCAGAAAAGACTTATATATTAAATATCTTCATCAAATAATCTTCAACAAAGTCTTGGTCTCACTTTGAGATGTTGTCTGGTGAACAGGCGGAAATGCTGGTCTCCAAGCTTTCTGTACTGTCCACGCTCATTGTGTCAAAGTTGTGTCCGTTATCCAGGTAGTGGAACGGCTCCAGGAAGACATTTGTCTCAGAAACCGTTCTATTGGACATCTCACTCATTCTCTGCCTCTCGTCATTCAGATACATTTGACCTGCTTCAAGACCAAAGGAGAAAATAATAAAAAATAATAATAAATTTAAAAGAAAAAAATTATTTCTCTTGAGATTTACACATCTATATTATACATTTATCAGGGTTAGGGTACATCTATAATATTAATATATAATTTCCAATTAAATGTCAAATGCTTAGAACTGTCAAAAAGAAACGGCTGTGTCAATAAACTTCACAATTTGAGGTATTATTGATGTTAATATCATTATGTGGTAAGTTATAGCAATATATTTGAAATGTTTAGTATATTATTGTTTCTTCATAGTCATATACAAGTTAACATGTTGCAAAATAAGGTGGATATTTTTAACATTTACTAACATAATATTTAATATATATATTTCCTTTTATTAAACTGATTGAAAACATTTCAAGGAGTCATCTCAGGACATATATCAATAATAATAATACTAATAATAATAACATAAATACATACATATACCTATAAATAACAAAACGCTATACACACAATGTGCACCGAAAAGGAGAGTAACATAAATATTTTTTTATATATATATATGCTTAAAACTTGTAGAATTCTAGACCTGTAGAAATGTCATGAGATGAATCAGTGTGTTACCCTTGAGCAGGCGGCGAGTGTCCAGATCACGGGAGGTGACAGACAGGGTGCGGGGAAGTACACTACCACAGCTAGAGCTTTGAGACAGCGGCATATGGGGCTACAGAATTAAGAATACAGAGCAAAAGAGACCATTTAAAAACTCCCTTCCACATAAAACCATGAGCACTGAAATTTTCAATGTAAATTGCTCTTTTAAGATTGTATAAAATACTTTTCCGATGTGCCGTATCTGTTGTCTGACCTTGGGAGACAGACTGCGATTAAGGGCAGAGTTTAAGGTTCCAGAGCTCTGCCTCTCTCTTTTACGGGACATTCCACTGTCACTCAGCAGAACTCCGCCCTCTTTACTGCAATTACTCCGCCTCCTCTCCTCCAGAGAGCGAAAGTGCTGGAATATTCAAACAGACAGATAAAATAGTCTTTCAATATTGAAAAAACTTTTTTGTCATTCCTGAGCTTAGTTTCCTCTTTACTCATAGAATTGGTTTGCAATACCTCCTTCATGGACACAGGGTTAAGAGGAAATGCCTGGCCACCTGTCAGCTCAGAGTACTTCCTCTCTAAAGATGAAAGGTTTTCCCGTTCCTGAAGAGGAATTAGAGACCATTAAGAAATGTGTAAACATGTATGAATATCCTTGCATTAGATAGCAAAATATTAAACCAAGTGTCATATATTGACTAAAGAAAGATAGCACAAGTGCAATTTTCAAGAAAACATTTCAAGTTTTAAATGATAAACTATACATGTATAGGTCAAAAAGCAATCTGGGTATTTTGTAATTAGTGGAACATGTCTATAATGAGATCTTAATGGGAAGTGACTTTATACATTATGGATTAAAGGTCACTGCAAAAGTAGAGTTTATATTATAGAGCTTATATATCATAAGAGTTTATGATTTATTATTTCATTTCTTAAACAACCATGTAGAAAGACAAAAATGAATGCACCTCTTGATGGAAATAACATCACAATATTCTTTTCCATCAAGAGGTGCCTCAGTTTTTGGTCAAGATCTTGTATTGACAATGTACAGTACATCCCAAAGACTTTCAATGAATTTAAGGTCTGGAATCAGAAGTTCCAATTCATGCGTGAAAATGATTCTTCATGCTCCCTCCCAACCATTCTTTCACAATTTGAGCCAAATGCATCTTGACATTGTCATCCTGGAATATGGCCATGACATGTCTTCCTACATGGTTGTGTTAAGAAATGAAAAGCTACACACTCCATTAATAAGGGTTAGAAGAACATATGCTAGAAACATAATAATCACTGTATATATTGTATGTAAATATATTAAACATTTTTGTGTATATATACACTCACCCTTTGCAGCATATAAATGAGGTTGCTCTTCTCTTTCAAGAAGTTCTCCTTTTCCCGCTGTGCCTGCTGGGTAATCTGGGTCGACTGCTTCTTCAGGGTAAGTAGCCTCTCCTATAGTGCAAACAGTTTTTGTGTACAGAGGGAAAAATATGATTATAAAAAGCTCTTTGTCCACACACAAACACTCAAGGGTTAAAATCATCTACACACACCTTGCGAGTGACAACAGATCTCTGATATTCTGCAATCTCTCTGAGGAGTTGCTGCGTCTGCGTCTCCTTCTCTTCATCTTGACGGCTCTCTTTTTCCAGCTGCTGAAACTCCAAATCTTCAAAACGCTTTGTTTCCGCTTCTAAAGCTTCAGTGTCCTACCAAAAAAAGCCAACAACACTTAGCATGAGGCAATATATTGCATATTTTTACATGGTGTAAGTCCAAACAACTAAACTAACTGAACATTCAGCAATAATTCACAGGATTGTTCTAAACAGAAAAGTGACTAAAGGTCAAAGTCTCAGGAAATTTGGGTATGTTAAAAAAACACAGAGAAGAAAGGCCTACCAACAAGAAAAAATGGTATTTCCAGAGCTGTTGCAGAGAGGAAAAAAACACAACAGGAAATGTTTGTGAGAGACAGAATAGTTGGCCGCATAGGTGAGAGCAGGTACGAGGGAGACCACGGTAACTGACTGACCCTGGATAGCTGAATCTGTAGCTGCTCCTTCAGTGCTTCAGGACAGGTGTCCAACTGGGTCTTCTGCTCTGAAATCAGCTCAGCTAGCCTCTCTACTTTAACTCTCTCAGCCTCCAACCAGGCTTTGTCCTATAGCAGTGGCGACGCGTATGGATGACATACACATACAGAGCAGACAGTGGTGAGATCGACACAAATATGATGGACAAAGAAATAGAGAAATTGCAAGGTTGGGTTAGAGCAAGGAAGAGGTAAACTGGAAAAAAAGGCAAGTAGATGTGACATTGGTGGGTGTAATTCACTAATAATGGAGTACATATTTTCTTAAATTTAAACTTTAAGTGCCAATATATTCATGAATCATGATTTCTGTGTAAAAACGTTCACACTACGTACGGTAGTTAAATGAGACCCTCTTGTTTGCCTTTTTGGAGACTTCGTCCTGAAGTTTTGATATACTATTTTCAATCTTTTCAAGCTGTACAAATACATTGTCACCTGATGGTTACCCGAGTATGATTTCTTTGAGCATTTTTCTCCATGTTCCCCATTTTTTGGTTGAGCTGCTCCAGCATTTCTTTATCGCTCTGTAGCTGAGTGACCTCTGCCTCCTGCTCACCATCTAAAAGAGCTCTCTCCACCTCCATCTAAGAAGAGATCAAGACAGTGTTTATTGACTTCATTTCCTCAACAACAGTGTTCTTACTGTTAACTAGGGCTGCCCCCTTATAGTCGACTAAACGTTAGTCGACCAAAATGTTATTAGGTTAGTCGCAGAAAAAAAACTCCACAGGAAGTGCGACGTCACTCAGTCCGTGAGGGACGCAACATTAACGGCGGGTCCTTGTTGTAATTATAGTATGTCGGGCAGGAGATACAAACGTTCGCCTAACATCCATCAACCTCATATATGGCTTAACCTAGATAAATGTGTGTTATTATTAGGCACATATTATACACATATATACCGCCGGCGGTACCCTTCAGGTTTATAGGGTTAATAAACAATTAAAATGTCTCCTTGCTATTTATTCTGACATTCATAATCATTACTTTTTGCTGATAAATAAATGAAAAATGACCTTAAACTTCAAACTAAAATTAGAAACGTTGCCATGGCAACTATTTGAAATAAGTTTAAAATACTAGTTGAATTACAAATGTCTAATTGCAACTTATTGAAATAAGTACTACAATTACTTGATTAAACTGTATAGAAAATTTTTACTAAAAATGACACTAGAATATCAAAAATTACTAAAACTAAGATTTAAATTAAAACTGAAAATATAAAAATAAAAGTTAGTTAATTCAAAATATTAATAAGTACTATAATATTATATAAAAATATAACTAAAATAACACTGTTGCAGAATAAACTAAATCATTTGATCTAGAGATCAGTCTGCAAGAGACATTTACAGTAATGCTTTTGGCAAATGCTTTTATTCGAAACGGCTTGCAATTTCTGGGAATCGAGCCCATGAGTTTGGAGTTGCTAGCGCCACGCTCTACTGTTTGAGCTACAGGAATGCTTATCAAACATGTTACCTCACTTTAAAAGCACATAAAGCTTTTCATTTAAGCACACACACCTCTCTGATAGACTCGTCCATCTGTGTGTCTAGATCTCGGATCTTCTGTTCAAGTTCCTCGATGTTGTTAAACACCTGAATCCTCTCCTCTTCTATACGTGTCACTTCCTGCCTCAGCTGCCTGTCTTCAGATACCTGCTTAAAAAAAGAAAACACAAAAACATTAGAGATCAGGTATACTTTAAAAGACAATGCATTTTATAAGATGAATGGTTTCAGTCCTGGATGATGATTGGGCAATTCAGCGTTTGTTCAGAACTCCTGCATTGTTCATTGTTTTTTTGACTGATATAACAAACACAACCACAATTACATGAAGATCTGAAAAGATGGATTAAAGTAAAAACAAATACAGGCATTCAGACCTGACATGGGATTGAACTCTGAAATGAATATCCAGCTCCTCATGACGGCTCTTTACGGATAGTTAACTAGGCTGTTTCTGAGGCCACACTTTTTTTCAGTGACATTGCAGAGGAATGTAGCTCAGCAACAGATGCAAGACTACAGAGCCGCCTCTGTCTGATAATGGCGTCTGATCTCCATGCATTTGACATTAACCAGAAATATTCAGCAGTGTTTAAATGCAAACTGTGATCAACAACTTGTTGTGATGTTATTTCCTTCAAGATGTGCATTCATTTTCCTACATGGTTGTTTAAGAAATGAAAAGCTGCACACTCCATCAATGAGGGTTAGAACTGTTGCCAAACATATAACATGCTAGAAACAATCATAAACTCTTAAGCATTTGTATATTCAAATATTGTAATCAAATGTAATCATTTAATTCGATATAAAACCAAGTGGTATCTGCAAAAAAAAGACAATACAAGATGATGTTTCTCAGACCTAACTTCACTATTGTTTTTTTGTTATTTTTTGCAATGACCACTGGTGTCAGGGTGATTATTATTATTTTTTAGGACCTGTATAAAGTCTAAATATTGCTTGAGAGAAAAGGAGAAATGTGGGAGAAATTATATGCAGATCTGCATTCTTTCCTTGCATTTCTATGTTTCTTTCCAACAATTACTGTCACATGTGTCTTGAGCACATAGACGCACACACACACAGCAAATCCACCCGGGAATAGAGTCATTTCCTGTTCCTCTCCTCTTGCAGGAGAGGCAATAACTGCCCCTCTCTCCTGAGAAAGTCTATTAAACTCAAACACACCATTATGTCATTATAGGTATCCAATGGAAAAACACTTATTCCACAAAATCCCCATCTTGAGCTGGAATTTGCACCTCATGTGCCTAAAATGCAGACAGAATCTGTTTTAAAACTGTGTGAGGTCAGCGTTTTAAAAGTTCACTTCGTAGTGCATGTTTAGAAACAGACATCAACAGACAGTGTGTCAGGTATAAAGACTCCACAGCATTCCCAAACTGTTTTGCATACTTTAGATCCAAGAGGACTGCATACTTTCCACTGCATCATTAGTTCAATCTGGGATAACGGAATACAGAGTGGTAGGCTGCTTTAGATTTGAACACACTGGCGATGATGGTATATACAGTAAGAACAAACATCACTATGGAAATAAATATGTAATTTGGAGATTAAATTAATAGAAGAGTGAATATCATGAAGAAATTAATGGTCATTTTCAACCTCAAATCAAAAGCTACTGTAAAAAAATCATTACTAGTAAGTTTTTTTAATTGTTTTTTAAACCCGAATTTACTAAAATTACAACAAATACAATGATATATAACTACAATTTAAATAATATATCGATTTATTTCACATTACACTGATGAGAATTAGATTAATGTGTTACATAATGAGAATTTAGTAATAAAGAGATAATATACTCATTATAAATACTTAATTATCTTACTTAATTATTTTACCCAATTATCCCAGAATTAAATCATTTACATTAATATTCTTTACTGTACAGGGTAGTAAAATCTTGCTTTTTTTATTTACATTTTAAATATTTATATATTATTTTAATTAATTTAACATAGATTCAATTTGGTACATCACATACAACAAATTATTACCTAAATATAATTAAAAACACTTTAAATAAATAAATGTATAGCATTAATTTATTTCCCATTACAGTAATGAGAATTTAAGAATTTAGTAATTGGCATAATACACTTAATTATCCTAAAAAATAATACCACAACACATGCAAAATAAAACGGCCCAACAAATAAGATTTTTTTTCTTAATAATTTGGGTTGACCCGGACATGCTCTTGGATAAGTTGTGTGAAATTCAGAAAGAGATATTCACTGTTTGACATCAGTAATGGTACATGTAGACGCAACATGTATAAAAAAAAAGAAAAAAAAGAAAAAAAAAGTATATACTGTATTCAGGTACATATTGTGCAGTGTCTCACCTTGCTGCGGAGATGTGGAGAGGGCGAGGGGGCTGAGCTTCGTAGGCTAGTGGTGGGTGACTGGGGCCTGGTCTCCCTGTGTCCGCTGAGTCTGCGCTGTCTCTGAGTCAGTATCTCTATCCGACCCTTACCCAGATACCCACTATCCAGAGACACTGCTGCAGAGTCTGAGAACACAGACTCATCATCAGACACCTGCAGCTTCTCCAGCTCTCGGTTGATCTTCTGCAGGTCCGACACAGCTGAGACACCCGAATCAGTCTCCATCTGGCACAGATCAGACCGGCCCAGCTCAGAGCACAGGGACAGGATGGTCTCAAGACGCTGGCGCTCCTAGAGTAGAACGAAAAAATTAAACAGTCTTAGGCTTCATTTTGTTTTATGTGAAACTGGTAATGGACAGTGTTTTGGGGTTTTAGAAATCTTAAAAACATTACGATGCTAAATTGATATTTAAGATTCTGTTTATGTTATTTGTAATCTAATATAAAGCAAATCAAAAGCCTTTTCTACTAGTGGTCTCAGACTTTTGGATCATACACACTACCTGATACATTATATTATAAAACAAACTGACTGAGCTTAAAGTGCCCCTATTATGTTGTTTTAAAGATTCCTAATTTAGTTTTGGAGGTCTCCTACAATAGTTTTACATGCATCAAAAGTCGAAAACACTTTGATTTTCTCATAATATACATTGCACATCAACTCATTTTTCGAAGAGTCTGAATCGGAAAACAGTCCGTTTGAATATTCAGTCTCTCTAATCCCCTACTCTGCTCTAATTGATCAGTAGATGTTGTTCAATGGCAGCCGATGAAGAACATAAGCTGGCATTATGCAAACTTGTTACAAACTTACGTAGGTATGTTACGGAAGCGAGACTGGAATTGCTGACAACTCTTTTCAGCAGTTCAGAGTCTATTATTTTTATTAGGAGACAATAACTTTATTTGTTGTGCACTTTGGTCTTTAAACCTTTTCAGAGACCTTTTATATTTACAAACAGCTTATATTCGAAAAACATAATAGGGGCACTTTAATCTTTGAAAAATTAGATTATACATAAAATGCGCTGTTTAGATTTGTATCATTGCTGCCTCCTTAGCAGTGGGTTGTGGGATTTGGCCCTGTGGAACGGAACTAATTTAGTTGCACAGACAAACAAACACACATACATTCTCTCCACACACGCCTGTGATCAGATCAGATGGTTTAACTACAATTGCAGTGCTTTAGCTCAGTTATCATGTGACCTAGAGGCAACATTTCAAGTTCTCATAAAGGTCTAAGTGAAAAGCAAAAACTAATTTAACGTGTGTTTACCAGCTGGTTCATACACACTCAAGGTTTTGATTTAGCTGTGAATGTAATTTCATTAAGTCTCTAGCACATGAAAGTGTGTGTGTAATCCAGTGAATAGCACTTATAATGTTCCAGGCCAAGAACAGATCAAAGTCCTCTTGACACTTTCATGTCTAACCATTCTCTCAAAGGATGCAAACTGAAACCAAAAAGCTGGATTCAAGGCTGAGAATTATAGGGAATTAAAGTTGAAACAATATTTCACAATATTAACAAAATAAAGTCCCTCACTTTTTGATTACTATGAATTTATTCTGATAAACTTTAAAATGATCCGTAGCAATAAGAGTAATCTACAAAGTGTGCCGGATGCAAAAGTAAACTCAACGTAAGGCACATAACAAGTTTGCACCTCTCCCATGTTAGTTATTCTAGGATGTTAGGTTGCTAATCAAATATATTATATTTTAGCTAATATAATATATTAATAAAATATAACATAATAAAAAGCATAAAAAAATAAATATAACATGAAGGGTAATTAAAAGGCATTAATGATATACTATATTATAAAATATATTATATAAATTATAAAATAATATAACATAAAAAATATATTTAATAAAAAAGACATTTAAAATATAATAAAATTACAAATAATAAATCCAATAATAATAAAAATAATAATATCATCATGTGTGATTTAACAGAGAATTCTGAAACCTGGATGAGACTCCCTGGTGTGTTTGTTTTGGATGAGTGCAGGTCTTCTTACCAGTCTTTCCACTTCCTGTTCTCGAAGTCTCTCATCTCTTTGTCTCTGATGATAATCTCTGAGCTCTTCTTTTCCACTGAGAGAACTGATACTGCCCCTTCTCGGCCCCATGCCAGGCCCCAGGCCTCCTTTACCAAATGACAACCGCCTTTCTCCTACTCCTAGATCCAAACATGGGGCAGATCCCACAGAGCAAAGGCTGGCCCTGCGAGAACTGCTGGTCACGTTGGCTATCACAGTCACATCTGGTGGTTTCTCCAAGGATGGGAGGCTGCGGCGTGGTTTGGTGCTACGCCGGGGTGGCAAAGAAAGCACTGGGGCGTCTCCTCGATACAACCTGGGCAGAGAGAGACTATGTCCCCCCAGGCCATTCAGAGAGCCGGTGGAGTATTTCCTTTGGCGGAGCAATGGTTCAACAGTGGACTCCCCATCTCGTGTTAGCAGTCTGCGCCCCAAGCGAGGGCTGGAGGGCATGCTGGCTGCACCACTTGGACCTCGGCGGGATGAAGGAAGAGCATCAGTCATGTAGGAGGAAGAAGAGCCGTTCCACATAGAAAGGAGTGAGCTGGCAGTGTTGGGATTTCGTCCTTCTAAAGGGTGGCAAATCAACAGGTTGTCCTGCCATTGGTGCCGGCCACGGGTTTGGCTTGGGACTGGACTTATGGGGCGCTCTGATTGGTGGGGTGATGGTGGCATGCTCAGGCTGCTGGAGGGTGTGTAAGGGGAGGGAACTCGAATAGAAAGGGGTGGACGGTCCTGTAGATAGGAGGAAGCTGATTGGGGACTGGGAGGGGGGGACAAAGTGAGGTAACCGCGGTCTGAAGTAGCCTTTAAGCTGGCCTCCAGAGCGGACTTTCTGCGCTGCAAGCTCTCCATCAACTCCTGAAGCTCTGCCTTGGAGCGTGTGCCACGAACACAGGATCCAACCAATGTGCCGCCATTGGAATGAAACTTTGTTGTGTCTGGTGAAAAAAAAAAAAAGGTAATTTATGCCTGTGCACCAAGTGTACTGCACAAGTCCTGAAAAGTGAAGCCAAAATGTTTTGATTGCCCCCAGGTGGCTGGACCAAATTACACTTCAAATAAATGGTTTCCAAAGATGGTTTCTGTCATGTTAGATTAATAGCTTCTCTGAGCGAAGTAGTCACTGATTTTCGGGAGGAGATTGGAACTTTAACTAAATTTACATAACTGATTATTTCCCACCGACATGAGCTGTTCTGCAGTAAACTGTACTAACAGATTCTGCAGGAGTGTGGGCGGGGGCTTGATACCACAGATCCACTTCACGCTCACTATTGCGCAGACTTTTCTACAATGGAGGAGAGTGAAGGAGCGTCGTCCATCTTTTTTTACAGTCTATGCTGTGCAAATTCAAACATGGTGCCTACTGAAGGATCAAGCCAGATCTCAATCGTTCATTCATGGCAAACTTAATTTGTCATTGACCTCTCAAATATCTTAAAGGGATACTCCACTTTTTTTGGAAATAGGCTCATTTTACAACTCCCCCAGAGTTAAACAGTTGAGTTTTACTGTTTTTGAATCCATTCAGCCGATCTCCGGGTCTGACGGTACCACTTTTAGCATAGCTTAGCATAGATCATTGAAGTGGACAAGACCATTAGCATCTCTCTCAAAAAAATGACCAAAGAGTTTCAATATTTTTCCTATTTAAAACTTGACTCTTCTGTAGTTACATCGTGCACTAAGACCGACGGAAAATGTAAAGTTGCAATTTTCTAGGCTGATATGGCTAGGAACTATTCTCTCATTCCTGCGTAATAATCAAGAAACTTTGCTGCCGTACCATGAGTGCAGCAGGCGCAATGATATGACGCAGTGCCTGAAAATAGTCCCCAGCTAGGTTACTTCCTGCGTGACCATATAAGTTTGTGTTTGCGCTGCATAATATCATTGCGCCTGCTGCACTCATGGTACGGCAGCAAAGTTTCTTGATTATTACGCAGGAATGAGAGTATAGTTCCTAGCCATATCAGCCTAGAAAATCGCAACTTTACATTTTCCGTCGGTCTAAGTGCACGATGTAACTACAGAAGAGTCAAGTTTTAAATAGGAAAAATATCTAAACTCTTTGGTCATTTTTTTGAGAGAGATGCTAATGGTCTTGTCCAATTCAATTATCTATGCTAAGCTATGCTAAAAGTGGTACCGTCAGACCCGGAGATCGGCTGAATGGATTCGAAAACGGTTAAACTCAACAGTTTAACTCTGGGGGAGTTGTAAAATGAGCCTATTTCCAAAAAAAGTGGAGTATCCCTTTAAAACTCCCTAATTGTATTGGTCATGGCAGTGATTCTGTGACCAATGAGGTTTGAGAGCTCATTTTCTGCAGATAATGATTTAAATTTCAGTCTGTTCCAGCACGAACCCACTGTGACAGAATGGACACATAGACTGAAACAGATTTGAGAAGATGACTGCAGATTTGCAATCAAAATCTTTAAAAAAAAATTGACAGAAGTGGGCATTAATTGAAAATTAGCTTGAAATAAATAGACTTAATATATGTTAATAATGTTTGAACAATGCAGATAATGTACTGGTATGTGGTGTATTCTCTGAAGTGTAAGTTTAATAAAAACACAGTTTAGAAAAAATTATAATAATTCAGTCTGTTAGTAAAAAGCTATCGTATGGCTTCATAAGACTCTCAGACACAAAGGAAATTTCGATTCCTCATAATATGACCCCTTTAAGGTTTAATATACACAAAGTCTTTACCTATAAATTCCTCTTATATCAAGTGGTGGAAAACCAAAGCCACATGAATCATCTGGAGGCATGCAAATCTTAATGGAGACTGAAATTACATCAGGGAAATTAAAGAGCAGTTATGCATTTAACTGGAACCATCAAGAGTTGTAACATGACAAACCCTTGATGCGATCTTCTTGTTCTGATACAAAAGCTCAACGTTTGGAAAGGTTGTTGTCATAGACACGAGCACAAACAAGTTTGCAAAATCTGCCAAAATAAACAGAGAAATCAGACGTGTGTTCTGGCTAACTTTTAGGTTTTGCTGAAGTTCAAGGGGCACATGTGCTCAGCTGACTACAGCTTTCTCATACAAATCTCAGCCCACACAAATATGGATGCCTTGGGTTTTTGGGGGGGAAAGCATTGCCTAAAAATGGAAGAACCACAGGCAGAATGGGTTTGTACTTTTTGGCACTGAAGCAGAGGAAAGGGACCGGGTAAGAACTCCTCCGCAACCGGAGTGTGATTTGTGGAGCAGTGGTGGTCTTCGTCGGGGAACACACAACATACGTGTGGACCACCTGTACTCCAGAATGTTTATCTCTGTTTTGGGTTGTAAATCATTTTAGCTAAGTGGTTGACCTGGAGCCATATGGATGGGATTTCACGTTGTCATTTATTTACAAGGTAACATGGTCATTTGTACAGCTGCAGCTACATTGTGGTAAGATGAGTGTTTGTATAAACTCAAGGTCTCTCAGCCAACACAAAGCCCACAGAGTAAGAGAGAGAAAGAGAAAAGAAGAGAAGAAAAGCAGAGGTGGCGCTTTCCATGAATACATTACACTTTGGGTCCCATAACTTTTTTTTTTTTTGTAAGATCCATTAGATAAACCATTATGTAACATAAAATTAAGCCTGCATGAAATGTAGCAAGTTTTAAATATATAATATGTCTGCATTTCCCCCTAAATAATGATTTTGGACTGTCCTACCTCCAAAGTCTTGGATCTTCTTAAATGTATACAACTAAAGTTATACAATGTCAAAATCATTTGTTGAATCATTCAATTTATTGTAATAAATGGACTATTTTTTAATATACACCATTTTAATATTATTACCGAAAATATTCCTTAATTCACTTATCAAGCTCACCAAGTTATTGTAAAACGAATATGATCAAACAAATACAATGAGCATTCTTTAATGTATGGGAAATATACATTAATAACTATTTAGTCCTTAATTAGCTTAGCTGCTTCTGAACAAATTTAGATGAAATTTGAAACTTTGTTACTCACTACAACATTTTTATAAATATAATAATAAAATATATATTTAGTGTTTATTGCTAGAATTACAAATGTACACAAATCTGGGTTTTAAACTATTTAGACATAGCCCAAACCTCATTTAAAATGAATGCTAAATACTAAAAAATCTATAGTTTGAAGTTGGCTATTAATATTTGTTTAAGTTTAAGCAACTCATTTTACTGACATTTAGTTTAGAAATACCTAACTATTAAACGGCTTAAAGGGATACTCCACTTTTTTTGGAAATAGGCTCATTTTACAACTCCCCCAGAGTTAAACTGTTGAGTTTTACCGTTTTTGAATCCATTCAGCCGATCTCCGGTTCTGGCGGTACCACTTTTAGCATAGCTTAGCATAGATCACTGAAGTGGACAAGACCATTAGCATTTCTCAAAAAAAAATGACCAAAGAGTTTCGATATTTTTCCTATTTAAAACTTGACTCTTCTGTAGTTACATCGTGCACTAAGACCGACGGAAAATGTAAAGTTGCGATTTTCTAGGCTGATATGGCTAGGAACTATACTCTCATCCCTGCGTAATAATCAAGAAACTTTACTGCCGTACCATGAGAGCAGCAGGCGTAATGATATGACGCAGCGCCTGAAAATAGGCCACCTTCCTTCAACACAATGGAACTATTTTCACGCGCCGCTCCTGTAGTCCACGATGTAACTACAGAAGAGTCAAGTTTTAAATAGGAAAAATATCGAAACTCTTTGGTCATTTTTTTTTTAGAAATGCTAATGGTCTTGTCCACTCGAATGATGTATGCTAAGTTATGCTAAAAGTGGTATCGCCAGAACCGGAGATCGGCTGAATGGATTCAAAAACGGTAAAACTGAACAGTTTAACTCTGGGGGAGTTGTAAAATGAGCCTATTTCCAAAAAAAGTGGAGTATCCCTTTAAGGCCCTATTTTGTATCCTATTCGTGGAAAATTACAAGTAATGTTTAAATGTGATTGGAAAGAAGGAAACAACATTGATTGAGACTGATGAGCATATTTACATGTTTAACAAACAAGCAAACAAACACAAAATAGCGCAGAAAAGCAGAACAGATGGCACTGAATTGCACTCTTCCTGTGTATAAAACAGTCTGCGGCATGATAATGGAGGGGACCAATTAGGCTGCAAGCAAGTGACTCCGTTTATGAAAAGACAGCAGATTGGATCCAAGCCAAAGAGCTGATCGGGGGGTCGGGGGGTCGGGGGGTTGGGGGGTTGGGGGGTTTGGGGGGAAGGTGGAAGAAGATGTCACTCACCCGTGCTGAGGGACAGTGCGGGTCCTGCAGTCTTTTCTGGCAGCATGTTCTTCATGTGATTTGCCTCTTCTGGTTGGTTGAAACAGAAAAAAAGATTTACCAGACAAAGAGTACACCCTGAGGAGAAACCACACCACACACACATACAAATGACACAGTCATTTTAACATAAAAAGATTGTGCTCGAGTCCAAGGCACTGTCGAGGAAATTAAGCTGTAATAAATCATTACCTCAGACGTACAAGCCCACAAGAATGATACACATTCATAGTAGTTTTAAAAGTTATGATGACCAAATAAAGTTACATAAAATGACAAAGAGCTATGGAATTTTGAAGACAAAACTCTTTCCCCTCTTCATGTCTTGATATGAATTCAGCTCAATAAGACAGAAAGAGAAAGAGAGACACGGTCTCTTGATTAAGTGAAAAAACAGATCCAGAAAGAGCTCAGATTTCAGATCCAGTTTGAAGTTTCTTCTAAAGAAAAGTCCACAGTCTTTCAGAAGACTTAAATCCACAAGACTGATTTTCCCCTTAAGTCTGGGGCACATCCTCTCTCTCTCTCCCCCCTTCTTTTTATTTTCTTTCCCTCTCTCTTTACTTTTTACTACTGATTTTATCTCCAGAAGTGGGCTTAAACTGACAAAACCTCCTGGTGGCGATGTCCCCAATTGGAAAAATTATTCATAAATAAAGCAAAAAAGTTTTTAAATACTTATTTAAAAAATGCAAATTATGTGTAGGGTTTATAGTGATTATAATTAGCCCTACATAAAAACAAAAGAAGTGTGAAAAGTAAGAAAATATTTTAAAAATCCACAGATTTGGGAGTGTTTTGCGAAATGTCTGACTGATCAAACAAACACTAGCTATGTTTCCATCCAAAGTTGTGAATTTAACTTCAAAATTGAAATATCACATAAAACATTAGCAAATAAAGCAGTGTTTTCATTCCACGTGTTCCAGAGTACAAAATAGTCACTTCCTGGGAAATTGGTGCAAAATATCTGTAATAAAAATGGAAGTTTTCGTACATCATAATTGACTTGCGCCTCAGAGTGCGCCGACGAAACGCAATCAAGGCCTCAATTGGGCGCATACGTTTTTTTATGCGTAATTTGTGAATTTATGCGAATCATAGCATTTACATTCAGCGTTTCATTCATTTTTATTTCATTCATTTAAAAACAAATGCAACGACAGCATTTAACATGAATGAAAAGGAGCAGAAAGAAGTAAAAACTTATAATGTCTGCCCCCTATATATAACATCTCAAAATGCGCATAAAAATAGGTGGATGGAATATAGCTCTCTCCAATAACCACATGTCAGGGGCGTTTCCTCCGAAGATGTACGATTGGCCTATTACGCTGTTCACGAGATAATTCCCGTCTCTCATTTTTGTGCACATTCCGCATTCGCAAATCATTCTGAATGAATAAATGATGTGCAAATGTGAAAGATAGCACACATACGTCTGGAAGATGTCTGTTAAAGATCACTTCATCTGGAAAGCATCTGCTGTTTACTAACATCTGATAGACGTCTTTAAGATGTCAGTTTTACATTCTAAATCATAAACATCTTAAAGACATTTTCTAAACGTCTATTTGACATCTGACAAGCTTCTGCCACATGTATAATAATCAATGCGCAAAAGACATGCTGTAAGCACACAGGCTTTTCCTGAAACACACTGCGTGAACACTCAAACTCCCATCAGACTCTCCTGAGAAGCCCACTCCTGCAGTCTGTGGCTGCCTATGAGAAGTCTGCGCAGGAAGTGGGGGATCGTTTTACGCTGTCAGCGACACAATCCTTCACCCTGAGTTCACCATCGCCCGCCACCTGAGAAAGCTTTGGCTTTCCTCTAAACCAACAAAGGGCTAAGTTGATTGTCTTATCCAGACAGAGGCAGAGCACCGGAAAATTTTCTTCATCTTGCCCCATTTGTCAATAATTATGTGAAATGCAACGTTGCATGGCAGTTGTTTCATTGTTATTGAAACAATGCAGTTACTTGGAACGAGGTGATGAGGTACTTTGGCTGCAATGTTATGATATGTGGTTATAGCTCAGGTTCTTTCAAATGCGCCAAATTCTCAGGTCTGCAGTTGTGATGTCTCTCTCACACTCTCTCCATCACCGGCTGACACTAACTCTCAAACATATTGAAAGCCTCCCTTCCCTCCCAGCCTAAAGCACATCATTTGATCAGCATAGTCTTGGACTGAAGGAGTGTACAATTACATACTATATGTCTCCATAATGGTATCATATGTACTGTAATCACTGCTCTCTAAAGTTTAACAGATTGCTTTAGTTTATGATCTTGGGAACAGACTGCAAAAACCTGAGTTTCACTAAACTCTGGGATTTCCAGATTGGGGTCTGCCCTGTACAAACCACATTCATTCTGTGTGATGATTTGCAGCACTTGTCAGCCTTTCAGCACGAAGACCCTGCCAAAGTGATGACAGAACACAACAAAAAGTGCCATGCTTAAAGATTTGATTTAAAACTATCTGCAGAGGTCTATAAATTCCTCCAGCTGAGCCAAAGAAATTTCAATGTTAACCATAGTTTCCATCAAATGCATTAGTTATAGTTCCTATACTACAGTTCTATCACCATACATTGAGGGGATATATCTGTGTGTGTGTGTGTGTGTGTGTGTGTGTGTGTGTGTGTGTGTGTGTGTGTGTGTGTGTGTGTGTGTGTGTGTGTGTGTGTGTGTGTGTGTGTGTGTGTGTGTTTCAAAGAATGTGCACATGAAAGAGAAAAACACATCTGATCAAGTTAAGTAACACTAACACTGAGGCAACCTATTGCACTCACCGCTAATCGCTTTAATATACAGGGATTAAGCGAGTTAAATATCAACGATCTGCTCGTTTGCGCCGCAAAGCAAACAACCACACACGCGACTCTGTTTAAACGCCATTCACTGGCGTCACGTCGTGTTTGTCAGTCTAAAGTTCTATAAACATGCCTTTAACCTACTTTACTGCAGAACAAAACCAGCACACGACGGCTCAGAACTTCTCTGTCAATCCCTACCCGACTTTGGTCCACAAAATTAATTTCCCAACAATAACTCTTTTGTAACTATGCAAAACGCCTAACTTAATCGTATCAACGCAGTTACGCTCTTCACTAAGCTCCAAGTGATTTTTCTTGAGCTCTGTATACAGTTGAAGGATTAAAACTAACCTTTATTTAGTGTCCCATTGACGAAGCATCAGGAGGAGAATGATGCGCGGTCGGTCCTCTCTGTGCCCGACCAGTTTAGCATGACAAAAGAGGACAGAGGCGATGCTGAGTGAGTGCGGCAAGACCTTGGCCGTGTCTGCGGACACGCCTCCTCTCAGCGGGGGACGCGCTTCAACAGAACTTTGGCTTTTTGGTTGATCGAGAACGCGCTCTAATGGAACTCTGACTTTTGGCTGATCAGACAGTGACTCACAGACAGTCACGGGGGCCCATCAGGACTGCCTATACATAGGGCCCGGGATCTTGTGCTACGCCCCTGGTCACACACACCACAAATTGATGTAGTTCATGGGATACTTCACTTGCAAGTTTGATCATGCCAATTTAACATATTCTCAGTTGTAACTCAATTTTCTGTTTGCTTACTGTAATGTATGAGTCGATCTTTAAGGTCTGGTAACAATTAGCCTACCATACCAATCCGTTCACAGCGAGCTATACATTTGCTAGCCAACAAAAACAAAATAACTTGATTCTTTAACCATCTTTTTTTTTTTTTCATTGAACACGCCCTGTAATTTAGGTCCTACAGATGGTTTCATAAACACACATACACATATAGGCCTACATATAGGCTATATATATATATATATACACACACACACACACACACACACACACACACCAAGTGTCCCTACAAGAATAATATCAGTAATTTTTTACCTTGTGGGGTCATTTGGTTGGTCCCGGAAAAAAAGCTCCTAAAAAGTTAGGAGCTAGTAAATGTCATTAGCTCAGAATAATAACCAGTACGACTATGGAATGTCCTCATAATGATAGGAATACAGTGTGTGTGTGTGGCCTGGTAATTATGGGGACAAAATGTCCCCACAAAGATGGCAATATCAAAAATCCTTGTCCTTGTGGGGACATTTGAGGAAAACAGCTTATAAATCATACTAAGTAATGTTTTTTGAAAATGTAAAAATGCAGGAAGTTTTCTGTGATGAATGGTATTCAGGGGTAGGGTTAGTGTAAGGCGATAGAATATACAGTTTGTACAGTATAAAAATCCTTATGTCTATGGAAAGTCCCCATAAAACATGAAAACACAACATGCCTCTGTGTGTGTGTCTAATAATTATATATAATTAACTTTGTATTCAAACCTAATTAAAACGTGTTCAAGTTCTTATAGCCAAAAGTAGTAAAAAAAAAGTGCAAAGTAGAATTTCCCTTATTTGAAGACTATACATTTTCTGTAAAAGGGAAGTTTTGGCCAGTCCAAAACAAGCATTTGTGTGTGTGTGTGTGTGTGTGTGTGTGTGTGTGTGTTTCACTGGTTGGAAATCTTCTCCTTGACCTTGCATTAAATCCATGAAGAGAGTGCATTGGCATATTTTCCATTGTAAATTTCCTTCAGTGTAACAGTGTACAGCTGGGAGGAGGGTGGGGGGAAGAGAAGGAAAGATGGTCCCCTCCTCCTGCCGCCCAGCGGGCACTCTGTTCTCCATCACTCACAGAGCTCCAGTTGCATCATGGGGAGGGGGCGCTGGAGTGCTGCCCAGCAACTCTGATTACTTCCAGATCTCGGCTACACATTTCAACACACTTAAACACAGACATCTCCATATTCATGCACTCATACTACAGCACATGAACGCATGCGGATAAAGGCAATTATAAACATTCATTCTGAATACACTTATAGTTGAGCTAGATATATACCAGATGCAGTTTTGTATATTTTTTAAAACAGATATCACACTGGCCTGTTGGAGATGCATGAAACAGCAAGTAAGTTTAGGAATGCCTTAATCTATCTGTCTCTAATGTGTATAATATGCATGCATTGGAATTGCAAAACTTGCGTGTCTCATCATCTGTTTATGCTTGTCTACATCTTATGACGTCTCCGAGTGCTCTAAATACTTACCTGAGTACTTTAGGACACATAGTCCTACAGTTACTGACCCTTAAGAAAAATAAAGTTTGACGAAGAGGATAAGAGATTGAGAGGGAGGAGTAGGGGTGTGTGACCAATCAACTATTAAACACTGAAACATTCTCTGGAAGTCTGGAGTCACACAGAAAAGTGTGATCTCATATCACTCTGATCAGCAAACGCAGGAGGAAAAAGAGAGACGGCAAAAGAGAATAAAAAAGAGAGTTTATTGCTAAACATATGACAGAAAATCAAAAGATCAAAGAATGCAAGAGGGAGAGAGAAAGTGGGTGCGAGATGTTATTACTGTGGTGTGTCAGGCATGAGTGGTATCACTGGACAGGAAGTGATTCATTGCTGTCGTTTGTTTTGATTTCTCTCTTAGGCCGCAAGCAAGCATGGTTAGATCCACAGATCCTGCTGAGTGGCCGAATAAGACATGCCCACATTAAATAGTTGACCTCCCTTTATAACAATGACCTCTGGGAAGGCTCAGATATGAAGGAGCACTATTGATGCAATAAAAGCAAGTGGTCAGTAGTGCTTAGAAAAGTGAGGGATTTCTAACTGAAGTTAGGAATGTAGGCTAAAAATACTGTGTATAACCTAGAGACAGCTTTGTTGGCTTGGTGACTGGAACTCCATCAAGACAGCACATATTTCCATTGGGGTGTAAAGGGGCGGAGGAAAGGGATGGGATCAGGAAAAGTCCCAGGATATGACTTCCCCCAAAAAACAACGGTGCTATATGTCAGCACGCTTTAAACTGATGCTGATTCTATTTTGTGTGTGGATGGAGCTTAACCAGCATCAGTTTAAAGATTTATTCCTTGGCATTTTTGTCTTATGATGACAAGAGAGTATGTAGTAGATAGGAAGCGAAGTGGGAGAGAGTGAGGGGAGACGGGATCACTAGCTGGGACTTGAATATGGTCACAAAAAGCTCAACAGTACTCTATGTCAGCGAGCTGCCCAAAAGCGAACACTCCAGCTGTCGGAATCCATTCCCCCACCCATATGATTAGAGATGTTGATGTAATGACTTAAAAAATGCTGATTCTGTGTGCAAGGAGCTTAACCAGGGGACAACTATCCAACATCAGTTTTGTGAATATTAGAACCTCATTTTGTGAGAAACATGGGGGGGAACAGAATCCGACGGCAAACAATCCAGATGTCAGAATCCGTTCCTCCAGCCGTTTGATGAGAGATATTGATGTAGTGACTTAAAAATGTCTAATTCTATACTGTGTGTGCATGGAGCTTAACCAGCACCAGTTTGATAAATATTAGAACTAAAATGTGTAAGAAACATGGGGGGAACAAAATCCGACGGCAAACAATCAGCTGTCAGAATCCGTTCCCTCACCCCCAAAACGTGGAACGTTGATGTAGTGACATTAAAGATGCTGATTCTATCCTGTGTGGTCATGGAGCTTAACCAGCATCAGTTTAAAGATTTATTTTTTGCATTTTTGCCTTTTATCATGAAAAGAAAGTATGTAGAAGTGAAGTGGGAGGGAGAGAGGGGAGGACAGGATCAGTAAAAGGCTACGAGCTGGGAGTTGAACTCAGATCACCCAAAGCACAGTGCTATATTTCAGCGAGTTGCCCACTACGCTATCAGGGACAACTAGCCAGCATCAATTTTGTGAATATTAGAACCTCATTTTGTAAGAAACATGGGGGGAACAGAAACCGACAGCAAACAATCCAGTTGTCAGAGTCTGTTTCCCCACCCCTATGATGGGAAAAGTTTATGTAGTAGTGACTGAGAAAGCTGCTGATTCTATCCCGGTGCATGGAACTCAACTAGCATCAGCTTAATAAATATTAGAACCTCATTGTGGAAGAAGCATATCTGTGATTAGTGGAATGAATGGATACATAAATAAAAACAAAAATATAGAAATGAATGAATGAATAATTGAATAAGTAAAGAAAAATATAATATTACTACATAGAATAAAATGTCAAACTTATTTAACTGAAAGTAAACATTGATTTCGGGACAATGGAACCAGAAGTGCTAAAATGCTAGCCTGTTTCCGGGTTTTGGCTTACACAGACACTCTATTCACAATTGTCATAATGTGGGTCAATGTGTCCTGTCATGTTTAGTGGTTCCCTGTCTTGTCATTAGTTTTCCCAGGTGTTTCCCATTTACCACGCCCCCTTGTTATCCTATCTAGCTCGTGTGTCTCTGATTATTTAAGCCCTGTGTTTCTGCCCTGTCTTTGTCAGTTATTGAATGAATGTATTTACGTACCACGAGTGTCTTGTCTGTTCTGAGTTTACCCAAGTCTGCATTATTAAAGTCTACTGCTGCATTTAGATCCGACTACCGCCTTTGCTTCCACGCAATTCATGACAGAATAACTGACCACCAGGATCTAGCCGGGAACCACCGACCGTAAAGCAAGAGGTATGATGATGGAGGACGGATTCTCCCAGAATGGACGGTCGCTTGATGAGTACGTGGGGGCTTACCTAGAGTTTTATCATGAGACTAATTTGAGTGAGGAAACACTCAAGTAAAATTTCTGGAGTGGGATGGACGACACGTTCGGCGCAATGCTTCTGTTAGATGCGGAACACCTCTCTTTTGTGCAGTTCCTGGACCGAGCGTTGTGGGTGTGTGGTTCGTCACTCACTGTAGGACTCGCTGAGGAAATCAGCTGTGTTCCCAAACCAGGGCATTCCGTCAAGACCGTTCCAGGTAATTCCAAGCACAGTTCACGTAAGAGAGTTTCCAACCGAGCTCTGAGAAAGCCCGTTCGCCGCATCCGCACTACCGACACCGCGCTCCACAAGCCTGCAATTCACGTCTGCCCAGTCGAGCCCGCGCTTCACTTCAGCCCTGCCGACACCGCGCTCCACAAGCCTGCAACTCACGTCTGTCCAGCCGAACCCGCGCTTCACGTGAGCCAAGTCGAGCCTGCTTTTCACAACATGCCTGAGCTTCTTCCCGCCGAGACCGATCATGCCTGAGTTTTTGTCTTCCGAGCCCGCGACTGACGTCTGCCCAGCCGAACCCGCGGTTCCCGAGTCAAGTCCCGAGTCAAGTCCCGAGTCAAGTCCCGAGTCAAGTCCCGAGTCAAGTCCCGAGTCAAGTCCCGAGTCAAGTCCCGAGTCAAGTCCCGAGTCAAGTCCCGAGTCAAGTCCCGAGTCAAGTCCCGAGTCAAGTCCCGAGTCAAGTCCCGAGTCAAGTCCCGAGTCAAGTCCCGAGTCAAGTCCCGAGTCAAGTCCCGAGTCAAGTCCCGAGTCAAGTCCCGAGTCAAGTGAATCGAGAGAGTCAAATGAATCGAGAGAGTCAAGTGAATCGAGAGAGTCAAGTGCCAAGTCAAGAGCTGATTCTAACCAAGTGAGTGAATCTAGCCCAGTGACTCGCCGTCGCAGGAGGAGAAGGAGGACTCGTTTGGTTCGCCAGGCTCCGGTGGGTGTTCCCAGACGCCTCGCCCTGCCGGCCCCGCCTCTGCGCCTCGCCCTGCCGGCCCCGTCTCTGCTCTTCGCTCGGCCAATGTCTATGAAGCTCCATGAGACTGTCCCAGAGCCCGTTGCCAGCCCGGAGGTTGTCCCCCTAGGTTTTCCCAAGTATTTTTTTGGGGGGGGGCCAAGGGTCCGGTGAAGAGACCATGAAGGCTGCGCCGCCATGGTCGTCTGCAGGGGCTTCACCACCCTGGCCTTCGCCTCGTCCTGCTCCGCCCTGGCCTTCGCCTCGTCCTGCTCCGCCCTGGCCTTCGCCTCGTCCTGCTCCGCCCACACTCTGCGGCCCTTGCCTAGTAGGTCCTGGTCCCGTTCCCCTGCACGGGCCTGGCCCTCCATCCCTCCCCCAAGACCGCCTGTGCTTCACCGCCCTCCTGAACTTTTGTGGGGTTTTTTTTGTTTTGTTGGGCGTCAGGAGCCGCCCTTAAGGGGGGGGGTTATGTCATAATGTGGGTCAATGTGTCCTGTCATGTTTAGTGGTTCCCTGTCTTGTCATTAGTTTTCCCAGGTGTTTCCCATTTACCACGCCCCCTTGTTATCCTATCTAGCTCGTGTGTCTCTGATTATTTAAGCCCTGTGTTTCTGCCCTGTCTTTGTCAGTTATTGAATGAATGATTTACGTACCACGAGTGTCTTGTCTGTTCTGAGTTTACCCAAGTCTGCATTATTAAAGTCTACTGCTGCATTTAGATCCGACTACCGCCTTTGCTTCCACGCAATTCATGACAACAATATGTTGTGACGACTTTATTATGAGAGATGTTAGTCAATTTTGGCTCAGAAACAACTGCTCCTAAAATTGCACTTTGATTGGACTTCACTTCTCACAGAAGAACTGATATAAAATGCCTTTATGATGTCATCAAATTACTGTACGCTTTTAAAATACTGAATATACCACACTGCTCTGGAAACCCCCACATTAAATAACTGTTATTAAACTCAGCAGGTGGTGAGAGGGTCAATATTCAAACTCAAGTTTAGTTCAGCCATCATGACCTCAGTTTAATGGGCTACATTATTCCAATCTAGCTGAAGGAATGTTTCCTGTGCACAGTCTGGAAACTTTAATTGTCTCAGAGCAGCAAGGTTGCCATGTAGAATATAACACACCCTAGCAGAGTAAAACATTTTCATGCTTTTTGCATAAACAAGTAAAAAGAGCCAATAAATACTTGGGCAAGAGGTATCAAAGTAATAAAGCCACTACCTACTGATCAGGTGTGGCTGACTGTGACCACACCTTCAGGCCACTCCCACTGTCAACTAAATGCAATACGTTTTCTAAGGATAACAGCAGGAGTTTCAACAAAGCTTATTAAAGATGTTCACCCCAATTATGACATTTACCGACTAACAATATGTTAGAATATCTAAACCTAACTTTCTCTCTTCTGAGGAACGCATTGTTTTGTGGAATGTTTGTAAGCAAGTGATCAATCTAATATATCCTTATATCCGATTATATCCTATTGAAATGAATGGGAATGCTAACAGACAGCTTTCTTCAGGTATTGTAGACCTCCTTAGACAATGTTTTAAGCTTTTAAACAAAGATAAGCAAAAATAAATCTGCAAATAAAATTATGGATTTACTCCTCTTACTCAAGCACCGCTGCAGTAAAATATATCGTAAACCCTCTAAGTCCTGGTGAAGTGATTTAGTTTCATAGTTGCTGGAGCAGGTTTTTATAGGCCATTTAATATAGCCTGAGAAAAAGACCCTTCACATACTAACTGTGTTTGAAAATGGGCTTAGCGGATCTCCCATTTGCTCAGAATGAGATTAATTTACAGATGCACACATATGCATAATCAGAGACAAAATAGAAGTTTTAGAGAAAGGAGGGTAGTCTCAGTTTATGAGAGGAGGAGGACATGAAAAGAGTGTGGGGGAATGTTTTCATGAGATCTTCTGGGAGCAAGTCAGAAAAGGGACAGAGGGAGAAGGAAGAAAAGAGGCCAGGCTGAAAGGGCTTACTATAAATTGCCATGATGGAAAAACAAATAAATAACAGAAAAAGTACCATGGTACTTTGAGGAGGCACATGACTGGCAGCCAAAATGAACAAACAAAGAAACCCTTACAATCAAGCTAACCATTACACCAGTCTAATTATTTAAAGGGAAAGTTCACCCAAAAATGAAAAGGCTGCCATAATTTACTCCCCCTAACGTCGTTCCTGTAGTCTATTACTTTTGTTCTCTTTTCAACGGAAGAGAGTAAGGACTGATGCTGTCCAGTGAAACACAATTAAAGTAAAAAAGGTCCATATTTCTTCTGAAGTAAAAAACTAATTTGGAATGACATGCAAGTGGCAAGTGACGCTTTGTGCGCCAGCATATGGTTTATAATCATGAGCTGACTAACCCAGATTAACAAAGCTAATCTTAAATGATCTAGAATCCCCCAAAAGTATGTTTATCTAGGTCTTCTAATAATTTTATCTTTAAAAAGCAGCACAGCAGTTCTGCTCTGGGATATGTCATGAAACAAGGCTATTCCCCTTGTTCTCTCCAGCTGGCTGGAGTTCTGGGTTTTTCTTTTTGCTCCTTCGAGAGGAAGTGAGGATCAGAAACAGCTGAGAGCGCTTGACTCCCCTTGTCTCTTAGTTTCTGTACGTGAGGTCACTGGGCTAGTCCATTTCTCCCCAATAACAAAGATCTTGAAAACCTATTGAGAAGACTTTGCATCACCTTATAAGCTAAAAGGGGGGTATAACCTTGTAGCAAAAAAGCATACAATCCATCAGCCATATCCACAGTGACTGTGGTGACTGTGAATAAAAACCCCTCAGAAGTCACACTCTTTCTGGATAAGCGTAAAACAACATTGATTGCTAACAAAGAAACTTTTCGCATTACTTGCATTTTATTTGTCAATTATTGGCTACATATATATTGTTAATAAATCTTTGAGCTGAAATTTGATGTGTCTGTCGTGCAGGGCAGAGGACGAGCACACTCGCTCACCCCAAAACTGTTTACTCCCTTAGTGTACTGATTAGCTTGATGTTTACAGTAATGCACTGTATTACACAATTACAGTACCATGTTACTGTAAAACTGAAATACGTTAAGGTACTGTAAATCTTAATTACAGTAACTTACTGGCAACAGTGTTGCCAGTAAGTTACTGTAAAAAACCTTGAAAAGTCTAACAGTGTACCCTAGACAAAACTTTACCCCTGGTACGTAACAATAGCGATTTTTCTATAAGTGCAACTATCTAAGTTTACTTGACCATGTTGTCATGGCTCACTAGGTTTCTTTATTGTTTCACATTCATTGGACCATTCAGATTTACAGACTATGCAAACAAGTGAGATGATTATCCTATAAGCTATTTAAGGAGCTATTTAAAAGTGAGCAAGAGTCTGTTTATAATAATAGCCTGATTATAATCTTACCCCGGAGATGCTCATGTCAGACTGGAGGGATCATTAGGTCAGATCACATACAGTAAGCTTTAAAGTCCTGTATATTTAAAGTCCACTCAAGCTTTAATCATCTCTGGTTCCCCATTTAATTAACATTGATGCAGTTACATAGCTTACAGTACGATTGACACACAGCTGAACAAGCTCGAAAGAGACATTTCTGTTCTTTAATTTTTAAACGTCCGCGAGGGACGGATATGTCGCCCTGGAAAAAAGAGGGCGACATATCCTTCCCCAAAATCTTGAGAGATTTACTCTAAAAGCAGCCTGAAGTTATTACTTAAATATACTCTGTGCGTTTGTGTGTTGCACAAGTAGTTGTTCACGGTCGAGTAATAGTAGATTAAAAGTATGTTCTTCTTTTTTTGTTTCTTAAATTTTACGAAAACACTTGCCCAATATCTTTTTTCTGACAGAAAAAAGCACGCTTTTAGCCCAAAGAAAAGCAGATAGGTCAAGCTGATATACGCAAATAGAAATATCACCACCTCCTGGTTATAGACTGGCACATTTCACAATCATAGACTGTTTATTTATGCATTTCACACAAGTCACATAGTCTGTTCACATTGTCACTTTCTATATCAAAGTGAGATAAATAAACCACTAATAAAACTAATTAAAAATGAAAAGGGTTTTTCATTTCATAAGCTTTATCTAAATTATGATTACCTAAAAAGTCTGAGGATTGTATACTTGTTTAAAGACACATAACTTGATATAATGTGCAAGACTTATAATAATAAAACACTTTTATATTAAAATGTATTTTATTAATTGAGCATATTGAGTTTTCAGCTGGGTGATTTGTGTTGTTAGATTTTGTCCAAAATAACTACACATTATTATTTACAATAGGTCATGCATTCCAGAAGTGATTATAACTAGCACCATTTCAAATTATTAAATGTATATCACCTGAAGCCATTAATCTGTGAGAGCTCAGGTGTGGCAAATCTCTGAATCATTGTACTTTCCATCTCTACTCCATCTGCTGAGTGTGATTCAGATTTAAGTTCATTTTCTCTATTATCAGATGCATCAGTATTCATCTCAGATGTGAGCAGAGTTATTATAGCACCTGTAGGGGATTGCGGCCTGGATTCATGTCTTTCCACTGGTGTGTCAGATGTAGAGGAATCACTAATAATCATGCACGTATTTATTACTGTTGGTGGATGTGGCAGGACGTCATTATTAAGGCAGTCAGGATCTTGTTTAAATGGCTTGGATGCTTCAAAAGGTGTTGTGTTGCATGGTGCTCTGCGAATTTCTGTCTCCACTGATTCCAAACCATTGTTCCCGGGTTCATCTGGTCTTTGTCTTTCAAGTAGAGGGATTTCTGCCAAAATGAATAAAGGATATTAGAGAGTGCTGCATTCACAGCAGTATGAATGCATGAATGAGGATCATTGTTTACCGGTTTTGTTGGTACATCTGATGCGTTTATTGATGTCTGAATGGCCACGTACTGGATTTTCACCTGCAAGAGACATTGTGCATAAAGTAAAAGCTAAAGGGTAATTGCTTTAATAATATATTATATTGTATATTTCACAATATATTATTATAATATTTTATATAATATATTATATAATTAATATAACTTTATATATGTGTGTGTGTGTGTGTGTGTGTGTGTGTGTGTGTGTGTGTGTGTGTGTGTGTGTGTGTGTGTGTGTGTGTGTGTGTGTGTGTGTGTGTGCGTGTGTGTAAAAATGTGTAATAAAAATATATATTATTTTTAATGTTATTATAATAAAGTAAATGTTGAATAATATTATATTGTGTAATATTACAAACCATATTATAATATTTCATATACTATATCTATAATAAATATTATAAATGTATGTATATTGTGTAAAATATTATCTAACAAATATATTATTATCAATAATATATTGCTATATGTCAAAATATGTATATTTAAAAATGTATTTTAATAAAGTTAAAGCTAAATGGAAACTACACTAAATATATTAAATATTACATGTCCATTGTATAAATAATTGTGTAACAAAAATATATTACAATATTTTATATAATATAGTATTATATTATATATAAAATATTGTAATATATGTTTAATATATATATATAATTATTATATATATATAGTAAATACACAGTTTTTACATACTATATATGTAAAAACTGTGTATTTACTATATATATATATAATAATTTTTTCATTTGTTATTATAATAAAGTGAAAGCTAAAAGGAAATTGCTTTTATATAGTGTAAACAATGAGTAATAAAACTTTCAATAACCTGTTGCGACATGTCAAAATATATTATTATATTTTTAAATATTAAATACTTTATTTACCTCTCAGTCTAAAACATCGTGATAGAGCTACAGATACAGTGATGAGAAATATGAAGACAGACGCAGCGGTTCCCCACCATGACCTCCTGCAGTCATACTCATCATCATCTGGGAAAAAAAAGTATAGTATTATGTATTGACATTTTAGTCATTAAGTGAAATGATCCTGTTCCAAACACATGAAGTAAATCTTACCAGTCACGCGAACTGTAACATTGACATGGGTTTGGACTTGATGTCTCATTTGGAAGCCGTAGAATGTGCAGATGTAGGTTCCGCTGTGTCCCAAGCTGTCTGGATTCGGCAGATGAAGGGACCCGTTGCCTAAGTGAGCCTGATCTATGTCGAGTTCAGCTTTGCTTTCCCACAGGTTCGCGATCCGACGGGTCCGGCTGTCGTAAGTGAAGATGACGGAGGATTCTGTGGTTCTGATGAAGGTCCAAGTGAGGGTAAAATTGTGGCGAAGTTGTGGTATCATGCAGGGGATCATAAGTCCAGAGCCCTCCTCACCAAGTAACATATCTAAAAGATTCAAACGATTCAAATAGCTGATTGAAGGTATGACAAACACCTTTCTTGACATTGTTTTAGCAAGTGTCAGAAATGGAAACTGTTACCTTGCTGATGCAGTGATGCGGTCCACACCTGTGTTCCATCCGCGGAGACAACAGAGCAGAAGTAAGTGTGGTCAGAGATGTTGCCCATCACACTGATGGCGCTCTCAACGGTGAACAGGCCCTTGGAGTCTGAGGTTTTACGAGTGAAGTTCTGGAGGCTTCTGATGTCACTAGGGGGATCAGTGGCCCAGGTGACCTCAGGAGCTGGATAGATGTTCTGGGACAGACATGTGACCCTTTCCTCAACCATCTCAAGCTTCACAAACTGGATCAGAGCTAAACATAAAAAGAAAAAGTACCACATGAATCAATTAGTTATTATTTGAACTGTGTATCTATACAAACTTCTAAACTTTTTCATGTTATCTTGTCTACATGCATGCATTGTAATACGACTACATATTTGTCAGCATATCTTTAATTCTGAATTAAATCTCATGGTCTCTGGAAAATGACTGGTATAAACATCTAGTGAATTACTAAATTAAGGGTTTTCAAACGTTTTAATGCCATATATTATATAATGTTATTTACTGCCATTTGCTATAATAAATACATGGAATTATATGCTATATATTTTCATGTATAAACTGTCATTTAAAAATAAAAGAATATTTATCTATTCTTTGTTATTGTTAACACCCTTTTGTGCTTAAGAACAAGAAACAAACCTGGAGGGAAAAAAAATATAAAAAAATATATATATATATATTTTCAATATTAAAATAAATACCTTTTTTTCAAAATAAAAAATCTGAAAAATTACTTTCTATTAAATGAATACTATTTTATTATCTGTCAGTAGAAACAAATACTTTGTGATTAATCTCATTTGGGTTTTTTTATTTTTTACTTCCGACCAAAAATATCTTAACATAGTATTTACTTTTTGTATGTTACTCTTTTGTGTTTTCAATATTAAAATAAACGTTTTTCAAAAGAAAATAATATATCCGAAGAAAATAATTTCTATTAAATTAAATAAAAAAAATCTGTATTATGTCAAAAGAATAAATTACCTGAAATTAAAATTTATTATTATTAATTTTTTAATTATTTCAATGTCATTTGTTACTTGTTTGTTACTTGTTACTTTTACACTATTCTTAAAAGTTTTCTACAGACCCCACTAGCGTCCTCTTGTGGCCCCATGAGAGTCCTTTGACCCCAGTTGGAAAACTAAATTCCTTTTACAGTAGGTGACCAAAAAATTTTACACTTTGTGAAAAGTAGCTTTTTACATCAGACAATAACCAAAGCAAACTCAAACAATATGACCAGACCATGACCTCGTTACTGACCTTTCACCCCCAGGTTAACAAAGGTTTCCTGGTTTCCCTTCCTGGTGATGGTGTAGCACTTATACCTCCCTTGATCCTGGACTTTAACTTTCCTCAGCACCAGAGAGGCATTTCCCTGTGTAATCTGGGAATTAAACAGGTTCGTCCGGCCACTGAAATGCTTGTTCTGGAGCCCGTACTGGTCTTTATTGTAGTAGTAGCTATGGACGGGGATTTGCTGCTTGTACCAGTGGATGACCACGGCTGCCGTGGGCCTGAAACTGCAGGGTAGCACGCAGTCTTCTAAGAACAGACACGTTACGTGTGCATCTAGAGTGAGACCAGCACATGTAAAATAACTGCAATGTTAAATTCAGTTTTGCTTTGCATACAAAAATGCTTACCAGCCATCAAAACTGTTCTAAGGACATTTTGTTAACGTTCCCATTGAGTTATCCAAAAATAAAATTGTAAGCCTATTATAAGTGTTTATAGTTTAGACCATAGACAGTATAAGAAAGGTTTAGACCATAGGGTTTAGACCTGTCATGATGGTGTTCGCGGGTAATTTCGTACGTCACTCGCACATGCGTGCCTCGTCGTATTATCAAATAGAGAAGAAAAGAAATGTCCGTAAATATTGAAAATTTGCTCCGAAAACTTTGTCGCGGGTATGGTGTGGGTTATAGTTGTCAAAAAGGTTGACAGCACGCTAAATTCAGAACAGAATATCTGGTGGCAAAAAGAGAACGTGACACTGACAGAGCTCGAGAATCAACATTGCTTTGGCTTTTTGGAGATGGCCACAACATTTGACATGATGTAAAAGAGATGGCGTTTTTATTACTCAATAGGTGAGTAAGGTATTGAACATATATTGCCATGTAGCTCTCTAACAGAGTCCATTGTAAAACATTATCTGTTGTAAAAGGTATAGGCTATTCACTTGCACAGTCAGGCAGAGCCTCAGCACAACCAAAACAATATTCTTCCGTAAAATGCACGCAGTTTTTTAACCGCTAGAGGGCGTAGTGTACCATTAAAAACGTTAGACAAACTAAAACGTTTCAGAAAAACGTTCCATATAACTTTGAACGAACATTCTCTAAACATTACTGGAAGAACATTTGTTCATAACTTTGAGAGAACATTCCCTGTTAGCTGGGTCACTACAGATTCTGTTCTGGTTGTCTTGGTTTAAAATAGCTTTATGCCAAACAATGCCAAATCCTCAAATAACAAAACTGCACATTTGCACATAAATATTTAGTCATGAACCTGTTCTTTTATTCAAATAGACTGTAATGTAAATGCTTAAATGTTTGTACTTGTAGGCTGCTTATGAGAATGAATAAATCACATATTCATTCTCGTCAAAGTCAGTCTTTGTTCTTGTTCTCGTTTACCAGTGTCATTATCCGAGACTAATGGAGTTTCCTACAAGTGCTGCTTTGATCCATTCACTGAGCAACTACAGCTACTTAAATGACATACAACTAAATGATATACAACTTAAATGCCAGAGATGGAAAATGCAGGGGAAAAAATGACAAAACAAGTACCATTCAAATAAAATGAAATAAATATTCCAGTAACAATTTATTCACGTATCATGTACAAAATATTTGATCTTGCATTTTATATATTTTTTTATTATAAATGAAAAATTTTATTTAAAAAAAAATAATATATAGGCCTATATATATATATATATATATATATATATATATATATATATATATATATATATTTCAAGAAGACAACATTTAAAAGCATAAAGAAACTTTCCTACAAGACATGGATGGTGATTATATCTCACACTGAGAAGTATCAAAAGTGAGCATGCGTGTATATGTGGTCTTACCTTTAGTAATGATGATACCAGAAATGCGAGTCCTAAGTGAAAGCACAAATGCAACACACAGAAACAGCAGATCCATGACTGTCGGACTATGCCACACGTTCAGATCAAATTTACTGTGATGCCACAATCTTTCTCTGTATGTGTGCATGTGTCCTGAGATTGTGTGCGCGTGAGAAAGGGGGAGAGAAAGACCCTTGTGGACATATCAATTAAACCGGTAAAAGATTAACCAGAGTGCATGAGTGGACATATAGTGACCAGAACTGGTTTGGCCATGTAAAGGGTACAGTTAAGCAGAGGATAAAGAAAAGAACAGGCCGGGTCATTAAAACCTCAAAGCAGACTGGTGTGGTCTGTCCATGCATGTGTCATGATGTGATTATTGATCAAATTCACTTTTGATCAATTTAATGTATCTTTGCTAAATAAAAGTATGAATTTCTTTACAAAAACAATTCTGCTGGCCCCAAACTTTTAAACAGAAGTGTAATTACAAAATGGATGGAAAATTACTAATGAAATATCGATATATATTGATATATTTTTTATAGGGCTCATCCAAAATAAAAGTTTGTGTTTACATAATATATGTGTGTGTATTGTGTATAATTATTTTTAATACATAAATACCCACACATGCATGTGTATTTAAGAAATATTTGCATGTATATACTGTATATAGACTGAATGTAGCCTATATATAATGTATATATTTTATATAAATATAAACATTTTATATATAAATAACATATTTTTCTTAAATATATACGTGTGTGCATTTATATACAAAATAATTATACACCATACACACACATATATTATGTAAACACAAACTTTTATTTTGGATGCGATTAATTGTGATTAATCGTTTGACAGCCCTAATTTTTTAATAATACAATTTAGTGTAATTACAAATATTGTAAAAACAGCCAGTGTGAGATTTATGGGAAATTTATAATAAATTATTGATAAATAATGTATTTATTTTTTAATATTTTCTTTTTTTAATATAATCTTTAAAAAAATATATTTAATCAAAGTAGCATTCAAAAAAATAATATACAAGAAATGTTTGGTTTCTTCTGAATGTTTCCTGAATGACATTTTGTTCGCACAAATCCTCAGAGTGCAAATAAAGTCCCATCAATTGGTCTTCCAACTTGTATTTCATACTGGCTTCTCTATTCTAATATTCTTTTTTCTTTCCATGGTTAACTGTGAGAACCCGAAGGCTCTGTCAAAAGTTTACTTCCAGCTTCTGGCTCTTCCAATGTTTTGGCTATGAAAGACAAAAGAAAAACATTCAGTTGCAAAATTGAAAATCTATGTTTGGAAATTTGACTTCGTCTTTACATGGCAGGGAACTTCTATAAAGTTCTTCTTATGACTTGACAGTACCTGAGTTCATGCTTTGCATTTCCGCATCCTCTTCAGCGTTTTCTTGATTTCTTTTCAATTTTGCTGCAAACATAAACATGAATATACCACACAACAATAAACACTATTATGCAGATGAAATATTACGGATTGAGTTCTGTTCACTGTATTACCTCTGTATTTTTTTATAACCAAAGTGATTGCGAGAAGAGCGATTAATCCTGCGACGATGCCCAGCATCCACAGATTATATTTAAGAAAATCTACAAAGAGAGAGAGACAGATGTTTTAAAAAATAAACTGCCACAATGTTTTAGCAGGAAATGAGTTCTAGGTTTGGTCCGACAGATTCATTATTGGATGGATGAGTTCATGGATCAGTGGATACCTTTCCCCTGCCTGGAGGATGTAAAAACAACACGGGTCTGGATCACATGACGCGTCTTTGCTCCGGAGAGGGCACATGTGTAGATTCCAGAGTGCTTTGAGCCAACAGGTTTCTGCAGGTTCAGTGAAACATCCCCTTTCAATGCATTTTCCTCTTCTAGTTCTGCATGATCCCAGGAGCGGCTGGATTTATGGGTCCTGCTGTCATACTCGAGGACATCTGTGGTTTTGTTTACTGTCGTAAAAGTCCAGACGAGAGAGAAGGACTGAAGGTCCTTGGGAGCTCTACATGGAATAATCAGGTCTTGCCCTTCAGAGCTGTTCATTTCTGTTTTGTACATGAGACAACATTGGTATTGTCACCTTCATAAGCATAACATTTATAACATACATCTGTATTGGTACTACAGCATATATCACTTTTTTGCACATTCTAATTTGAACAAGTTTTACCTTGCAGCTTTAATGAAGCTGTCCATGTCTGCGTGCCGTATTTGGAGGTGATGTTACACACATATATATGATCAAGGCTGTTGTTCTGCTGTTTTAGGACGCTCTCCACTGTAAAGAGGCCCTTTCCGCCAGGAGCCATGCGGGTGATGGGCTGCAGGGCAGCAGGAGGTAAACTGGGCTTTGTGCTCCACTGCACCATCGGAGCTGGGTAAACTTCTTTAGTAGAGCACCGAATCAGCCCAGAGGGATCGGTGTTAATGAAGATCGTACTGATGGGAGCTGGAGGACATTCAATAAAAATAAAAAAATCAATTCATTTAAAAATATTGATACTAAAAGTCGATTAGAATAATCAGTCCAAATTCAGCCATTGTCAGAACAGAATTGGCCAATAATAATTACTATTTTTATCAGCTAAATTAAGGGCCAGATTTACTAAACAGGGCAAATTAGTGTGAGAGCGCAATTTCCATAATGACCAACGCAATTTACCAAAAGCAGCGCTAATTAGTGTCTGGTTTAAGACATGCTTTTTTTGATTTGTAAATAATGGCGCAAATACCAGGAAGCGCAAACCTTAGTAAATCACCTTGCATGATTCATTTAAATACTCTTCTCTCATTAATTTTGCTTCTGAAAAGGAAACTCCTACAAATGCAAATGAAACCAGGTCAGCCAAAAAAATCACCCTGTCCACGCCTTTTCAGCGCTAATTCTTCACTGCGTGTCTTAAGTAAATCCTGATAGTAGTTTTTTAATGCCAATAAAGGGTTTGCATTGGTAGCTGTTAGTAAATCTGGCCCTAAGACTTCTAACTATGAGAACAAAATTTAACATTAATTTGTTGTATATACAGCAAAAAAAAGAACTAGCTAACTGAATAAAAGAAGCTAAAAAGTATGAATGGGGCATTGTGTTCGTAAACAGCTGAATGAACTAGGACATCTTGTTTGTGAACGAAAACTGAGCAAATGTTAATAATTAACTTGTTTCGGGAAGACTTCCGAAAAAAAAAAAAAAAATCTGTTGGTTCAATGACTCTCATTACACAAAAAGACTCACTTCTCACCACCTACTCTAACAAATCATAAAATGAATCTGAACCAATCTCTAGTGAAGTTATTTAGGCTACATCATAAAGTCACTGGGATGAATCAAAATCTTCATCACTACAAATGGATAGGTTATTATGGAAGTGTTTCCCCAACCCTGTTCCTGGAGGCACACTAACACTAAAAACACATTTTCCAACTCTACCTGTTCCTAATCAAACATCTGATTCAAGCCATCAGCTCATTAATAGAGAAGCGAAATAGAGGGATCAGATAAGGGATACATCTAAAATGTACGCTGTTGGTGTGGCTCCAGGAACAGGGTTGAGAAACACTTAATGTTACCCAACGAATATATTCCTAAGCCACTCAAAAACCCATATTGGTCAACGACTACTAATCACAGACAATACATTTAAAAGATAAATCAATATATATCAAACCTTCCACTGTTGCAATAACATATGTCTGAGTCACATTGTTGGCCACACATTTGTATCGTCCTTTACTCCTTGTATCTACTTGTTTCACAAGCAGAGATGCATTGCCCTCGGAGACGTTGTCGCTGAAGAGCCACACTTTGTCATTGCTGTGCCGGGGCTGTAAACTGAGTATGAGCGCATCCTGCTGGTACCACTTAATGTTCACATCACTATTATTGGGCGTGAAAGAGCAGGGAAGAATACAGTCTTCGGAGAAGATGCAGGTCACACGAACCGCTGCAAAACAAGAAAAGGGCTTTTAAGATATTCCTGCATTTACGAGAATGAATTATGAGTTTCATTTAAAGCAGGGCTGTCCAATCCTGCTCCTGGAGGGTCACCGTCCGGCAGAGTTCAGCTTCAACCGCAGTTAAACACACCTGAAGCGGCTAATCGAGCTCTTACTGGGACATATAGAAACTTCAGGCAGGAGTGTTGAGGCAAGTTGGAGCTAAACTCTGCAGGACAGTGGCCCTCCAGGACAGAGTTTGGACATCCCTGGTTTAAAGGGAATATTGAATAAATCTTTCAACAACGTATAACGTTTAACTTCTCTGCTGAAAAATCCAGCAGTGCTGAATACTAGCATAAGGTATGTTTTGCGCACTGGTACCAGCTTGGGTTGCTGGTTTGCTGGTCCCCAGCATGGGATACTAAAGTGCTGGTGGACTGTAATTTGTATGTTGGTATGATCCCAGCAAGACCACAACAAACGGTGGGTGTAAATGTTGTTGGAGAATGTTGTCACTATTATGGTGATTAGTGTTCCCTTTAAATGGGTCCTTGACTTTGGTTAACTTTCAGCAATTGTTGAAGTGCAGGCTGTCACTATTGTCTACAATAGTAGTACTGTATGTCATGCTCCTGACTGCAATGACATTATTCTGAGTTCTTTTAACATTTATTCCTTTTACCAAGTTTACAACTTTTGGGGGGTTGGTGACTGCCAGCTGGATTGTGACACATGAATGTTCCCAAATGTGCATGAAAGTCTTAGTTAAAGTTAAAGTAAGTTTTAATTTTCAATGATGCAACAGAAGAAAAGTACAAAATTATTACATTCTGATTTGTCTTCAGAATGAAATGTGATTCACAATTTACCAGGTTGACTTTTTTTTTTGTTTACTTTATTCAGAATTTCAGATGACTATGCTATGCTATGCATTAACCAGCATAAACCAGCCTGGACCAACATGGAATTAATGCAGGTTTTTGCTGGGTTTTTCAGCAGGGTTATAAACTGATTTCATATTTTCAGATATTTAGATACTTAAGCTGAAAAAAATATAAGAATTATAAAACAAAATACCAAATAGAACAACATCATTTTAGTTATGTCATTTCCATTTTTGTGATCTAATACAATTAATCATAGTATGTTGAGAGGGCTGCAAACTTGCCATTTCAAAACCATCAATTTCTTACTAATATTTCCTTAAAAGACGTTGCTAGATTGATGCCTTTGTCGTATATGTAAATCTCCACCCTCAGTTTCCTAACCTCATTGGTAAGTGCATGTGTAGAATACATACATATGTGCAGTGCACCCATATATATGCCACCTTTTTTCTCATAAAAAGTGAGAAAAACTGCCCCTGTTTGGTGTCTGTCCTTTTCTATGGGTGATTGCAATTGTGTGTTCACCCAGACCATCATGCTAAGAGGACATTTATCAGTAATGACCACTTATGACTGTGATTGTTAGGGTTCAACACACTCACCTTATCGGAATCGGCAAGAAGATTGTTTGGCTATAAATACAAAATAAACAGAGAAGCGGCAGAGTGCATGACTGTATGACCTTTATGTTGTGACACTGGCGTAGCAGACTGAGATTGCACCAAACTATCTCTTCCACAGATTAGTTGGCATTGATTATATTGATCATTGATTATATTATATAATATTGATAAAATCTCATATGGAATAGTTGCACTAATTGTTCAGTTGTACTTCTGTTTCTCATCTTATCTTGATGTCATGCGTGCAACGCTTTCCTTTTTGCTATGTGTCTAGTCTAGATCTATTATTGAGAGTCCCTGGAGAGGTCTTGGCTTGTCTAAATATTCACAGTGACGGTTAGTCCAAACAGATGACGGGTCGGAGTGAGTTCTAGCAGACTCACTCATCTCCTTCACTTGCAGACTATAACAAGGAGGGGCTCAAAAACGCATTAGCTGAAATTCTGCCTCCACTTGAGATCTAATAGCATCCACTTTAATTACATAATAAGGTATATTTATAACGATCATTCATCTTTCTTGGCATCTTTTTTAGTTTGGCTGTTGATCTATTGCAGGAATAATGCACATTCAAAAAGTGGCTCAATGAAACTGGAAAAAGCAAAGATAAATCACCCACTTCAGATGAATAATTTATTAGCTCAAAAATGCATTTTTGTGTCTCTACTTGAAAGCCTTTTTTGAGAAGACTCATACAGATGACAGATAATACGCAGTTATATATTAAAAAAACTTAAGCAGAAAAACTTAAACTGAAAATACCTCAATGAAAATTGGAAATCTTTCCTTGGCAACTGAAATACGTTCAAATTGAAGTACTAAAATGACTAAAACTGAAGTATAAATAAATTAAAACTAAAAAGATATATATTTTAAACACTATTAAAATATTCAACAAAAAAATGTAGAACATTTTAAATAAAAATAAAATAATAGATATTAATAAATACTACAGTAGTACATAAATAATACTAAAATAACATACATTTTGAACCTATATAATAATTTATTACAGCAAAAGCAATCAATGGGTAATATCTAAAATTGGTTTCATTTAATTTGATACTGGAAAGAATTCCTAAGGAGGAACTAATAACTAGAAAACAGATGTCTCTAAATGATCTTGCCAACATTCATACCCTATTCAATCCACTTGAATAACATAACGTAAGTCTTTCCTGGCATCTTTTCAGCTTCACTACAAACATAAATTGATCATAAGTGACCCAACTGAAAGTAGCAATCAAATAGAAATCAAAGCTGATCAAGAGCGAAAAGAAAAATAATAAGTAGTGATTCATGAGCAGAACTTTGAATAGCTTCATTTCATAAAGGAAAGTGGCAATCTTTATAAATAAAGTGGTCAAACTTTGGACCTAAAAATGAACGACATACTGGAAAATAAGAAAAAAGTTACTCAACTTTTAGAAACAATGTCAAAAATCACAATAAAAGTTAATCTTACCTGGAACCTTACACTCCACTAAGGAAAAAATCCATAAAACAACATAAGCGCCATAGAGAGTCCTTGACATTCTCCCTCACAACAATGTACTGGTCAAAAAAGAGGTGCAGGACTAAAAGAGTTGAGTTGACAGAAACTAAATTGCTGAGAAGATGACTCTTCAAAAGAGTCTCTCAGGAACGAAATCAGACCCTGTTCCTCTTTACTGCTTCAACAGCACAGACAGGCAAAACAAAAAGAAAGAAGTATCCCTTGGGTCCACCTGAATGAAGTCTTTGTGAACAAACAAGATGCAAGTAGACAAAGTTCCTCAGGTGATTTCTGAATATTGACTCTGCTGTGTGAGCTTGCTGAATGACAGAGAGAGAGAGAGAGAGAGAGAGAGAGAGAGAGAGAGAGAGAGAGAGAGAGAGAGAGAGAGAGAGAGAGAGAGAGAGAGAGAGAGAGAGAGAGAGAGAGAGAGAGAGAGAGAGAGAGAGAGAGAGAGAGAGAGAGAGCGAGTAGGAGGACAGGTTTCCACGCCTCTTTCATAGATCATGAGCTGAATCACTAAATGGCAGCTGAAACATTTTACCACCTACCCTGTCCTCTTGCGAATGACTTTAAGATAACCTTCCCACATCCCCCCCGGTCAACCTTTCTAAAGTTCATTGTTTTCATTGTCTTTTCTCACCACCTTGTTCTTTGTTGAGCCTTTGCTAAATTTAGACATGCTGCAACTGTCCTTGTCACCTTCTTGCCCAATTTGCCAAACTCAAGTGTGTTAACCATGCGTACCTAGTAGTGGATTGCTGTTACCCTGACGATTAGTAAAGATTCGTATGACGTCAAACAGTTGTTTCCTTCCTGGAAGAAGCCCTTTAGATGGCCCAATAAAACTTTAACAGTTTTTTTTTTTTTTTTTTTTTACATTCCACAGCTACATTTGACTGATGTGTAATGCATAGAATGTGTCCAAACTTGTAGTATTTACAGACTTTGACAGGTGCAAGTTGTCATACCAACCTTACAGGTTAACAAATGCACAGGCTTGAGAAAGTGCGTTTGTTGACTGAGCTGATCTAATGCCCTCAGGCTGTAGCAGAAGTGTGGTCAATGTGTGTGATGACATGGCAGTGCTGGCTCAGTTCTGCCAGCAGGGGCAGTCCAGTAAATACATTCCTCGTGGCTTTAATCACACTGCACACAAATGCGATTTGGTGTTCAAATCCAATCTTTAGGATTGACAGTCCGCATCCATCTATCTATCTATCTATCTATCTATCTATCTATCTATCTATCTATCTATCTATCTATCTATCTATCTATCTATCTATCTATCTATCTATCTATCTATCTATCTATCTATCTGTCTATCTGTCTATCTGTCTATCTATCTGTTTATCTATTGTGTGTGTCTGTCTGTCTGTCTATCTATCTCTACGTTCAGCTTTTGACTTCTTCCGATTTGTATTTACGCTTCAAAATTCATGAAAGTTGTGTTCAGTTGTGAAGATGATCACAATGAACAAAACGTGTAAAAATCATAAGCTTTTTGTGGTCACAGGCCTTGTTTTTTGCAATAATCCAAAAGCCAATGAAAAAATCCTATTGGGTTTTTGTCGAGGGAACCAGGGTGATGCTAATTTTTTCTGGGTTGGCCTAAAAATATGTCATCCCTGCACCACTCTATCAACCACTGAGAATATTCCATTAGGTCCACAGAGGTGGAGCTGGACTCTGTCTAGCTCAGTGGTTCTCAACCCTGTCCTGGCGTACCCCCAACACTACACGTTTTCCTTGTCTCCCTAATCAAACACACCTGATTCAACTCATCAGCTCATTAACCCATGTGATAATGAGCTGATGAGTTGAATCAGGTGTGTTTGAATAGGGAGACAAGGAAAACGTGTAGTGTTGGGGGTACTCCAGGACAGGGTTGAGAACCATGGTCTATAGCTCCACCCATTATGTCCAGACAAGGGAAGCTGAATGTCATTTGGCTCTGCAGTGACCACCACTTGGAATTGGTAATATAAGTAGAAGTGTTTTAGATATATTCTAGGAAGTTTTTTTTTTTATGTTGTGGACAGAAACATAAATATGATTCTTTGAAACTAGGGTGCAAACAATAATTCACTAAAATGTACACTCACCGGCCACTTTATTAGGTACCCCATGCTAGTAACGGGTTGGACCCCCTTTTGCCTTCAGAACTGCCTCAATTCTTCGTGGCATAGATTCAACAAGGTGCTGGAAGCATTCCTCAGGGAGTTTGGTCCATATTGACATGATGGCATCACACAGTTGCCGCAGATTTGTCGGCTGCACATCCATGATGCGAATCTCCCGTTCCACCACATCCCAAAGATGCTCTATTGGGTTGAGATCTGGTGACTGTGGAGGCCATTTTAGTACAGTGAACTCATTGTCATGTTCAAGAAACCAATTTGAAATGATTAGAGCTTTGTGACATGGTGGAAGTAGCCATCAGAGGATGGGTACATGGTGGCCATAAAGGGATGGACATGGTCAGAAACAATGCTCAGGTAGGCCGTGGCATTTAAACGATGCCCAATTGGCACTAAGGGGCCTAAAGTGTGCCAGGAAAACATCCCCCACACCATTACACCACCACCACCAGCCTGCACAGTGGTAACAAGGCATGATGGTTCCATGTTCTCATTCTGTTTACGCCAAATTCTGACTCTAACATCTGAATGTCTCAACAGAAATCGAGACTCATCAGACCAGGCAACATTTTTCCAGTCTTCAACTGTTCAATTTTGGTGAGCTCTTGCAAATTGTAGCCTCTTTTTCCTATTTGTAGTGGAGATGAGTGGTACCCGGTGGAGTCTTCTGCTGTTGTAGCCCATCCGCCTCAAGGTTGTGCGTGTTGTGGCTTCACAAATGCTTTGCTGCATACCTCGGTTGTAACGAGTGGTTATTTCAGTCACTGTTGCCCTTCTATCAGCTCGAACCAGTCTGGCCATTCTCCTCTGACCTCTGGCATCAACAAGGCATTTCCGCCCACAGAACTGCCGCTCACTGGATGTTTTTTCTTTTTCGGACCATTCTCTGTAAACCCTAGAGATGGTTGTGCGTGAAAATCCCAGTAGATTAGCAGTTTCTGAAATACTCAGACCAGCCCTTCTGGCACCAACAATCATGCCACGTTCAAAGTCACTCAAATCAACTTTCTTCCCCATACTGATGCTCGGTTTGAACTGCAGGAGATTGTCTTGACCATGTCTACATGCCTAAATGCACTGAGTTGCCGCCATGTGATTGGCTGCTTAGAAATTAAGTGTTAACAAGCAGTTGGACAGGTGTACCTAATAAAGTGGCCGGTGAGTGTATGTTCAGAGTTTGTATATCAAGCAGTTCACAAATAGTTTTAAAACATATTATTCCCACTTTTTCAAGTATCAAAATGTATCCATGGCTATTTCATATACTGTACTTCAAAATGTTGTATTACAAATTACAAAACAGTATTAGCTCTCCTGTCATTCAGTATATGGCCACAAGAGGATGTTTGTGGAAATTGTATGAAGATGAGGGGTGATTGTTGTGGAAATTATCCTTTGGCTGTGATGGTGGAACAGCTTTTTATATCCTTCTTATATTGATTAATGATCTGAATAGGGAAGGATGATCCTTGTTCAGCGTAAAAGAGCAGCTTCCTCTAGATGCAGTGAGGCACGTGCACGACTCCCTTAGATGCCACCACTCTTCTGTGCCCTCAATCGGACTCTAATCCTGGATTAGAGGAGCATGTTACTGGTCTGGGATTACTGTTCTGCTAGCTGCAATTTTATTATTGATTGTGTGCCACCATGTTTTATCTGATATTCGGTTGGACTACGGTTTATTATTCTTTTCTATATACAGACTCTGACTGTCTCTTCTCAATTCCCCTCTCTTGTGCTTTTTTATGTCACAGGGAATGATTTTTATTAGAACTAAGGATTTAAACTTTTTTTTTTTTTGCTGACAATCATTTCAACTATTGTATACTTTTTTTTATCATGCATTTATTAATTAATTGCTAAATCTTTTATAATTATGATATGATAATCATAAGCAGTTCCGATTTTATATTTAAATATTTTTATATTTAATAATATTATATTATATACAGCACACCAAATACACATTCAATCTTATCCACTCTAATTATGTAAGTGTGAACTCGTGAATAAACATTAATCGACACACGCATCAGTTATGACAAACGGAAGCTCAAGCATGTTCGCTTGACGTGCAAGAACCAATGAGGTTCATTCTCGAGTGTTACGCAGCAGGTTTGAGCTTCAGCAAGAACCAATGAGGTTTGTTCTCGCACGTCAAGCAGGTTCAGCGATCGTGTCTCTTCAGAAAATTTGGGCTACAATATAAATATACTAAAATAAATAAGTGTGTAATATATATACTGCATAGATAGATAGATGATAGATAGATGGATGGATATTATGCCGTTATATAATATATAGCATTCCTCCATCATCTTGCTTTTGTCTCCTAAAGTAAGCCTCTCTTGTTCTCTCCCATCCCTGTTCGGTCTCCCCCTATCCCCCCCCCACCCCCCCCCCCCCCCCCCTTTCATCTCACCATCATCTCTTGATCTTCTCCATGACTGTAATCCTCTACGAAGCGAGTTAAGATGCTTCTCACAGATTAGCCTGATGGTGAGTCTGCACATCATAGCAGCATGACAGCCAGAAACACATGCAATTACAGAAAAACCATATACTGACACTTTATGCTTCATCTACAGCTAGAGGTTACTCAAAATGCGAGTGATTTGTAAAAGACTCTGTAAACACACATAAGACTACTAACAATGTTAGGTTTATGTTGAAGGACATGAGAAGACTAGTAATTTGTATATTTCTTCCGTCAGAAATTATTGGGTACTTTTCTCAAAAAAGAGGGCTTGTTGTTTTTTTAACCGACCTGATGGTACAGTTAACTCTGCTTGTGATGCACCTCCCCTTCCCCATGGAGTTTATAGGTTACTGAAAGATTTCAGCAGCTGCGTATAAGAAGATTAGGGAGGAATTAACGTCATTCCTTTGTCATTATAGAAATAAATTGATATTTGGTTATAATCAGCGGGAGGGGGATGGAGGGAGAGCACCATGTCAGAAAAGCAGACAGGCTTTTAGGCAGGGTGGGAAACGCAGACCGCCAGGCATATACACACAAACACGCATGCACAAAAGTGGAGCTCAGAGGATTTCACATGGCACCATGTAACATGTGCTGCACAGTGTGGATCTAAGGGTCGTTACCGTGTCGGAATGGGCGACACTTCCAGATGGAAAGGATGCTGGGTAAGGAACTCCAGAGAGTTAGACTGATCCCACACCATCTCTCTGTTTCTCCTCACATCAGATCCTGGACCTCAGGCCTCGGCCATGGACTTTGCTCTCACGACACTGAGGCTGATGTGCCTGGCCTGGCTGTGGCCCGTCGCCCTGCTCAAAGGAAGCAACACGCAAAACCAGCGCAGGCACAAGGACGTCTACCTTGGTGAAAATACACGGCACAAACATGGAGGGTGAGGATACTTTTGCTAGCTTCGTACGCTCATTTCTTCAGCTCCTAAATGCGTTTGCAGAATGCTGTTGTAGATTGAACTTCACTTTGTATATTATCAATCAGCTCTATTCTGTTTAATTTAAATACCCGTGTCAGTCTGTTTACACTCTTGGTCTTATTTATTGTGGTCTCGTTCCTGTGGATTGATGTGTACGGGTTTATTTGAAGCGCTGTGTTATGACCTGCAATTTGGGGTTGTTGGATTGTGTGTGCGTTTGAGGGTATAATTAATTGTGGATAAAGGAACTCTGTAATTAGAGCTCATGGTTGAGCTGGGTATGTGAGGTAAAAACAAAAACAGCACTGGGTAGTAATTTAGTCTTTTAGTACTGATCCGGAGGTAGGTCATTCTCAGGTAACAGTGCCATTTGTGGCAGAAAGCTTTTTAAGATGGATGGATGGATGGGAGATAGATAGATAGATAGATAGATAGATAGATAGATAGATAGATAGATAGATAGATAGATAGATAGATAGATAGATAGATAGATAGATAGATAGATAGATAGATAGATAGATAGATATTATTTATGTATATTTATTATTAAATATATTATTCATAAAATCCTAAATATTTGGTTATATATGGTATATTGAGGTTGAACTATTGAGCTTGGTGTGGCCAATGTAAGTGTGAATATAATATAACATAACAAAAACATAATAAATATCATTAAAGGGAAACTTACATCTGCTTGTGGCAATTTTTCTATTAAGTCACTCTTTGAAATATGATGTCAAAAAGGCTAAACACACTAAATCTATCAAATAATGTGACTGTTATTATATTAGTATTAGTAAATCATGGAGATAGAAATGGCACCTGGAAAGAACCCAGTCAGGGTCAAATCAAAATATTTTAATAAGAGGCATTTAAAAGTCAAAGTTTTGTATTGGAAACTTTGCTGTCTTGTGATTAGAAAATAAATACATTTAAAAGTATAAGTTATATCTCATGAGAGAGATATCTGTCTTTGTGCATAAAATCATCTGTGATCTTGTTCCATACTGAAGTGAAATTAATTTATCTAAACAACCCTCTCTTCCAAACCTCTTGTTTTAGTCAGTGCTGATTATTTACTCCGAATGTAACCAAGAACTTGTGTGTACAGGTTTGTTTTTGCTTATGTCTGTTACATCATACAAATAAACCTTCCCCATTTTGTCTTCTTTCAAACAGACGAATAGACTTTAAAATGAAGAAGTCTGACAGCACCAAATCTTTGCTGATTAAATCCGAGCAGCTCTTGCGAATCGAGGATCACGATTTCGCCATGAGGCCCGGTTTTGGAGGTGAGGGAATTCTGTCCTTTCAAAAGGCTCTTATGTATTTCTTTTGGCTTTGCAAAGTTGGTATTGATGGTTGTATTCTTAAAATACATACTTGTTGCTTTACTGAGCATTATGTGTATCTTGGTCTTTATTGTTTATTTGAATGATTTTGGGAATGTAATCTTATTCAGCACAGTTGGCACAAATAAATGGCAGCGTAACATACAACAGCAGCACTAATACAGCACAGAGAGGCACTACAGATGGGGCAATATCAGGAGGGAGTGAGAGGAAAAAAAGAAAACCAATGATGTGATTAACCAAAAATCTGCTGATGGGAATCGTGATGCGTTTTTCTGATGGAAATCACATACTCCACCACACTATGAAAGCCATTTATGTAAGCAGCAGGAAACGACCATAGATGTTTGTTGAAAATGTTGTTGTTTTTGTTTTGGTTATAGATCATTTTTGTAAAATAGAATTATATTTAACACTATTCTCTGGAAATGTCTCATTCTCACATGCATTTTAAGCTGCTTACTGTCTATAAAACATGCTATGCCGATAGAGATATCATCCATACTTGCTGCTGTACAGATACCTCACAGAATGGGGTTAAGTACTGTGTTCTGCCTCTGTTACACTGGCTGAACTCAAGATCAAGAGCTTTAAAAGTCACAGTGGGGCAAATGACCAGAATGTGACTCTGGCGCTGAGATTGTCAAAAATAGGTTAGAATGTCATATGCGGTATGTCCAAATCAGAAAGAAAAAAAACACTCTGACCCAGATTGGTAGTAGTGCCAAGCAGACAATACACTGAGGACAGCTGTGTTTTATGCACAGTAATCTGGATTATTATTCCAGTCGGTCTCTGAGAATGCCTGAGAATGTAGCTAAATCTTACAGGCTAGCCAAAGGTTGCTGTCTTTAGAAAAAGAACAAAGAGTGGCGTGCTGTTTTTCCAATCAAATAATCATCTGGGGCCTATACCATGAAGCCGGTTTAGGTGGCTAGCCAGCTATGTTTCAGCTTAGTTTCCGCCAACCCTGGGTTTTAGGTACTATGAAAGTAGCTCGGCTTTAATCGGTGTTCGTTGCCATGGTACCTTACGCTGCACGGCTAACCTGCCCCGGGGCAGGTTAAGTTCTGGATTCGAGATCTCAGACTGAAGTTTGACCAATCAGCTGTGAGCAAAGAAACATATAGGTGACGTAACTAATTCCCAGTGTTTGTTGCAATGGCTTTACATTTTCTTTCAAATCCTGTGGACATCTCAGCGCAAATCGTTAGACGAGCACATCGTAGAGAAAGAGTTTTTAGCCGGACAAAATCCCCTTGCCTTTCCTGATAGTTACTTGTATGAAAGATACAGATTTTCTGCAGAAGGAATATCTTATCTTTGCGAACTTCTTGAGCCGCACATAAATAATTTAACACATCGAATTCATGCACTTACTGTACCATAAATGGTATTGCGTTGCGTTTTTTTTGCAAGTGGTAGCCTACATACTTGCACGATCGGTGATGCACAGAATCTAGGGGAAAACACGGTTTGTCGAACCATTCGCAAGGTGGTCCTCGCTTTGCAGGAGTACATTAATAGTTTAATAGTGTTCCCCAGACATTTATTGACCATGTCATAAGAGAGGGTTTTTATAAAATTGCCGGTAAAATATATTGATAGGGTGACATCACGTTTTTTTTTCTTTCAAAAAGCAAATTTCACAAATGTACTATATAATACAGTACATGTTAAGCATTATTTTTATCTCATGGTAGGATTCCCTATAGAGTCATTGGAGCAATAGCCTGCACACATGTTGCAATCTCCACTTCTCTAGGAGAACATGAGGCAGATTATGTTAATAGAAAGTCTTTTCACAGCCTTAATGTTCAGGTAGAGATTATGTGAACATGTGAAATTATTATTTTCTGTGAGATGAATCTTTAAATTAATAGTAAAATTAGCAGATAACAATCTACTTTCCGTGAGTATGTTGTGTCAGCGCTTTGAGGAAAGCTAGTTAAATTTGGTACAGTACAAAACACTGTTAATTTGAATTGGGACAGCAAGACCTACACAATAACCCCCTATCATGACCCTCATGTGTCAGTAAAACTAGTAAAAGTTAGAGATGATCTTTGGCATCCTAAAGGCACGTTTCAACTGTCTTCGGCGCTTAAGAGTCACCACAGTGGGCATCACAGATAGTGTCTGCATGTGCCATTCTGCACAATATAGCCACCATAGAAAGGAGCCAGAACCACCACAGAAAGCTTCTCCCCGATGAAGAGAAAGAAAGCAATAGAAAGTTGCATTAATAAATATTCATGCTAAAGTGTTACTTGGTTAAATAAGTTCACATGCTGAGATCAGTTTAATCTAGCTGTTGCATTTATTTTTTAAATGTGGAGCCTCCTCAGCTCACAGTCAGGCTCCTTTAGTGTGCAGTCTAGCTCCATAGGCTCCTTTTGTAAAGGGCCCTGAGTCTGACTGAGTCTGTTTCCACCTGAAACATAATTCCACCACAAACATGATCATTACAAGTTTTTGGGAGGCTAATCAACTCACAAAAAGTTCCTTGAAAGTTCCTTGACAAACACCTGATATATATGTCAAGGGTTTTAAATCCTTACCTTGTTCACATTTCTTTTGAAGCCTGTTGAGGTAGAGGCTTCAGTTTCTGGGACAGGTTGTGAAAAATCCTACAATAAAAGAGATGTGTAACTTGGGCCAGTCCCTGTTTTATGCCACACATTCAAATGTTTGCCTTAATAAAAAGCCCAGTGCATTCACCTGAGCAACTGTCCCAGAACACAGACAGAGTGTCTTCATCATTTCCTCCTCCCTGATAAATAAAAGTAGGCCAATATGTTTCTGGTGTTCTGTCTGCTGCATACTGACCTCTGTGTGGGAGACTGTGTGTGTGTGTGCTGGCTTCAACAGGGACACTGCATTTCCCTCAACTGCAGAGACTTACAGTCAGCCATATTTAAAACTTAAAATAGTAATGTATCGCACACGTACCCAGTGTTACTTGCTTCGAGGAGCCGGCACCAGGGTCAGATTGTACAGCACCTGTAATCCCATCCATAATCGGCCGTCCCTTATTCCTATCAGAGCCAACTCAGTGTATTCTGGAGGAGTGGCCCTCCACTGGTTTTCTGAATGTCACTCTTTTTTCGGTTTGCCTCAAACAAGTGTTAATAAAAAAATAATAAAAGGTTGTGTGTAAATACTTACTAGGCTACTTTGAATTATATTTTTATATTTTGTCTTTATCAGCTGCCAAGAACGTTTGGAGTTGCATCTAAAAATCAATGAATATTAATCTTTATTAGTATACATGCACATTTTTTTTATATATTATAAAAATATAGGCTATATTTCACACACACATACATTCATAGCCTATATATACATCATTTTACATGAATAAAGAACGTATTTATTTAGCTTACACATTAACACAATCAGCAATCTTTCTCCAACAGTCTTCTCTTGCTTTGGCAGCAGAGACTGTATTGTTTCGAGCTTGTAATACATATTTAAATTCATCGTAATTCTGAATGATTATCTCTATCGCTCTCGCTCTATCCATTTCGAACGCGATTGGTTGTTCGGTGCCAACGTCACTTTGGTATGTGCACGCGCTCGTGGAGTAATCATAGCTTAAGATCAAAGCCTGAGTTGACAGAGAAAGTTGATGAGCTGCGTCATGGTACCAATAAAGCCTGATTGCATCGGTTTGGTTTTGTCAACTCAAAACTAATCCTGTAACTCCGAGTTTGTTCAGCTACCTTCATGGTACAGGCCCCTGTTCTATTACGGAGCCCCTAAAGGGACATGGTGGGGGAGATTTGGGATGGGAGAAAAATTGGCGTTCTCTCACAAAACTTTGCATTCCCTCGCAAAACGTTTGTGTTCTCTCGCAAAACCTGTTGTGAGCTCTGACAAACACTTCCTGTTTAATGTCCCACTGGCAGTGTTTCAGACAGCTCCGTACGTTAACAATGGAGTGGTTCATAGAGTTTGAAATCGGACTTGTCTCTCAGCCCCCTGCTCATAGAGACCAATTTATATTAAAAGGCTCGTTTTGAGGAAAATTGGGTTGTAGCTTGTTGCCGACGTTACTTTGTTTGGAAATAGATGTCATTTGTGTTTTAACAACGTTTAGCTCACGAGTTATTGATCCGGGAAGTTCAAATCTGTGAATATATTGCCAACTTTACTGAACTCCTTGAACTAAGCACTGACTGCATTTCTTTATATTTGAGTCCAAGTTCAAACTCTATGAAACCCGCTCCATTGTTAAAGGGATACTTCAGGATTTAGCATTAAGCTTTGTATCAGTAGAAAACCAGTATTATTTTCGAATTACCGTGCTTCCCCTCCTCATATCCCCCTGATATGAGAGAAAACTTAATTTTTAGTCTGGAAAAAATCCTCCAATGACGCAAAAATCATCATTTTGCATCATCGGAGGATTTTTGTGCCAGAGGCTAAAGACTACAGCCAGTGTTCCACATGTTTTCACCACACCCATATGGGGCGGGATCTACAGTGGTGTGAATAAGTTATTACCCCCATGCTAAAGTTGCCTAAAAAGAGGAATAAAAAATCATCTTTTGGAAATTGATCTTAATGCCTTAATTAGAAAAATGAGGAAAAATCCAACCTTTAAGGACACCAATTTTCTTTGTGTATGAATAATGTATCATAAATAAATAAATGTTCTTCCTTAAAATACAGGGTGCATAAGTCAGGCCCCCCCTATGTTAAATTCCCATAGAGTCAGGCAGATTTTTATTTTTAAAGGCCAGTTATTTCATGGATCCAGGATAATATGCATCCTGATAAAGTTCCCTTGGCCTTTGGAATTAAAATAGACCCACATCATCACATTCCCTTCACCATACCTAGAGATTGGCATGGGGTACTTTCCATAAGATCATCTTTCAATGCAAATCAAACCAGCTATTAGGCTAACTGAAATAACACCATGCCAATCTCTAGGTATGGTGAAGGGAATGTGATGATGTGGGATATTTTAATTCCAAAGGCCAAGGGAACTTTATCAGGAATGCATTATCCTGGATCCATGAAATAACTGGCCTTTAAAAATAAAAATCTGCCTGACTCTATGGGAATTTAACATAGGGGGGGGCCTGACTTATGCACCCTGTATTTTAAGGAAGAACATTTATTTATTTATGATACATTATTCATACACAAAGAAAATTGGTGTCCTTAAAGGTTGGATTTTTCCTCATTTTTCTGATTAAGGCATTAAGATCAATTTCCAAAAGATGATTTTTTATTCCTCTTTTTAGGCAACTTTAGCAAGGGGGTAATAACTTATTCACACCACTGTAACTCACAGAATGTAAAGATAGTGTCAGACATTTTTCTGTAGAAGCTAAGCTAACAGGCTCTTGCCTCTTGGTCTGTGTAGAAAGTTTGTATAGTAGGCTAATCACGATGGCGGAAGGTAGTTTTGAAGTTGAAATGGCAGAAGGGGATTTCGAAGATCTGTTGCGAGAATCTGATGCTCGCGGCTACCTGTACGAGCCGCAATACAGCGATGAACAGTTGCGGGAGATGGAGGAACAAGAGGCGGCCGGAGCGAGACCTGAGCCCGGCCAGACTCGAGCTGGGGCGGACTGGCGGTGTCAGTGCTCTCGCTTTGCGCCTATGGAAACAGATATAGAGTGCTATTGCTGTCGCGAATCTCAGCGATGCCATTTTCTTCTGGACGAGATCGCTGAATCCGCAGAGCTTTGAGTGTAAAAGTGTTAATATTCATAATTTTTTTAATTAAAAGGTATAACTCACATTGGTTGTGGTTCTTTTTATAAACCTTTAGTGTTACTAGAGTATGGATTAGCCTAGATAATGTATTAGCTTAGAGAAATAGTGATTTCAATTGGAGGAAAATGCAGAGCTACTAAGCTACTCTGTTGACATGGTCCTGCCTTGCATCATATTTTTAATGTGAAAGTCTAAGTTGTGTTATATACATTAGGCTAGTACATCCCGGTACAACACAATTTAGCACCATTTCGATGGAAATTTATCAAATAACTCACGATGTATCAAAGCAAGCCTGGTTGTATCCATTTTAAGGATTCTGCCGCCTGTAACCGGTAGGCGTGGTTTGCGAGTGGCCTCATAAGGGCAGCAAAGCAAGTGCATTCTGGGAGTTGTTGTCTTTCAGCCACATGAATAAAAAAAACATTTTCTGCCTTTTCTCAGTCTAGAATGCTTCAATTTCAAAAATAATTTCACATTTCTACTATATAAATGACCAATATTAAATACACATTCATCTTCCCAGAGATGAAGTGTCCCTTTAAGGTACGGAGCTGTCTGAAATACTGCCAGTGTGACATTAAATAGGAAGTGTTTGTCCGAGCTCACAAAAGGTTTTGCGAGAGAACTCAAAAGTTTTGCCAGAGAACGCAAATATCTTTGCGAGAGAACGCAAATATCTCTGTGAAATTCTCCCATCCCAAATTTTCCTATAGGTGCTCCATAGTACGATATGTGATTTTGGGTCCATTGAGGTGATGTTCTGGAAATGTATTTGATTATATGATCACTTCATGTTCTCTTAAAAATAAAGGTTCCAAAACAAGGTTTTCGCTGTGATGCCATAGAAGAACCATTTTTGGTTCCCCAAAGAGCCTTTCAGTGAACCGTTCTTAAAATAACCTTTTTTTGTGTGTGTAAAGAACATTTAATATTCATAATCTAAAGAACCTTTTTCCACTGTAAAGAACCTTTGGTTCACAGGAAAGGTTCCATGGATAAAGAGTGTACAAATATATTCTTTTCAATTTAGAATCTTGATGTTGATAAAAAAAATCCATGTAATATACTGTTTAGCATGGTACTGAATGATTTACAATTGTGTTTACATGGCACTCCAAGAATACCGTGGTATATGTCCAAAAAACGGGTAGTACCATGATACTTTTTTGTTATTTTGTGTGCTAATCCCTACATATGAACACTGAGATGGAGCTTTATTTTAGTCCAGATTAGGGAACATCAGTCGTGCTGGTGGTTCTCTGAAAACAGTGAGAGGTTGATAATCACACAGAGTCATGTGCGCTGAGTTAAGTCTCTGTTTGTAGGAAGCTTAACATCTCTTTTCAGATTGTATTTGGTTGATGACACAGTCATGAGACGACCATTTTAACATTTGACACAACTGACACTTTATATATCATTTCTGAAAGTTAGTCAATGAAATGTTATTATATAGAGCTTATACTATTTGACCTGTTTAGTTTGTAGTCAGAAAGAGAATGAGCAATTACGAGCTATAAACACTCTGGAATTTCTCGTAGCACTTTTCGATTAATGAATAAAATAAGGTCTGTGGTAAAATCTGATTTTCAATACTTCTGTTCTATGACTCAACTGGTCTCCATGTGTTTGTTCAACGTGGTGCAGATGTGTTGGATCTCTATGTAGAGTTGAGAGATTGATGTGTTTATGTTCAATTCTCTGAAGAAAAGCAGCTGAATTAAGAATGGTTAAAGGGATAGTTCACTTTGAAACTAATTTTTGATATGTTTTAGCTTACCTCAAGGGCATCCAAGATGAAGGTATCTTTGTTTCCGCAGTAGTTTCAATTGTGATATTTTTAGGTCAAACCGTTCTTGTCTGTCAGTCATATAATGCAGTCCTATGGGGTCCACCTCAAAGAGTATGCACAGAGAAGTCCAAATTAAACATGATTTAATTACTCGTAAAGGTAAGTACACATTGATGGCCTAAGACACGAAACGAGCGGTTTGTGTGTGAAAACGAACAGTATTTATATCGTTTTTACCTCTTGTAACCACAGCCACGCGGTCTGTGCGTTAGGAGGTAAAAACGATATAAATACTGTTCGTTTTCTCACACAAACCGCATGCATTATATGACTGACAGACAAGAACGGTTTGACCTAAAAAGATCAAAATTGAAACTACTGCGGAAACAAAGACACCTACATCTTGGATGCCCTTGAGGTAGCTAAAACATATCAAAAATTAATTTCAAAGTGAACTATCCCTTTAAAGGTGCCCTAGAATGTTTTTTATTTATTATTTTATAATGTTTCCTGGGTTACCCTTATAATGTTAGTATGTTTTTTAGATAAAAAATAATCATAATTTAGAAATAAATGGCATTTTTCCTAGCCTGCTTTTAGCCTCTGATTTGAACACTCTGTTTGAAGGGGCGTGTCTGCTGTGGGATTCAGTGTAACCGCGGCCACTGCTGTGATTGGCTGACATGCTTGCATATGAAATAGCAACGCATTACATGTGAAACTCTCTCCCGAATACTTTTACTACTGCTATTATACGTTTTTGCTATAACAGCTATCGAGATTAACGAATCGTGAGATGTTTTTAAAGTATTTAGATCTATTCCCATCACATAAAATGTTGCCGTGATGAGCATTGAGCAGATGACTGTGTGCTGATCGCGAGAATGAAGATCTTATCATTGCAAAGCAGTTTCTGCACTCTCTCTGCTTTCACCAATGCAAACACGATGATGTAAATACAATAAGAGCTTCGTTGTGCAGTAACGTGCGTCATTGATTTCATAACGAGTTTGGCAAGTGTCCAGATAAACTCGCGCTGTGTGGAAAGATTGTTCTTTGATCGCTTTCTGTATATAATTTGTTCACAAATTAAATACGATTATTTTCATCCTACTAAAAGAAACGATGTGAAGCTGATATTTTAGTCACTGGCTTGACTTACTGATGCATAAACAGTATTGAACGATTTTGAGAGAAAGATTACCTGTCTGAACTTGAACAATTACTCATCAGAAAGTGTTGCTTGGTAGCTCGATCCGAGGCCAGCTCTGTATTGGCCCAAGTTGAGGAAACACTCGGTGAAATGTTTGGAAATTTCCAGAGAAAATAAAATTAACCCATTGTTTCTTCAGAGGCCAAGATGAAGGAACTAAAAAATACTTTTGTGTTCATGTGTACATCCACACTGAGCAACTGCCATGCTTCGGCTGCGCAGTTCCGCCTGGCATTGAGGGCTGGCATTATGCAAATATTTGGAGATTAATGATCCCGACTATTGCGTCACAGTCGGTATTGTGTGGAGAACCGACCGTTTTTCAGGGGTGTTTTTCATAAACGTGAATTACATGAGAACGCGAAAACAGTCCAGTTTGAGATTCACTCTATGTCATGTCCATGCACTGAACTCTTGTTATTTGACTATACCAAGGTAAATTCGATTTTGAACTATAGGTCACCTTTAATTCCGATAGATGCAGCTATGATAGTTAAACACAAGTTTGCCATGTCTCTCTGCTATGAGAATGCAAATTGCATAGTCGTTCGTTGCATAGTCCATAGTGTTTTTTTCCTAATATGGAAGTCAATGGCTAGCGTCAACTGTCTGGTTACCAACATTCTTTCAAATATCTTCTTTTGTGTTCAACAGAAGAAAGGAACTCTTACAGGTTTGGAACAACATGAGGGTGAATAAATGATGACAGATCGGCAATCAGACTTCACTGGTCATGCTGAATGTTTTGATTCACTTAAAAGAACCAGCTCGTAAGAGTCATTAGCTCTAATGACGCGAATCAGACTTTACTGGTCATGCTGTATGTTTTGCACTGAATAGCAGGCAACACATTAAACTCAATCGCTTACAGTATTTTTTTTATGGAACGGATTCTGAATAAGAATCAGTTTCGGTGCATCTGAAAGTTCAGGTCATTTGATTTGGACGAATTAAATGAGAAATTGTTGGGTTCAAACTGACTTTAGTATATCTGCATGTGCACATATACAAGATAATGTTGAGATCTCTTCTGAGACACTTTTTTCTAACCAGAAAAATGAGAAGCAGAAGACTAAAAAGTCACCATTTATCATGCAATTGAGGCGCTATTGAGATATTAAAGAGAGCAGTTTTAGTTTTTATTCTGTGGGATCTTCCTTCAATTCTGACTGTTTCTTTTCCGTTTTTGACAATCTGCCTAGGTTCTGCTATTCCAGTGGGCATCGATGTGCAGGTGGAGAGCATTGACAGCATTTCAGAGGTCAATATGGTATGTGTCTGCTCTTTTATAAATTACTTTTAACCTTTAACCTGTTGGTGGGCTCTGCACACCCTCAACTCCTATTGCCAGTCATACATCAAGCTTAAATCCTCGACAATTTAAACAGATTAGATTCACAACTGAGGCAGAGGGCAAATGTCAAAACCATCACGCACGCAACAAAGACTATGAACCTCCAGAATAGCATGCTAAATCCATAGACATGTTCATTTGGGGTACATATCCTGATGTACTCAAGTCAACACCTGTTTTTAAAATCTAAGCCATTTTTCTAAAAACGAATTACTCGAGTGCCTTGGATTGTTACAACCCGTGCAGCACTTCTTGCATTCCTTGTATTTATGTACTCAAGTTTTAATTTAATTTTACTTTATTTTATTTTTCCTAAGTGGCAAATAGCACATAGGAAGTATGAGAATTATGTAATGAAAACAAATGCTTGGCAACAGGCATAATCATATATACACAGTGGCATTCAACGTATAAAAGAGTGGCTTATGCTAACTGACACAATCCCTTTTTCATGTCTTTTGTGGGCATAGGACTTTACCATGACCTTGTACCTTAGACATTACTGGCAGGACGACAGACTGGCCTTCCCCTCCAGCAATAACAAAAGCCGAACATTTGATGCTCGGCTGGTGAAAAAGATCTGGGTGCCAGACGTCTTTTTTGTTCACTCCAAGCGTTCTTTCATTCATGACACCACCATGGAAAACATCATGCTCAGAGTCTATCCAGATGGAAACATTCTTTACAGCGTCAGGTAACACTTGAAGCCACTTCCCTGAAACCAGATGTTTTCACAAGAACTGTGAAAGTAGCGATTGCCCTGAGTCATTTCCCTGTGTTTACAGAGTTCACAAGAAAGAAAATAAGATGCGTTCAGCTCTTTACTTTGAAGTCAATTTTAGAGCTAAAGATAGTTTATCCAAATATGAAAAAACTGTTATCATTAAATTACCCTCATGTCATTCCAAACTTGCAAGGCTTTATTTTTTCTGGTGAACACATATTTTGAAGAATTTCTCTCAGGTCTTTTCTGTACTACAACAGTTCATAGTAACTTCAGCTTTAAAAAGGATAAGAACAAAGTCTTCTGAAGTCATACAAGAGCTTTGTGTAAGAAATACAGGTCCTTCTCAAAAAATTAGCATATTGTGATAAAGTTCATTATTTTCCATAATGTAATGATAAAAATTAAACTTTCATATATTTTAGATTCATTGCACACCAACTGAAATATTTCAGGTCTTTTATTGTTTTAATACTGATGATTTTGGCATACAGCTCATGAAAACCCCAAATTCCTGTCTCAAAAAAATTTGCATATTTCATCCCACCATAAAAGAAGTGTTTTTAATACAAAAAAAAAAAAAAGTCAACCTTCAAATAATTGTTCAGTTATGCACTCAATAGTCAATACTTGGTCGGGAATCCTTTTGCAGAAATGACTGCTTCAATGCGGCGTGGCATGGAAACAATCAGCCTGTGGCACTGCTGAGGTGTTATGGAGGCCCAGGATGCTTCGATAGCGGCCTTAAGCTCATCCAGAGTGTTGGGTCTTGCGTCTCTCAACTTTCTCTTCACAATATCCCACAGATTCTCTATGGGGTTTAGGTCAGGAGAGTTGGCAGGCCAATTGAGCACAGTAATACCATGGTCAGGAAACCATTTACCAGTGGTTTTGGCACTGTGAGCAGGTGCCAGGTCGTGCTGAAAAATGAAATCTTCATCTCCATAAAGCTTTTCAGCAGATGGAAGCATGAAGTGCTCCAAAATCTCCTGATAGCTAGCTGCATTGACCCTGCCCTTGATAAAACACAGTGCACCAACACCAGCAGCTGACATGGCACCCCAGACCATCACTGACTGTTGGTACTTGACACTGGACTTCAGGCATTTTGGCATTTCCTTCTCCCAAGTCTTCCTCCAGACTCTGGCACCTTGATTTCCGAATGACATGCAAAACTGAGCAACAGTCCAGTGCTGCTTCTCTGTAGCCCAGGTCAGGCGCTTCTGCCGCTGTTTCTGGTTCAAAAGTGGCTTGACCTGGGGAATGCGGCACCTGTAGCCCATTTCCTGCACACGCCTGTGCACGGTGGCTCTGGATGTTTCTACTCCAGACTCAGTCCACTGCTTCCGCAGGTCCCCCAAGCTCTGGAATCGGTCCTTCTCCACAATCTTCCTCAGGGTCCGGTCACCTCTTCTCGTTGTGCAGCGTTTTTTGCCACACTTTTTCCTTCCCACAGACTTCCCACTGAGGTGCCTTGATACAGCACTCTGGGAACAGCCTATATGTTCAGAAATTTCTTTATGTCTTACCCTCTTGCTTGAGGGTGTCAATGATGGCCTTCTGGACAGCAGTCAGGTCGGCAGTCTTTGATTGCGGTTTTGAGTAATGAAACAGGCTGGGAGTTTTTAAAAGCCTTAGGAATCGTTTGCAGGTGTTTAGAGTTAATTAGTTGATTCAGATGATTAGGTTAATAGCTCGTTTAGAGGCCCTTTTCATGATATGCTAATTTGTTGAGATTTTTGAAATTTTGGTTTTTCATGAGCTGTATGCCCAAATCATCAGTATTAAAACAATAAAAGACCTGAAATATTTCAGTTGGTGTGCAATGAATCTAAAATATATGAAAGTTTAATTTTTATCATTACATTATGGAAAATAATTAACTTTATCACAATATGCTAATTTTTTTAGAAGGACCTGTATACTGCGATCTCAGTAATTATTCAGTCATAATCTTCCCCTTCAGTGAGCTTTTAACTTGAGAACTGCAGTCAGTGAGAACTCAAGATCTGATTCATTAAAAAAAAATGTTTAGCTGAATGATTTGTTCAGTGAGTTGAACTCAAGATTCAGATCATTCTGATTCATGACTGTTCTTTTGAACCGGTTCCCAGCGAGCAAACAGTCGTCTATAATACGTCTAAAAGACGTAATTGTTAGACATCCAGAAGACGTCCTCACAGGAGCCAGAATGAAAGTTTTTTATACGTCTTTTCAGGACGTTGTTTAGACGTCAATTAAAGACGTGCTACAGACGTAATTTTTAAACATCCAGAAGACGTCCTCACAGGAGCCAGAATGAAAGTTTTTTATACGTCTTTTCTGGACGTTGTTTAGACGTAAATTAAAGACGTGCTACAGACGTAATTGTTAGACATCCAGAAGACGTCCTCACAGGAGCCAGAATGAAAGTTTTTTATACGTCTTTTCTGGACGTTGTTTAGACGTCAATTAAAGACGTGCTACAGACGTAATTTTTAAACATCCAGAAGACGTCCTCACAGGAGCCAGAATGAAAGTTTTTTATACGTCTTTTCTGGACATTGTATAGACGTAAATTAAAGACTTGCTACAGACGTAATTGTTAGACATCCAGAAGACGTCTTCACAGGAGCCAGAATGAAAGGTTTTTATACGTCTTTTCTGGACGTTGTTTAGACGTAAATTAAAGACGTGCTACAGACGTAATTGTTAGACATCCAGAAGACGTCTTTACAGGAGCCAGAATGAAAGTTTTTTATACGTCTTTTCTGGACATTGTATAGACGTAAATTAAAGACGTGCTACAGACGTAATTGTTAGACATCCAGAAGACGTCTTTACAGGAGCCAGAATGAAAGTTTTTTATACGTCTTTTCTGGACATTGTATAGACGTAAATTAAAGACGTGCTACAGACGTAATTGTTAGACATCCAGAAGACGTCTTCACAGGAGCCAGAATGAAAGGTTTTTATACGTCTTTTCTGGACGTTGTTTAGACGTAAATTAAAGACGTGCTACAGACGTAATTGTTAGACATCCAGAAGACGTCTTCACAGGAGCCAGAATGAACGTTTTTTATAAAAAAAATTTGGACATTGTTTAGACGTCAATTAAAGACATGCTACAGACGTAATTGTTAGACATCTAAAGGCAGCCAGAATAAAAGTTGTATTAGTCACGTTTTCTGTAGTATAAATGTCAAAGAAGACTGTTAAAGACCCATATTGAAACGGAAATCCCATTTGTGCATTTTGCAAGGATCCAACTTTAAAAAATCTTTACTTCAAAACAGTGGCAGTGAGTTAGTTCTCACTGAGAAAAACCCAGTTACAGATTGTTAATGGTTGTCGTGTCATGAAACTGCAGACACACAGACCATAGACCTAAATAAGATTTGAAAGAATTTTGATAATATTGAATACTCAATTGAATACGGGAACTGTGTAGTGTATATACAAGTCTTGCATTTGTATATCTTATCAATATAATTGTAATAAACTGCTTACCATTTGCCTGTAAACCAAACTGATCACTCCAAGAAATCAACTATTTAAATCTCAAAATATATATTTTATTACTATTTTGTTCTACTGGACCAAAACTTAAAAGCCAGAACAGTAAAGTTATAAATTAACACAATTTCCCTTTAAATAATCTATAAAATGTTGTTAAAACAGTATAACATATCAATTAACAAAATGTGGCTGCTATAAGCTTCACAAGCTTCATTTATAGCGGCAAGCCCCGACTCTCCCGGGGGCATGTTTCAGATGATCGGCTGCAGACTTTATTTGGGCCTCTGTTGCAGCTGGGTCCCATTTCATGACAGCAGCTACAATCAAAGCAAAAAAATACACATGTAAAATAAATAAATACAAACGCCACTGTTGTGGTTTAGCTTGCAGCAGAGATGCATAGAAAATTTTAGTACTCGAATCAATGAAATGAAACAGTTATTAAATCACAAATCAAGTAAAATTACATCAAGCCTGATATAAAGCATTCCACACACACATACATATATATATACACACACACACATATACATATATATTTTCGTATTCGTATTGAACCGTTCGGTACGAGGCTTTCGGTTCAGTGTGCATTACAAACCGAACGGTTTGTTGGACTATTTTTCCTGCTGACCAAAATTTCGTTATTTAAAATGTAGGGGCGTGGCAAGCGTGCTCATAATGTAAGAGATGCTGCCGCGACCACAACATTGCCCAACATCAAATAGCAAACGTAATGTAAGCGGAACGAAACTGCAGCTGCGCTACTCGTTATTGTGTGGTTGACGGATCGTTTATCAGTTTGGACCAATCCAGCGTCTTGATCAAGCGACACTGTTACTACACAGCACTAAGAGATCCAGTAAAGAAAGCAGTTGAATTTGCCACTGAAGTAATAATATCGCAGCGAGATCTAGTGAGAAACATTCACATTTCTCCGTTATTAACGGATCAAACAGCGCTGACGTGGAAAACAGGAATAAACATTGTGCCATGAATGAACTATCCAGTGCCCACAGATCAGCAACATTCACCATGGATTTACTGTAGTAACACTACTAACTGTAACCATGGAAGTTTGGCAGGAATAGTAGGCTATAATGCTTTCAAGTAACGTTACGTCGGTTTTATTTCGACATTATGAATAAAATTGCTGCCCTCAAATGTTAATCTGAAATAAAATAAACCTTTGTTTATAACTACTACAATATTACAATTAATTTTTTTCAAGGAGCAAGGAGCTGTTTTTGTTTTATATGCTCCTAAGAAGAGTCAAGTGTAGCTCCATCACTGCTCAAAGTAAAAAATTATCATACTTTGATGAAAAATTATTAAAAAAATTAAATCAAGGAAATTTCTCTGGCTTTTCTTTCTTTTTGCTGTATCAAAAACGTACCGAACCGTGAATTTTGTGAACCGTCACACCCCTAACATATATATTTATTTACATTTGAATAGTTATCAAAGACCTGTTTGTGAAAGGTTTTTTATTTTTATTATTGTTTATGTTAAAACTAGGGGTGTGACGGTTATTATATAACCGTGAGACCGATGGTTATAGTTGAACACCGTCATTAGAACTTGTGGTGGCAATTTTAATGATATTCATTGATCTTTAGTTAAATATAGATGATTCAAAGAATGTCACATGTGTGTCTCTCACTTGTAGTGAGAGAGGATTCTGTTTATGTACCTGGGGAGGCAGAAGAGGGAGACACTCCAGAGAACAGACGAACAAGGACCTCTGACCTAGATGTCAGAAGGCCACTTAGTGCAGGGGAGCTTAGTGGGCCAACTAGTGACATCTATGGAAAACTACTGGGAGGAAGGCTCTGGGGGGAAGAAGGCCTTGAAACTAAGATAAAAGCTAGTTCAGTCTGTCTGGGGGTGTGTCACTCTTCTGCACAGGGTAACAACTGTGTATTAGACTGCTCCTATTCTTGCAAGAATAAATACTTCTATTTTATATAATTTGACTCTGAGTGTCTCTTACGCAGTGATGTTTGTTTGAGATGAATTTTTGCCACAATAAACTCTATAACCGCCAAAACCGTGTTATTAAAATATATTGCAGATAAGGTTATACTAATATCAGTGTTGGGGAGTAACGGAATACATATACCAGCGTTACGTATTCAGAATACAAATTATGAGTAGGCCTAACTGTAGTCTCCACAGAACAAAAAAAATTGTAAAAAAAAAAAAATTGGGTTTGCATTTATGAGGAAAAAACAATGTTACGGACATGAGCGCTCTGAACGCGGCACTAAAAGATGCTTTAAAAATTTCACAGACACACCAAACAGAAAGCACAAAACCTTTCTTTAAAGTGCATTTAGTTTTGTATTAATTGTATCTTAATTTTAATCAATGTTTCATCAACCAATTGCCTGGATTTAATAAATAAGAAGTAAATATAGCAGACGATAAACACGGAGGCGCCGGCGTGTGAACTGGAGCTCGTCTCATAAATGAACCGAAACTCAGCATATAAGGTAGCCTACTTGCCTCACAGACAGGTCTACTTTTAAACAGAACAATTCAAAACGTAAGAATACAGACTGCTCTCTGCTTATGTAATAAGCAGATAATCCGTATGAATTGTGTATTTCTCTCTGGCGCGTTGACTACTGCGAAGATCGTGAGTCAGCATCGTCAACTTCATCTTTGCAGCCGACACTGGCAAAGAAAACACTTGTTTATTAATAAACAATTAAAATATCTCATTGCTATATTTTACATATTCATAATCATTACTTTTGCCGGTTCTTTGTGACAGATTTTAGGTGCTTATTGGCAGCACCAGCCTTACATGTTACACCACCGCATCACCGCACCCACCAGAATAGGCCTGTTTGATTTTTTTTTGTTAAAGTCCCACTCCGATCATATTTTGAGCTATTTTTAAACATTCCCAGTGGTCTTTAAATTATGATTATGCCATTTTTAGCCAAAATCACAAAACCTGTGCCGTATTCTGGGACTTCGCTTCAGCAGAGCGGCAGTAGCTCATTAGCAAATCGCCTCTGCGTTGTGGGCGGTGCCGTTGGCACGGAGACGACCCTCCCCCTGCCCGTTGCTGAGAGCTCTGTCTCTCCCGCTAGCTTACACCCCCAATACCGGTGGGGCAACAGTATTATATACACGTTAATTATTATTATACGAAGTTAATCAAAGTTATCACCGATCACCAATCATTATTTCACTCCAAGACATCGCGTGTGGAGACGCCCAGTGGAGTTACTACGTCACAACTCCAGTCTATTTTAGCCGGCATTTTAGCGTCTGCTACTGATTCACAGCCATTTGAATGTAGAAATACTCAGAAATACAAGCTTATTTTTCTCAAGATATGTCCTCTAACATCAGAAAAATGCCACAAGAACATGTTAACACCTAGAAAAACATTATTTTCATCGGAGTGGGTCTTTAAGGATTTGTTTACTGTGTGTGATTCATTTAATGGAAAGCTCAAGTCACTGCTAGTTGTCTGGCTGTTAATTCTAAATAAACGTAGAGCAAGTAGCAGTGTCTGCTCGTTTATTCAAACTAAGTTGTCCTATAACAGACGAACGTCGCAACGCTATGTTTTTTTTTGTTTTGAAAACCAAATCTTTTGTATGTGAAAGAGCCATGCGTTAAAAGTCAGATGGCACAAAATATGAACAAAATAAATAAAATAATTGAATATTGAATTGCATAGCATCATATTTTTCTCCATTGCATCGTATTACATTGAATCGCATCGCGTTGAGTTGAAATCAAATCGCACCGCATCGTAATAATAGTGAATCGCATTGCATTGCATCGGTAGCTGCTTATATGTAGCCTATCTTTAATGTATCGTATCGTTGGCTATGCATCGACATGCGTATCGCATCGGCCTCAGTTATGGAGATGCACATCCCTAATACCTACATAGGAAAAGTAACTACATTTACATACTGTGAATCGTTTTTTTTAAATCGAGAATCGTTTTTGCATCGAAAATCGCTATTGAATCGAATCTTGAGCCTAAAAATCGGAATCGTGACATTTTCTGAATCGTACACCCCTAATATAAACACACATAGCTGTTTGCTTGGAACACCTCTTTAATTGTAAATTTATTAAATCACATGTAAGGTTTATAAATAGTAGCTAAAGGAGAGTAAACTGATACCCCCTTTATTTTCTCTACCTTATGCCGTCCGAAAGGGTATGTGATTTTCTTTCTTCAGATGAACACATTTTAGAAAAAATAAACTAGACTTTTAGAAAAATTATCCATCTCTTGTGTTTGTGTTAAATACTGCAAGTGAATAGACACCAAAATGCGGAAGGTCGAAAAAGTCCAAGAGCATTGTAAAGCTCACATGATAAATGCAGAAAACATCTTGTGTGAACAACACAGCAGGCTGTACTGTATGAAGTTTCTGGTGCATGCACTTGCATTATATTGGCTTACAATAATGGATAATTTTTCAAAAAATCTTTGTGGAAAATATACATCTGGAATGGCACGGGAAAAAATAGATTTTTTTTTATTTTGGAGTGCACTGTGCCTTTAAAATTGACTACGGTTTTAGATACTGCAATGGATACTTACTAGTGATGGACTTGTTTCTCTGTTGGTGCCTGTTCTGCTCCGTAAACATTGTTCCAATGCTTGATCTAAAAAAAAAAAAAAGTTAAAAAGTGCGTTAATAAATTATTGATCTGGGTGACATAGGACCATTTTGAATGTGTTCCTTAAATAAATTATACAGGTTATGTGTTATATAAATCTGGAGAACCCTTACTAAAATTAACAATGTTTTGTGACACTAACCAAATGGTAATAAATTATTGTAATCAATCCACCATAAAAAAAACATGGTTTCTACACCTTTACTATAATAAAAACCATGGTTAATTTAGCAAATGTCCTTAAAAGAACAGCTCATCCAAAAAAAAAAGAAAAGTTCTCTCATTATTTAGCCTACTCACCCTCATGTTGAAACTGTATGAGTTTCTTATGTAGAACCATAATTAAGATATCTTGAGAAATGCCTTATTTGTTTTTGTTTTTCTCATACAGTTGTTTTATTCCCAACATTCTTGTGTTTCACAAAAGTAAGTTAGACATTTATTTTTGGGTCAGCTAGGCCTGTATAAACTCAAGAAGATAGAAGATAAAACATTGTCTGGAGGGTTTGAACCAGTGTGCCTTTGAGCAGAGTGTCCATGTTCTGCCTCTATTTCACGTGTATTTTATGACAATACTCACCATCTGAAGATCGTGTGGCTGGATAATATTTAACGTTACTCCCAAAATGCCTGGATCATGAAGGAAACACACACAGCAATATTAGCTATTTGTTTTTACTTAGGCTACTAACAGAGACATTTACAAAAGCTTGCAAAATTGACTCACCAGCTCCAAGACAATAACGTTAGGCCTAACTTTAACGTTAAATCCCGCGATCAACAATTTAAAAGCCTAGTTTGCAGATTCTTCTAGACTCGAGTAAAGGAGTGTGGTTCGAGTTCTTCTGTCTAAAGAGACAATGTTCTCAGTTCACTCATTGTAAAGCTCCAATGCTGAGTTTTATTTTATTTTTTTATCATAAACTAAGTTAGCTGACAATACACATGCTAGCTCAGCACATAATTAGCCTAATACATTGGAATACCGTACTAATATCAATATTTCTCTAATCGCGTTTAGATTCTCAATTTAATACACTATATTTTGATGTATTAGAATTTGTATAAAATAAAAAGTTATTTACGTTACCTTCCGTAGATTGCAATATGTCCATTGTTCGTTGTCCATATTCCTTGTTTGTTCTTCATTTACATCCCGCAACTCGCTCAAAATAAACATTTAGCAGTCCGATGTAAAATAATCCATGTTTTAAACAATGTAAAAGCCACAAAACCGAAGTAGGTCCCGAGCAGGAGCACAGACACCCACTCACTTCAACTGACGTATTCAAACTTGACTGGTAAAGGCGCGCATAGTTGTCATTGGCCAGATTCCTGGATGACAGTCAGAATAACCAATCATGCTCAAAACAACTCGGAGAGACAGCCAATAGTGTGAAAACATTGCAATAACAGGACAATATGAAATGTTTTAAAAGAAAGAATAGGAAAAAAATATACACGTGCTATTTAGTTGTATTTGTAGGCTGGCTGTTATATTTAATCAATTGTTTAAATGTGTTTTCATTGCAGTGCATGATTAAAAATGAAAGATAAAAAATGAAAGATAAAAAATGAAAGATTAAACAGTAACTTGTATACCATATATAATAACATTTATTTATCACTGTTCTGATAAACAGCAATTTATCAGAACAGTGCATAATGAGTGTCCTTACATGCAAACCGAAGCATTGAGAACTTTGTAAGTGTATAGACAGTTTAATAAGAAGATACTTTACACAGACAGTACAGTTAGCGCATACAGACAGGAGCCATCTTGGAAAACAGTCTCGACCAATCGAACCACGAGAGTGAGCGAACAGTACGTGTAGATATTGAAGATAAGATAAATTATATTTATTTTTTTATTTTCTCTGTTGCGTTAAGTGCTTCTCTTATGCGAGACTGTTTTCCAAGATGGCTGCTGTCTGTATGCGCTAACTGTACTGTCTGTGTAAAGTATCTTCTTATTAAACTGTCTATACACTTACAAAGTTCTCAATGCTTCGGTTTGCATGTAAGGACACTCATTATGCTGCCGTGTTAGTGTGGGGCTAATTTGAGCCTTGTTAATGGTATTAACTAGCGATCTCTTTTTGCTTACTCGATGCCCAATATACTAGCGTTATAAGCTAAACTGTTTTTAGAGATAAAACTCTTTACATTCGATTATCATGAAAACAAATCTCAGGGAACGATTTAGTCTGTACCAATGTGTTATTACACCCGAGGTTCATTTTGCGCCGGAGTTCTCCTTTAAGCCTGTAGTCCAGACTAAAATGCACGTTTGAGCTGTATTACCTGAAAGCAACTTGTAGGCTATACTGACATATCTTATGTCAGTGCCATTGTTTTGTCTCAAGATGCACACCAGTAATGTTTTTTTCTTCTAAGGTACATTTTTAAAAGCTATAATTGAATGCCCAAATTTAACTAAGGCCTAATCCTGGCTTTATATCTAAACCCTGTCTGTGAAACCGGGGGTTAGAAATTAAGGGGTTAACCCTAACCTTAACCCTTGTCTACAGACTTTTATTTAACAGCATGGATACTCCAAGGTGTTGACTGCAGTGGTTAGGTCTTTAGCATTGATAAAGGACAAAGATCTTCTCACTGTGACAGTCTGTAATGTATTTTAGCAATGATTGTTTGTAAGGATTGTCCCTAAAATAGAGCTATTGATGCATTCAAGACATGTCATAAAGATCGTATTTACGAATTGAACACACATGAACGCCACCACAATGATGAAAATAGGAAGTTATTTACTGTAAAATTAGGATATTTTTTTTACAGTGCAGTATGAACATCTGTTCTGAACTAGTTCTGGCTGTCAGTGGACGTTTAGATAATGGCCAGATTGGACATCTTTTATTTACGTAATTTATTGACTGTTTCTGGATGTCAACGGACGTCCAGATTATAGTCAGTATGAACGTCTTTTCTCAACTAGTTCTGGCTGTCAGTGGACGTTTAGATAATGGCCAGATTGGACATCTTTATTCACGTCATTTATGGACCATTTCTGGATGTCAACGGACGTCCAGATTATAGTCAGTATGAATGTCTTTTCTCAACTAGTTCTGTCTGTCAGTGGACGTTTAGATAATGGCCAGATTGGACATCTTTATTCACGTCATTTATGGACTATTTCTGGATGTCAACGGACGTCCAGATTATAGTCAGTATGAACGTCTTTTCTCAACTAGTTCTGGCTGTCAGTGGACGTTTAGATTGTGGCCAGATTGGACATCTTTATTCACGTCATTTATGGACCATTTCTGGATGTCAACGGACGTCCAGATTATAGTCAGTATGAACGTCTTTTCTCACCTAGTTCTGGCTGTCAGTGGACGTTTAGATAATGGCCAGATTGGACATCTTTATTCACGTCATTTATGGACCATTTCTGGATGTCAACGGACGTCCAGATTATAGTCTGTATGAATGTCTTTTCTCAACTAGTTCTGGCTGTCAGTGGACGTTTAGATAATGGCCAGATTGGACATCTTTATTCACGTCATTTATGGACCATTTCTGGATGTCAACGGACGTCCAGATTATAGTCAGTATGAATGTCTTTTCTCAACTAGTTCTGGCTGTCAGTGGACGTTTAGATAATGGCCAGATTGGACATCTTTATTCACGTCATTTCTGGACTATTTCTGGATGTCAACGGACGTCCAGATTATAGTCAGTATGAACGTCTTTTCTCAACTAGTTCTGGCTGTCAGTGGACGTTTAGATAATGGCCAGATTGGACATCTTTATTCACGTCATTTATGGACCATTTCTGGATGTCAACGGACGTCCAGATTATAGTCAGTATGAATGTCTTTTCTCAACTAGTTCTGGCTGTCAGTGGACGTTTAGATAATGGCCAGATTGGACATCTTTATTCACGTCATTTATGGACCATTTCTGGATGTCAACGGACGTCCAGATTATAGTCAGTATGAACGTCTTTTCTCAACTAGTTCTGGCTGTCAGTGGACATTAAGATAATGGCCAGATTGGATATCTTTATTCACGTCATTTATGGACTATTTCTGGATGTCAACGGACGTCCAGATTATAGTCAGTATGAACGTCTTTTCTCAACTAGTTCTGGCTGTCAGTGGACGTTTAGATTATGGCCAGATTGGACATATTTTTTTAAGTCATTCATCGACTAATTCTGGATGTCACCGGACGTTCAGATTATAGCCAGTATGAACGTCTTTTCTCAACTAGTTCTGGCTGTCAGTGGACGTTTAGATTATAGCCAGATTGGACATAATTTCTCATTGTCATTAATCAACTAATTCTGGATGTCAATGGACGTTCAGATTATGGCCTGGACGGACGGACGTGATATCAACCTGTTTTGTATGTCCACAGACGTCGCTTGCTCAGTCCTGTGAATCTGAATTGGTTCATGCATTGGGCTGCACTTTTGTTTTGTGAGAACAGAATTATTTGGGATAATGTTGCAGTAAAATTTTTTGTCGATTCATTAACCAAAGCTGTATTATGACTTCAGAAGATTTGGAATATGGCCTTTTTTTATTGCCATCTATGAACTGTTATTGAATGAAAGAAAATAGTAATGTAATTGAAATGTCAATGGTATTTTATTATTCTGTATATACTATTATAGTTCTTATTTTAAATAGCTTTTAGTTTTATATTTTCAGTTATCATTTTAATTTTAGTTGAATTTTTAGTAATTTTTTGTGCTTTTGACATTTTTGTTAGTTTTTCTGTCTGTCTGTTTGTTTGTTTGTGTTCAGTTAGCAATTTTAGCACTTATTTCAGTATTTAGTCAAGATTTTCATCTAATATTTACATTTGATTTAATTACAGCTTTATTTCAATAACAAAAAAATATTTGGTTAGCATATCAACATTGATCACAATATACTTTTTTGTTCCACAGGAGAAAGGCATACAGGTTAATTTGTCTGCAACCAAATTCCCTTTGTTTACTTTACCTGACAAATAAGGTGTGGTTTTCTTTTAAATACTTCTGAATAGTTGTAGTTTTTCCCAAGAAGTATCAGCGTGCACTGCAAGTGCAGGCTTGTGTAAATGGTCAGGTTTGCCTTGCCAATTCATGCGCATGCTGGATCAGTTTTCACTTCAATTCATCTCAATTGTTTCTATAATTTGATGTTTTGCTAAATGCAATATCACATGTCTCCATTTTAAAGGGACATTTTCAGTCTCTTTGTAAGTGATTTGTTAAGGCTGCACTGAATTGTGAATTGCAGAATCACTGTGACGGCTCTCTGCTCTATGGACTTCAGCAGGTTTCCTCTAGACACACAGAACTGCTCTCTAGAGCTGGAGAGTTGTGAGTATGACTGTCTGTGTTTGAACGCATGTGTACATGTACACTGAATAGTAAGTACTGTCAACAAAGTACAAGGAAATAGTTAGTCAAAGCACTTCGCTCTCAGTATATCTGTAAATATATCATAAATGTACTGTTTGTTAAAGAGACAGTTCACCCAAAAACGATTCTGTCATCATTTCATTCCAAACCTGTATGATTTTCTTTCTTCTGTAGTAAACCAAAGGAATGTTCACACTGCTTGTACAAAAGTAAACTTTGTTTTGAAAGATCTTTTTTTTGTTTAAGAAACGAATACTTCTATTTAGCAAGGACACATTGATTTGATCAAATGTGACAGTAAAAACTTTGAAACTTTCTATTCATCAAAGAATCATGAAAAAATTATCGGTTTCCACAAAAATATTAAGCAGCACAACTGTTTTCAACATTGATAACAAGAAATGTTTCTTAATTCAGCTAAATCTTTAGCCTATTAGAATGATTTCTGAAGGATCATGTGACACTGAAGACTGGAGTAATGATGCTGATAATTCAGCTTTGCCATCACAGGAATAAATGACATTTTATTCATTTTAATTGTAATTATTTTTCTCAATATTACTGTTTTAGTGTGTTTTTGACCATAGAAACGCAGCCTTAAGCACAAGAAACTTCTTTCAAAAACATAAAAACCTTTTTGTAGCTTAACAGCTACTGGTTGGTCACAATCTTCTTTCATTATATGTCAAAAGAGCAGCATAAATATTCCTGAAAACTTTTCCTTATGTGTGAAATAGACAAAAGATCGTCCTACGTGTTTGGAACGACATGATTATGATGACATAATCTTTATTTTTGGGTGAACAACTTCTTCAATAGAGTGCAACAGTCGGGTTCCGGAGGTAAAAACTCCATTCATTTTCTATAGGGACACTGAATAAACCTTAAAAGACAGCCTTACTGTGAGCAACGAAGTTGTTAATCGGTAGAATTTGCTTCTGTTGAAGCCGTCAAATAATCGTGTTTAACAATGGAATTTATGGTGAAAAACGACATAGCCCATGATGCTGTACAGAAAATTCCACCAATCATAGAGAGTCAAAACAAGCAAGCCACGCCCACTCAGATGAAGTAATAGAGTTGGTCTCCCTACACTCAAAATATTTAAATATTCCAATATGCATATTTTGCAATAAACTTAATAAACACAGTCTTGCACCTTTGAATTTTTGTCCGATTTTCAAATACTTTTTTGCTTCAAATCAAAGTTTGTAATGTTATGATTTACCTCGTAGCTGGTTGGCTTGGTAACGCTTTAACGAAGGCTTTTTTTAAAATCCCAATGGGAGAAATGAATGGGAAAAAATACTTCTAGAACCAACGCCACTGAAAAAGTGGGAGGGCACTGTTGCACTCTATAGAAGTTTCTGGATTGCAAGTGGTTTATCATATTACCCTTCTTTATTTACTCACTAACAATCATATTTAATCTGATTCATTGTTGCAGATATAAAAGAATTGCATAGATGAACTGGTTTAAAGTTGCATACAGTATCTCTGTCTCTTTCACACATAACACACAGAATTACATGGGCCTCAGCTTCAGGGGAGAGACGACGGAGATAGTTTTGGATGCTCTGTGTTTTCTCCTCTGAGGGGTGCCGCCCATGTATCTTCAAAGAGAGTTCGCTGTCTCATACATCCCTACTCCCCTTCCCACGTTTCTTTGCTCTCTTGAAGACGCGTACAATGAGAACGACCTCATGCTCTATTGGAAGAATGGGAACGATTCATTAAGGACTGACGAGATTGCACTCTCGCAGTTTTTTATTGAAGAATTCCACCCTTCCTACGGGCTAGCCTTCTACAGCAGCACCGGTATGTCTGCTTCACTTTCTCCTGCATGCTTTTATTACCGTAGTACCATGTGGCTTATCACAGCGAATCAACATAGAGTCCAGAGAATGAGATATCCCAGCATTCTTGGCTGAAACGGTTGGATATATGCAGAGTTCTTCCTTCTTTTGCCTTAGATTTCTTGGGTTATTCTCGGGTTTCTCAACCTGTTTCCCCAAATAGATATTCGATTATAGGCATGCAAAACGTTGTTACTAACTTTGGTATTTAAATGTTGAAATTTTAATAGAAAACATTAAATTCAGTTTTGATGTGCCAGAGTTAACAAATATACACTACTGTGCAAAGGTTTAGGGTAGGTAAGGTTGTTGTATATTTTTAATCAGCAAGGGTGCATTAAATTGTCCAATAGTGAGTAGATACTTTTACATTGTTACAAAATATCTATTTCAAAAAAGTTTCCACAAAATTATTAAGCAGCAAAACTGTTCTCAGCATTGATAATAATGGGAAATATTTCCTGAGCAGAAAATCATTATATTAGAATGATTTCTGAAGGATCATGTGACACTGAAGACTGGAGTAATGATGCTGATAATTCAGCTTTGCCATCACAGGAATAAATTACATTTTAAATACATTTTTAAAATAGAACATTGTAATACTATTTCACAATATTAGTGTTTTTACTATATTTTAAATAAATGCACCCTTGATGAGCATAAAATATTTAAATAATGTCCCCAAACTTTTGAATAGTAGTGTATGTGTATGTATAAAAATTTAACCCATGATATTTCTATTCAAAACTTGTTTTGTGCCAACCCTGTTTTCCTGAAAATACATTTATTTATTAATATTTTAAAAGTTATTTTACCTAAATCAACTCACATGTATGAAATTATGTCACTAAGTTCATTATTCTATTAAATATATTAAAAGTACGATCCCTCTCTTTTTTCTTTTCCTGTAATAAGGTTTAAAGGGGTCATGACATGGTTTTTTGTTTTGTTTTATTATGTTCCCTTAGGTGCAATTATAGTATTAATATAGTTTTTTGTACAAAAAAACTTTAAAAATGTAGTGATTTATGACCTTTTCCCACCCTGTTTCTCCCCCACTGATTCAAACAGTCTGTTTTGGAGGTGTTTCCCCTTTAAGAGTTCAGTGTTAACGCCCATTGTTATGATTGGCTAACGTCAGTGCTGCAAATGCATAAATTATTAACGTTAATCATTTTGTATCACATCATGTACACAATGCTCCGCCACGTGAAACTTCGGTCTTCCGATCTTTTACCATCGTGTCAATTCTCAATTGATTTTGATTCATATGCGCGAGGGAGAGAGGGCGAGCATGACAGTTTGAAGGCGCGCGCGCGGCCGGGGCTCTCTCTCTCTCTCTCTCTCTCTCTCTCTCTCTCTTTCTCTCTGTCTCTCTCTCTCTCTCTCTCTCTCTCTCTCTCTCTGCTCGTTCCTTTCAGTAACATGCGCTCTGTCACACTCATCTACATCACTCACCGAACAAATAAGGCTTTGGCGGGCTGCAAATAAACTGCATCCAACTACTTTCCCTGACGTCCGGATCGACGGCAGCATTCAAACATGTTGTTTGTCCACAGCCAGGAACAGCACATCTGCGTGGCATCGCAGTCATCTTGTAAACAGACCCACTCGCTGCACGTCAACGCATGCGATGGTGTGAGCTGAGGGGTGTTTGGTGTTTTTAGCCCCCAACGGCGCCTTCCAGGCACCGAGGGGATGGGTAAGTTTAGGGATGAGGTTAGGGTTAGCTGCCTGGAAGGAACCATTGGGGGCTAAAAACACCATCGAGCGAAATGAGGCGTAGTTGTCTTGCGCTGGAGGCGGTCATATGCAAACGACTGGTACGTCACTTCGTACCGTGACGTCACTAAGTTCAAAGGATCTAGAACGAGCTGTATTTAGAGCTTGATTAAATAAATGCTTCGTTTATAATGGGGAGGACGTCTTAAGCTATGAAACTTGCAGGAAGTTTTAATAGTACATAGATCTCTTATATACCAAAAGATCAAGGCAAATTCAGTTTCTCATGTCATGACCCCTTTAATATTGTAATATTTCTTTATTGCATTGATGGTTCCATAAAGAACCTTAAACATCCATGGAATCTTTCTATTGCACAAAAGGTTCTTTATAGTTGAAAAAGGTTATTTTGATTATTAAAATGTTCTACATACTAATAAATAAATGGTTCTTTTAAGGGCACAGGTTCTTCTATGGCAGGGCTGTCCAATCCTGCTCCTGGAGGGTCACCGTCCGGCAGAGTTCAGCTTCAACCGCAGTTAAACACACCTGAAGCAGCTAATCGAGCTCTTACTGGGACATATAGAAACTTCAGGCAGGAGTGTAGAGGCTAAACTCTGCAGGACAGTGGCTGTCCAGGACCGAGTATGGACACCCCAACACTGTGAAAGCCCCTTTTGGAAACGTTATTTTTAAGAGTGTAGGTTTAATCTCTTTCTTTCTTGTTCTCAGTATCTGTTGTAAATGTCCTGTACTCTCTGTTTCTATCAGGCTGGTATAACAGGCTGTACATAAACTTCATCCTCAGGAGACACATATTTTTCTTCATGCTGCAGACATACTTTCCCACAATGCTAATGGTCATGCTCTCCTGGGTCTCCTTCTGGATCGACAGGAGAGCTGTACCGGCTCGTGTCTCTCTAGGTAAACCTCGTCATTTTAGAATCCTATATCCATTAGCAACCATGGTGATTTCATTTAAAAACCTGTATTCTGTTTATTTGTTCTATTGAACTGGTCTGATCTCAACGTAAAGCCTGAGACGGGCAGTTTCTGTTAAATCACCCCAGGTGGATTTGTAATGAGCTGTGTGCGTTTTACTGTGTTCTCTCTGGTTATAACAAGCACAAACCGGTTTAGAGAGAACAGAATTAAATTACCTCAAAAATACCTTGATACTCAGGCCAGCAGGCGTTAGACACCCAGCCAGGAAGTTGCCCTTTTCACACACGTCACTGACGTCATAGCACATGCCCACAGAGAGTCACAATACTGTGGTTTTTGGACAGGATGGAAGAATTCCCCACACACTATGTCTTCCTGTGTGTTTTCTTAAGAAGAAATATCGTTGCAACCTACAGTGTGTGAGTGATGCAAATGTGTACTGAATGTCATGCATTTCTCACACTTTCATTTCCTTTTACACACAGTTTGACATCCATAATCTGGGGGCTCTTGTGTGAAATGTAATAAATGGAAACATTCTTTGCTTGAACTTTTGAACTTCTTCTTAACGTGTCATGGCTGTTACCCATAAAAGCGCTTCTCTTCCCCTCTCTTTTGATCTCCTAGGAATCACAACCGTGTTGACCATGACTACTATAATAACGGGCGTCTCGGCATCAATGCCTCAGGTGTCTTATGTGAAGGCGGTGGACATCTACCTTTGGGCCAGTTTTCTCTTTGTTTTCCTGTCGGTCATCGAATATGCTGCCGTGAACTACTTTACTACGGTGGAAGAGATGAAAAAACTTCAGAAAGGAAAGGTCAGGGTCACACACTGATCAGAGGTTACATATGGGAATATTGCTCTGCTAACTGTGACCAAGACTGAATATTCACTTTTAAGTTATACGTCGCCCCCTATGGTAATTTTAAGGCAACACAAATTCATTGGGATAACAAAAGTTTACTATGGTAACCATAGTTTCTGCCAAAATACTATAATAATAATAATTCATAAGTAATATAATATAAATAAATTGTTTATAATTGTGTTAACAAATTAAAACTATTTCATTGGTGTAACAAAACGTTACAATTACTAATTCGTAATATAATATGAACCATTTATTTATTTATAAATAAAAATTCTTTATAATTTTATTTACAAAATTAAAACATCTTAATGTGAATGTTATTTTATGAACAAAATTAAAATAACAGATTTAAAAATCTTTATTTTATTTATCATTAAAGGATAAATACTATATGATTATATTATTTATAAATTATAATTTATTTGATAAAAAAATAAAAACAACAGATTTTAAAATCAATAAAAATATTCTTAAATAGAAATATTATATGTATGTATTCATCCTTTTATTAACAAAATTAAAAGATAACACATAACAATAATATATGATGTATAAATAATAAATTATAATATAAATACTATTTATTATTAATAATAATAATACAATTATAAATTCATAAATAATCAAATGTATATTTTTATTTTCAATTTTATTAACAAAATTAAAACTATAAAGAGATTTTGACAGTGGTTGAAGGAAACCCCATATTAATTTATATTAGTTTTACAGCAGTAACAACTCAGATCAAATGGGTTAAAAATGGCATTAGTTTACTTTAATGTGCAATTTTAAAATAAATTAATATTTTTTTTATCATTGTTATTTTGTACTCCATAACAGATATTCTCTTTCTTTTGCTTCCTACCAAAGCTTCCCGTTTCTTACAACGCATCCCAGGCTATGGCCTATGATGGCTGCTTTCACGATGACATGGATGTATCGCCTTTCCCCGAGCTCCCCACCACACCCAGCACCACGCGGACCATCCCGGCCAGGGCCTCTTCTACTGACCCGCCACCCACCGAAGGCACGAGACTTTGGAGGAAACGTTCAGTGCGCAAAAACATCCGATTCATAATGAGCAACAGCTACATGATCGACTCGTACTCCAGAATCCTCTTTCCAGTGGCATATCTTCTCTTCAACATCATCTACTGGTGTATCTACTCTTGATTATGTAGCTTGGGATTTTCTGATCATTTGCTGTAATAAGTCCAGGATAAGCCACAGTGCTGTTATTGCACGAGACAAATGGACAAACGATTACAATAAGCACAAGTGACCTGACAAAGTGGACAGTGTTGATAAAATGCTACCCCGGAGAAAGATTTATGTGGACATTAGATATGGTTTGTGTGTAAAAACTCTCTTAAGAGACCTTTCAAACATTTTTTATTCCTTATACCATTTGAAGCAATGTCTTTCGTCATAAATGAACTCTAAAACTCAAGGAGCATGTTCATCTCATTTAAGGATATACTGTACAAATGGCTGCTTATAACTTTTCTTATGAGATCCATCCACCATCCCAGCTTTATCTATTTAACTCGGGTCTCTTTCTCAAGCCACCCCATGTGGAAACCAAGACAACCTGCTTTATATGCTTAATAATTATATGAACATGTGAATAAAATAAATCAAATAACCACCCTTCTAGTTCTAGTCTTGTACAGTACAGACTTTTGACTCGGTATAAAGTTTGGGCCATGTTTTTCTGGTAGAACAGGAAGTGATGTGTAAAGGGACCAATCACAGTGACCCATAACATTTACACTACCGCTCAAACGTTTGGGGATGGTCATATTTATTAAATGAAAAAAGTCTCATATGCTCACCAAGGCTGCATTTATTTGGTCAAAAATACAGTAAAAACAGTCATTTTATGAAATATTACAATTTAAAATAACTTTACTATTTTATCATATATTTTAAAAAGTCATTTATTTATGCGATGGTAAAGCTGAATTTTCAGTCACACTTCAGAAATTCTAATATGCTGATTTGTTGGTAAAAACTTTTTTTTTTCAATGTTGAAAACAGTTTTTCTACTTAATAGTTTTGTGGAAATCATTTCATTTAAATAGAAATCTTTAGTAACACTATGAATGTCTTAAAAAAAATCTTATATGAATTGAAAAAACATACATGAATTGCATATTGCAGACTCACAGATACATAAAATAATGTAATTGAACCATAACAATAACAGTTGCGTGGCTTTTTTTATTCTAACTACTTACCCTAGACCAACAGATATGTTTTTTTGTTGGATTAAAAGGTTTTATGTTATGGTAGTAGCTTCATTAAATAATTTCATTGATTAAAGTGCTTCATTTGAAGTAATATATATATCGTTTCTGATGTATATACAACACGCAATACTTTAAGTAAACTTAAAACATAATTGAAATACAGTTTCTCGTTAGACCATTAGACATGCCTGCACACACACTCATGCCCATAGATATCCATAATAAAGGCTAGATGTCTCGTCCGCGCTGCAGGCCAATGGGGGTCGACGTCCGCACCTGGCGGCCATCTTGTCACAGGCAGCTCGCTCACTCCTAACATTGTGTTTTAATGGTGCATGTACTTTTTAAATAACCATAACTTGCTCAATTTTCTACCGAAACGGTTTGGTTTGTTATAAACGTCAGAGATGTAGTAATGACACTGCTTACTTATGAATAATAAGTGTATAAATAAATAATCATCCAGAATTATAGCCACGTTACTAACGTTTGTAAGAAACCAAACCGTTTGTAAATCCGTCAAGATTTCAACGAGATAAGAGTATTTGTGTTCGTGCTGATCACTCATCTTACATCCGGTACCACAGAGCCCGCCAGAAAGCTTGCCTGTGACAAGATGGCCGACGGTAATGACGATAGAGACTCCGCCGTAGACATCTAGCCTTTATTATGGATATCTATGCTCATACCGACTGTGGTCAGTTTATTCAGTATGACCTTTGACCCCGGTACTGGTCATTGATCTCATTCAATACCACGTCAGAACCTGAGATGGGCACTTCTGCTGCAGTTATTATCCTGTTGTCCATCGGGTTGTCTGCAATTACAGACAAAAAGCTTTTGCACGAATAGGAATTTCAGGTAATAAACGTATGCAGAAAGATTATTCACACGCATTATTAACTCAGCCCGTCTAGCAGGAAATACTCACCGATGCCCATAGGCACATCAAATGCCAAACTGTCATGGTTCAGGAAAGATAATCTAGAATTGTTAGAATTCGATGAGTGGAATGAAGTCTTTTCCTTAGAGGCTTTGTTTATCTTCTGAGTTGCCGTGCGACTCCATTCTGTTGCGTCAAAGAGAAAAGGGCGGCAATTAGAGAAATACGTCACATAAAAGTAAGTCAGACACACGCATGACCTTACAAAGGCCTCGTACCTGAGTTTTCTAACAGTCTCAGGCTGCCACAACACAGGTATGTCCTCCATTGTCGTCTGACGTTCTCTTTCATTGCGCAATGGAATACGAAGATGAATAATCCTGTGAAGGGAAGGGTGTATTCTAGTGTCAACATGCCATCAGAATGCTAAAAATAAACCCTGACGTGTCACCTGATAATATGATGGATTCCAAGACACTGTGGGTTGCGTTATCTGATTAAAGTAGCACCTGAAGACAACAACCCTGACAAAATGGACAGTGTTAAAAATGATCACTGTTTACTAGTCTGGATTAAGATGATTGATTGACCGATTGATCGATTGATACACTACCGTTCAAAAGTTTGGGGTCATTAAGATTTGTTTCAAAAGAATTTAATGCTTTTATTCAGCAAAGAAATTTTAATGAAATCTGAGAGATTTCGGTCTCTACGTTGACAGCTACGCAACTACCACGCTTTGACGCTTTTATTTACATATACATATTGATCAGCGAACATAAACAGAAGCTCAACCGAACCTGCTTGACACAAGAACAAACCTGATGTGCGAGTTGATGAATGTTTATGTTTATGAAAGCCTAAATTCAATCTGTTCATCATATAAAGCGATCGAGTCTCTTCAGAAAATTTGGAGTAAACCACTCGAATCATATGGATTAGTTTTACAATCTCTTTATGAACTTTATGAAGCGTAAAAGGGGTAGTTGCGTGGACTGTCAATGGAGGACAGAAAGCTCTCAGATTTCATTAAAATATATTCTTTTGTGTTTCCAAGGTGAAAGAAAGCCTTACAGGTTTGAAACGACATGAGGGTGTTTTAATTTTTGGGTGAACTATCCCTTTAAGCACAAAATCAGCATATTAGAATGATTTCTGAAGGATCATGTGACACTGAAGTATAATGCCTGCTGAAAATGTAGCTTTGCCATCACAGGAATACATTTCTTTTTAAACTATATTAAAATAGAAAACAGTTATATTAATTTGAGCTCTTATTGAATCTTATATTTATAAGAGCATCAGAAACATTACAAAAATCCCAAACATTTGAATGGTAGTGTAGCATGACCCAAAAAAACGTTGCTTTAAAGGAGAACTCCGGCGCAAAATGAACCTTTGGTCTAATTACACATTGTTACCTAGTCAATGACAAATAAAAATCGCTTGTTAATACCACTAACAAGGCTCAAAATAGCCCCACACTAACACGGTAGCATAATGAGGGTCCCTACCTTCAAACCGAAGCATTGAGAACTTTGTCAGTGTCCAGACAGTTTAATAAGAAGATATTTTAAACATACAGTCAACTTCGCGTATACAGGCAGGAGCCATCTTTGAAATACAGCCTTTACCAGTCGATCTACGAACGCCGATCCAAGTGCGCTGGTGAGATGTGAACGAGCTATAAGTTGTGATAAGGTGAGCGCGAACAGCAGGCTTGGATCGGCGTTCGTAGATTGATTGGTAAAGGCTGTATTTCAAAGATGGCTTCTGCCTGTATACGCGAAGTTGACTGTATGTATTAAATATCTTCTTATTAAACTGTCTGGACACTGACAAAGTTCTCAATGCTTCGGTTTGAAGGTAGGGACCCTCATTATGCTACCGTGTTAGTGTGGGTCTATTTTGAGCCTTGTTAGTGGTATTAACAAGCGATTTTTATTTGTAATTGATCTATGCCCAATATACTAGCGTTATACTAGCTTTATAGGCTAAACTGTTTTTAGAGATAAAACTATTTACATTCGATAATCATGAAAACAAATCTCAGATAACGGTTGACTAGGTAACAATGTGTAATTAGACCAAAGGTTCATTTTGCGCCGGAGTTCTCCTTTAAAGCCACTACACTAAAGCCAAAAAGTGAATTGAATTAATGAATTTAAACTGTATTCAATTAAATAAAAATATAATCTGTAAAATCTTAATTTATATTAATTTATATTCATTTATTTCTATTGTGGTTTCACAATAAATTGTATTTATCTTTTACATTCCTAAAGAACATAATTTGTCAAATCTTTTTTCCCCCTCAAATTTTCTAATGACACCTCTTGCGGTCCTCAGGCCCCACGTTGAAAGCCACTGGCTGAAAAGTCATTTCAAGTGTGAACATTTTTTTTTGAAAAGTTTTTGAAAACGCACTTTTTTACTTTTCTTCATAATAACTTTCTGATGAATAGTGCACAATAATACCAGGCGATTTCTTAAAAAGAGTACATTTAGTCTTCAATGGTGGAGCATCTGTGCAAATTGAGACCAACCTTGTAAAGTGTTAAAAATAGCAAACAGGTACATGAAGGCCAGGTTAACAGGACCCCAGGCGAAGAAAGCGAAGGCCCAGGTGAGGCCCAGAAGCACGGAGAGTCCAGCAACACTGCGCACCTCCTGCCAGCCGCTGCGATTCTGCACATTGTGAGGGTTCTGCTTCTTAATGCGACACAGCTGGATCATCACCACGATAAACATGGTGAAGTTCAGCAGGAAGACGAGACAGAAGTACGGCACCACAGCAACGTAGAAGACTACTTCTTTTTTTATCCAGCAACTGTAGGGAAAAACTAATTTTATAATAACAGTGTGACAGAAAACTGTAAGGTTTAAGGTTTAACTCTAAAATAAATGTATTTATATGTATATTGTATATATATATATATAGAGAGAGTTCAGATGCAAAAACCTCCTCTAAGTGCCATCTGAAATTTTCTTCTAGAATGATCATTTTTATCAAGCTAGTATATTTAAGTTCAGTAATTACACTTAAATGACAATATAATTTTCATTGTCATTTAAGTGAAATTACTGAACTTAAATATACAAGCTTGATAAAAATGATCATTCTAGAAGAAAATTTCAGATGGCACTTAGAGGATTTTGCATCTGAACTCTTCATATAAATACAATATATATATATATATATATACATACATATTAATATATATATATATATATATATATATATATCAACTTAGTCCTAAGAAATATAGGAATTGTTACTCACAAATCATCTGTTGCTCCATCTACATACTTTCCATATGTCACAAGGCCATAGTTGTTTTCGTTAATGGCTATGACGATTATGACTACGATGAGAGGAATGCCTTTAAAGAAAAAAAATTATGATGTCTTATGCCCTAAGACAGGCTAAATAATTTGAACAAAGCAGCCTTCAAAACTTGTGCAGATAAAATGTAACTAACAGATCAGTCACGTACCCCATCCAACAAATCCGATCTTCAACATAAAGCGGGAGATGTAGGTGTTAAACACCTTCACGATGGCCAGGTACATGTGGACGGCCTCCAGTGCCATCCAGGTAAAAGACGCCAGGAGGAAATAGTGCAGGAAAAAAGCAGTGGAGATGCAAAGGCCCAAGGCATCTGGGTACAGAGCTAGCCAACTGTCCAATAGGAACACCAGGTTGAGCAGCAGCAAGGCCAAACACAGCTGGATAAGGATCTTAGATGGGATGTCTTTGCGCAGTTTACTGTAGAGAGATTAAAAAAAAAAGATGTTATCTTTTAAACATACACTACCATTCATAAGTTTCATAAGAGTCAAAATGAATAATTCAGCAAGCATGCATTCAAAAGTAACAGTAAAGACAAAAAAAAATCTATTTGAAATAAATGCTGTTCTTTTGAACTTTCTATTCATCAAAGAATTCTGAAAATCGAATAAAAGCAGACTTAGTGAGACTTCTTACTACAATATTAAACAAGCTTGGTTAAATGGTGGATGGTTAAAAGTTAAATGGTGACACTCTATTGGTCAAAAGGATCCTTACCCAAAGGCCAGATAAGTGAGCAGGGTGATAGACAGGAAAACAGCCGAGATGCCACAGCCTATGTTTGTAATGTATGTCAGGATGATGAGATGCTCTGGAGGGATGGGAGTCTTGGAAATGTCCTGTCAGGCAAGATTTAACCAAACACAATTATGGCATCGCAAAGAATCTAAACGTCATGTTACACAAGGATATGTCAAGGGATGTAAATTCTTTGTGCTGTTAACTCACTAGCAGAATACCGAAGCTGGTAAGGTGATTGCAGGCGCACTGCGTTTCTTCATCAGAAGAATTAAGCACACGGCACCCAGAAGAATTCCAGCCGCCCGAGCTACCTGCAAACAGGCCACCAATGTTTAAAACACACAGACTTGGAGTCTATTCTGTAAAGAAGAGAACATTAAAACACAACTTTTACCGTTAAAGGTAAAGTCCCAGAATACACAGGAAGCTTCATAGCCAGACTGTGGAGGAAGAAAAAGAGAGTAAGACAAGAAAACAACATTGTATTGAAGTATAAACCTGTTATTAGCTGTGTCCCAATTCAGAGGCTGCGTCCTTCGAAGGACGGCGACTTCAAAGGCCACGCCTTAAATGTCCGCGAAGGCCGGACCGACGGTTGTTAAATGGGACGGTCTAGCCTATGGAGGACTGTTCTTGTGCTTAGCAACTTTGACAGCTGCCGTTAAAAAAGTTATATTCAACTGTCTGGGTTCACAACCTGTCTAAATATGTTCACCATGGTCCATTTATGTAAAGTATAAACTATCTATTAAATCTCATGTCAGCATTTGAACATATTAAAAACATTTTTTAAAAATAAACATTTATATTGTTAGATTTTCTTACATTTAAAAGTGTAATCTGGCATTTTATATAATTTAGTGTAATCTGGCGTGCAATGACTCTTGGGATAGATTCAAAGAAGCATGCATTTGTAAGCCTCAGCAAATACAGCCTTGGAAGGATGCAGCCTCTAAATTGGGACGCAGCTATTGTGTTTGTTAAATTATTGTTTCAATAATTGTGAATAATATTAATGTTATTTATTTTTACCGGAATGGGCTTTGTGTTTCGTATGGTTACCAGCACGTCCTTCTGTAGACCAGAGATGCTCAGGTTAGCCACACTGCAACCCAAAATCCCACTGTTTAGTTTACGTCCTCCCAGTGATTTGTCCTGTATTTGAGAGAAATACAAAAAGAGTTCAGATATTGATTCAGCTGAATTAAACTTAAGCTTCCTATGTACAGCAATAGAAGCAGATTTTGTTCTGAGATGTGCTAGCAAGATAATGTCTAGACTGTGTCATCGATCATATCATTTCAATCGAAAGCATTGCTCTGTATCAGAAGATGCGCCTGCCGCCCAGACCTGGAAGAAGCTGCTCTTCTGGAAGAAGTTGAACTGGACTCTGGATGCGAGCTGCTTCTGGTCTTCAGTGAGGTTCTGCGTGAGGGACGCTGGGAGGGTGACTGAACCCAGAGTAGTGGACCCAACCCTAAACGCAATGTCTTCAGTCTCCAGGCCAGGGTTACTTCGAATCTGTAATGCCAAACATACCATAACCAAATCAGGTACTTTACTAAAAACTAAACATTTTATTCGTCACCATTTATTGTCACTTCATTTGTGTAGTGTTGTATATATGGCCATGATATATATAATATAGAAAGTGATTTTTGTCAAAAGTGCCTGTAATAAAAGCAGTTAATCTGGTAAAGTCCGAATCTGGTCAAATTTAATTTAATTTTAATAGTAAACAAATAGTAAGTAGTTATGGAAGCTTGTTTCCACTACAGAATAAAACATTTTAAGAGATAATTGTGACTTTTTATCTCACAATTGCGAGTTTACATCTCTCAATTCTGACTTTGTTTCTCAGAATTGCGAGATATAAAGTCGCAACATGCGTGTTATAAAGTCATAATTGTGAGATAAAAAGTCGCAATTACCTTTTTTATTTTTTATTCTGCGGCGGAAACAAGCTTCCATAAATAATAATAGTAAAGCACTTTTAAAAAACTACAAATTAAAAGAAACCTATTATTAAGAAGTTAAAAAAAGAAGAAAATTTATAGTAAACCCATTGAAATTATTATATATATATATATATATATATATATAAACTTTAATATAATAATAATTTTTTATCTATCTGTATTTTTTCTTGTATTCTACAGCATTTATCAAAACAGCAACATATCCATTATCTAAAGTCTGTAAGATGAATCAGAATAAACTATGAAGGAGATGTTACCTGCAGGTTACCTGCATCCATTAAGTAGAAGGACGTCTCCTGAAAGTTGGCCCCATCAACTTTCTTCACTGCCAGAGCCAGTGATTGTGAAAGTATTGACTGACTCGTCTCTGATACAACCAGTTTAAGACCCACTGTGTCCACAATGCTAATGGCCCTATAGTAACCGGAGGCAAACAGCTTGGGTGTCAGTCAGACTATATTTAATAGTGTATTCCATGTACAGCTAAACCAAAAGTGAATAGTTCAGGTAAATATACTTTCTTGGTTGACATTATAAGACACTCAATACTTTATTGTTATGTTAGAATAAATGGGGCGCTCTTGCACATGACACAGATCTTTTTGTAGAGGGCATCTCACCTATTTGAGAAAGGAGTTATTACATCTACAGGAACATCAAGGAGGTTGTTGACAATATTGACGGAAGTGTTTGCCAGAGCCAGGCTGACATTGGGCCCAGACAAAAGTATCTCAAGCTGTGATAAGAGCTGCTCCACCTGAGTGGCGTTTAAAGATGAAGCATTTGCACTCAAATTCAACAGTCCATCAGCATCTAATGTCCCTGATGTGTTCGAGGATCCTAAACCAAGAGGAAAGGGAGACAAAGCGAAAAAAATTCAGCCGATTTATGACAGTAACAAGGAGAATCTCTAGAGACCTGTCAGTTTTGTCATTACTGTAATGCGAGAAAAACATTTTATTTGCTTATTTGTCATTACAATAATGTGACAATTTCCTTTTCTTCATGAAATAATATTTTATACAAATTTTGTTTTTACTTAATGTTCTATATTTAGACTGTGTATGAATGCACACATACAGTACATGTTCTACATTACCTGAGGTTGTTACATTAGCAGGTGAAGTTGTTACATTCACAGAAGGCTTGATGGATGTTGTGTTTGAGAGCGTGGTACTTGTAAAAGATGGAGGAGTTGTGGTGGTGTCTCGGGATAGGGTTGCAGATGAATTACAGCTGCCATTTAGGGGAATGACTGTACTTACGCCCTCTGAGCTGTACAACGAATAATAAATAAAAAGCATTGTTAAAAACATTAAATGCGTGTTTTTAATCATTTAAAATTTTGCACATTGTTAACATTCACACATATATTACATATATGTATATTACTTGTATATTACTACTGTATATTATATGTATAAAACAAATATCATGTATAAAAATATATCTACATATATGACACATTATATGCAAAGACAAGCATTGAGGTAGCTCTACTAACCAGTATCCGTTAAAGTTTTCTCTGTTTGACTCATTGCAGAAGACTTCAGAACTTGTATTCAAAGATGGCTGCCATTTGAGATCTTTTAAAGGATTCGTAGAATTATAAGAGCAGATTGCTGAAAATCAACATAACCACCACATCATCAGATATATTCAGATATACATTCGATATATAACTATGTTTACAGAAGACACTTACCCATTCTGCTCACAACTCCGCCAAAGCTCAAAGAGTCGTTATGTGGTTCTAAGATGGCCTTTAGAGCTGCGTGAATTTCACACAAGTCCATGGCTGTATCTAGTTTAACTATAATTTTACAATTACCGGTAATCCTGGAAAAAAAGGAGCAGTACATGAACCACCCAGCAACTTGAAAACAAACTTTAATAGAACATAATGCTGCAATGAGACTCAACATACTTGTCACAAATCACGTTTGAATCCTACATGAATCAAAATTGCAAATAGTTAGGAGATCTGAACCATTCTAAGACTGAAACATCTTACTTTTATCATTGATATGAAGATATCTTACCTGAAGGTGACTTATGAAAGTTTGTGAAACATTGCAAACATATCTAAAATGGAGAAGAGAAAAAGGAGTGTTAACGTACTACATTCAATAGCTATTTTTATAGTTCCTGTAGTGAAAATGGTAGAGTATTGTGCTGTACTGTGCTAAGGTTGTGAGTTCGATACTCAGGGAACACACACACAATGGTAAAATGAATGCATCATAAATTACATTATCTGACAAATAAATGTACATTTTTATTTGAAAAGATAAAGATACAGTAAGATTTGTCTAACTTACGACGTGTTTTGGCATGTAGAGTTTTTCAAAAAATGTGCAATCTGTTGACAAATAACAAAAATAAATATATGGATCAATAGTACTATGACAAATCATAATGCAACTCATAGACTAATTAATTCAAATTCAGGCATCTGAATTCAACACTACGTGTTACTTACTTGGCTTTTAGGGTTGTCCATTACATAATTCAAAGAAATGTTCGTGTAATAGTAAAAATCTAAAATAGAGGAAGAAATGTACCGGTAAGTATAACCTTTGACCTTAATATTTACATTCTACTACTTTCTACTACAGACTCTTTTACATGATAAACTTGTCTTACCTGAGCTTTTGCAGTATGAAGAACAATAACACGGCGTTACTTTACGGAAAAACAAAAGAAAACGTAATAAATAAATCATGACACGCGACCGATCATAAATGTCTAATTATAAAGATCTTTAAAGTATGTCACATTTCTGAGTGACGAAATGAATCTAAAGTACACAGAAGGTTTATGAAAGAGAATAAAGGAATCCTTACATGGAGTATGACAGACCACAGGAACACCAGTATCCAATGGAAAAATCACATTTGGACTGTTTCCACTACGAAAATAAGTACAATAAAATGAGACAGGATATAAAGAAAACTAAGCATGTCAAAATTATTGTTTAATAAAAAAGTATATGTTGTACCCTACTCAAATAAGCAGGATACAGATCCCCCATCCTTTCCAGTTTGATTGTAAACTTACCATGAGATGTTCGGTGGTGCTGCTCTAAATTCATCAAGTGTGATTGATTGATTACATTTGTCGTATTGTCCAGCTGAGATCTGTGTAATGTTATCTGCACACACACCTGCCCAAAAACATATCCATCTCACTCAAATCTTCACATCTTTTAGATTATGTGATATTAAAACAGTACAATTTATTAGTATTTTAGTACAAAACAGTATAATAGAAGCACATTTTCCATTTCTATACTAAAAGAATCATACTATATCTGGTGGAAATCGCAGTCTATGTCAACATTTAAAAAAATTACACAATTCTATACATAGCACTTTTATTTTATATAAAAACAATATAAAACATTAATACATTAAGCAAAAACTTGATGTATAATAACCAAAATTATTAGTGTTATTAAAAGACAAGAATTTTACTAACCCACTGTTTCTATTGGTCCCACCACACTGACATTGATGTTCGAGTGCATCCCTGTCAGTGTATTTCTAAAGCAGCAAACATTGTCAGGAACACTCCAGTTCAGAAGAATAAAGCATTGTGCAATCCTGTCAGAAAACACCAGGATGAAGAAAAGTTTATAGCTTAAAATCATTTCATCTATTGCTTAAATATGTTTGATATGGAGGAGATAAGCATTTGATACTGACTTTGTAATATTTGTTTGATCACATGTGAGCTCCATGACCTAATATTGGAACATAAAAGTAAATGTGCATTCATATTATATGAAATCTGATGAAATACCAAGGTAACTGATTCAGCACTTACTTCAAAAATCCTGGGGTCTTTTTCTGAACTGCTTAAGTTTTGAGTTGCATTAACACATGCATTTAGTTTGAGTCCGATAAGCTCCTTTAGCTGAAAAACACATTGCAGATGACCGAGTTAAATTACCGCTTTTCAAAGAATGACAGAAAACGGTAAAGCATTTACATATTTTCCTATAGACACTATAATTGCTTTATATATTCTCCAACCGTTAACTCTCATTATTAACAGTTTTCAATTAAATTACATTTAAAAATGCAATATATAGTTATTGTAAAATTGTACATTTTAATATGTTTTCAATATGATTAAACAGTTATAATAAATATCAATGATCTAGGAAATGCCCCCCTGGTTTCACAGACAAAGCTTAAGTCCAGCAAGCAATTTTGCCTTTAAAAGACGTCTAATAGCCTTCCAAACACAGCCCTGACGTCTAGGTTAAAACGAGGCAAAATTTGGGCTGTCACTGTCAGTGAAAATTTTATAGACTTCTAACCATAGCCCAAGCATAAGTCATCAATTAGATAACATGTTAAAGAAATTAAACCAAACACCTTGTAATCACTGTTGACTTGCTTGATGAAATATCATACATTTCGCAAGTTATTTTGGCAAAAACGACATGTACCCAAATTCAAGGTTATTTTGGCTATAGAAGTGGGTTACTCATAGCCGGACTATATCGGGTCTATAGTTTACCTAGACCCGCTTGCTGGTAGCTTAGTCTCGGACTAAAATGCATGTTTGAGGTGTTTTAACTGAAAGCAACTTGAAATATCTTAAAATATGTCAGTGCCATTGTTTTGTCTGAAGAAGCAAACCATAATGTTTTTTTAAGGCCTTATCGTGGCTTAATCTAAGCCCTGTTTGTGAAACCAGGCCAAAAATAAATAAAATAAAATAAAAATAAATAAGATAAAAAATAAATAAATAAAAAAATAAAAAAATTAACAATTTTAAAAACAAAAAATAATAATAAAATTAATAAATAAAAATAAATAAATAAATAAATAAAAAATAATCATAAATAAATAAAATAAAATAAAATAGCTGAGTCAGTATCATTCCTGAACTTACTTGTGTTGTGACATTTTGTTCACTTTGGGGTGTTCCCATTACCTCTACAGATGTAGTAATCCAGTAAAATACTAACAAAGACCAAAAGAGTCAGTTATGCATTGTATTCCTTCCATTTAACAGGAAAATGTGCCATTATGTTTGTTGAAATTGTAATATTTACCATCACAGCTTTGAGAAATGTTACATGGTGTGGATGCTGTAACTAAACAAGAATAACCTAATATTAGATAAAGGGGGTTAAAATAAGATAGAAAGTTCACACAGAGATAAATCTTTACATTATGTCTTACCGGTCGTGGTAAATGTTTGGTTAATGGTTGTCATCAGTGGTGTTGTATCATTTGTAGAGGCAGAGGATGATGGTTCGGGCTTGAAGATGATATTGGCAATGAGTCTATTAATATGGTGTCTTATAACATACAGTAGGATGGAAATGGAGCGTTTGTGCTAATAATGGTCTATTTGTAGTACTTACTGTTTCTGTGAATGTTGTGGAGTTTATGGTTGATTCAGATAAAGTTGTGATTTCAGTGGATGTGGAGATAGGGGTTGATTCAGATAAAGTTGTGATTTCAGTGGATGTGGAGATAGGGGTTGATTCAGATAAAGTTGTGATTTCAGTGGATGTGGAGTTTATGGTTGATTCAGATAAAGTTGTGATTTCAGTGGATGTGGAGACTGTGGTTGATTCAGAAAAGGCTGTGTTTGCAGTGGATGTGTATGGTGTGTTTTCCGTAGTTAGATCAGTGCTGTTTAATTTCGTCGTAAGTGTCATTGCTGGGGTTGTGCTTATGTTTGAAGATGTGGTTGAGGTTCCCGTCAGCGTGGTAAGAGAGCTTGTAGTCAATGAGGGACTTTCGGTTGTAATGTTATCTGTGGTTCCTCCAGTCACTGTTGTCAAATTTGTGGCTGGAATAAATGATGTGATGCGTGAAAAGCTAGTTGTTGTGACAGTTGTGTTTGACGTCACTGTAGGGGATAAAAAATACAGAAAAGATTAAATCACATTAAATGTATTGTTATAACATGCATCATGTTAAAATATCCTAATTTAATAGATTAGATTTAATAATAGATTTTTTTAATGAAGGGCTACTCTTTATCTGTCTATATCTCTTTCTTTTTGTCTGCTCATTTTGCTGATTCATAAATTGGCTTTTGTTTTCTTCTAGACTAAAACATGTCCAGCAGGTTGACTGAGCTTTATTTGTATGGTTGTTTCAGTTAAACTATTGTGTTTACAAGTGATCACAGCCCATATTTTAAGTGACTCAGATACACTCCCATTACAGGAACAGAGAACAATATATCTGAGATGTTTCTCTTTACACTAGTAGAGACACGCAGACAAATGTAATCTGAACAAACTGCTGCTTATAGAGTAATATACAGCCTAAATACATTGACTGTGGCAAATATGTTAATATAAAGTGGGGTAAGTATGTTGTATTTCTAGGTCACTAATCAGATAACCAGATTTGTGACAGTGATCATGTACACACTATCATGCAGGATCACATGATCATCATCAGGTTTTACACAAACACTGTCATATAACTAATAATACACTTCTACAAAATTAGATAAATGCAACAAGTACTTTCACTAGCAGTCTTTTGGACCCCATATGTCCAGGTGCAGAATACAGGATATGAAGACCTCTGGATCTCCATTAGAAGTCACACAAGCCATTGTTTAATGTTACCACATTGCGCAAATAGACGTTTTACTTTCATCATCTACCTTTGTTCTATAAACTCAAATGCGGGGTAGTATTGTGGCATATTGGTGAGCAAACAGGAGGACAGTCCCTGAAATTAAGCAGAGCTGTATAATGATCACAGGTGTGTCTTATACAAGCACCAGACTTTACCTGGACGGCAAACCAGGAGCAGGACCAGGAAGAACACATAATCCAGATGACTCCATCTACTCAATCGTTTGCTCGCCATCCCTCTGAAATATACAGAAAGAAAACTTACCTGGCATCAGATGCAAAGAAATTACTCAAAAGAAACTAGTAATACAATTTTTTTTTAAAGCTGTAGTAAATGTCGAACTTTCAATTTTACGTTTATTTTGTAAATCCAACTGAATTTTCACAAACATTTGCTTAACCTTTTCCTTGTTTGTCTAGAACTTTCAAAGTTAAATCAATAGTGGGAGTACAGTTAAATAAAACTGACCAGATCTAATGTACAGTAAAGAAAAGTGAATGTTATCAGTGATTAGGCATTGGGAGGAAATAATTGATGAATATTGATGAATAGCTAAATCAATAACTTTTTCTTCTTTTTTTGGCGCAGTGTTTAAATCTCACTGTAATAAGTTCTAAATAATGCTAAATATTTTTTAAATTCATAATTTAAATGTATATCATTCTTAAATGAAAGAAAATGTATTACACGTCTTTATATTTTCAAATATTCAAAATTATTATTTAAATAAATAATTTTCAAATTATTTAATATTTAAAAATGTAATTAGGGCCCGAGCACCGATGGTGAGAGGACCCTATTGGAATTGCTCAGTTTATTTATTTCTGTGATGTTAAAGCTGATTTCTTTTATTATTATTAGTATCGTCAATATTGGATGCAGTTGTGTTGCTTAATAGTTTTGTTGAAAATCTTTTTTGTAAGAATCTTAAATAGATCATTAGAATGTTCAAAAGAACAGCTTTTATTTTAAATAGAAATATTTTGTAACATTATAAATGTCTTTACTTATGATTAATTTAATTTGTCCTTACTGAATAAAATTATTAATTTCTTTCAAAAAAGTAGTGTATATTAAATAGCATATATAAGGTATTCTATATTTGACAGTATTTTATGTTATGCTGTTGTTTTTAATATGGATTCTTTTGATTATGAAACTACTTAATTCAACTTCTTATCAACAATGATATACAATATACAACAGTAATATACAATTTATTCATAAAACAATTTATTTATAATTAATAACAAAATCACAAATATACGACATCTTTAATTAACAATACAAAATAGTAAATAGTAAACTCATGTAAATAACATACAACAGTCTATAAAACATTACCAAACCAACAAAATAAACTTTGTAGTCAGAACCTTTTTTTTAGCACATGACTATATTTTAATCATAAAATGAAGACAAAATATTTGATTTATTCATTCACAATTAAAATAAATTAATTTATTCATCACATACCTTCCGGACAGTTGTGTAGACAACCTGCTGTGCTTCAAATCATGATCCCCACAGACACACCAAACCATGGATATTCTTCACTCACACAGAAATGTTTCTCTGTTGACAACCTGACAGCCTGTTTCCCCACAGACTATCTGGAATCAGCCTGCTAAAATGTGTCCTTTCAGACTTCAGAAAAATGTAAAACAGACAAAAGCCTCTAAGTAACTACAAACACGGTCAGGTTTGGCTGTCTTGTGAAGTGTATCAGTGAAGTGTATCAGTGAACACTTAGTTATGTGCACCACCCACCTGAACCTAAACTTCAACACACACCCTCCCTTCAAAGCACATAGTGCACTTGCCCTCTAGCAAAGCTACATATTAACTGTATTTTAAATACACATATATATATAATAATAATCATATTTTTCATTATGTACACATTTATTTAATTCATATTTCAAGCATAATGGCTTAATTTAGTTGTCAACTGAGAAAATGGCTTATTCATTAACCCTATTTTAAGAGACAATGTTTTTTTCAGAATGTAAAAATATATATATATATATTTAAATGGTTATCTTTTGGTGATACTGTGGTTTCATTTATCTGTTGTAAATCAGCTCCATTGACTAACAGGTATGGCTGCTTTTAACAGCCAGAGCTTTTATTTCAGTGGAATAACCGCTTTGAGTTTTACAAAAGTTGTTCCACCCATACTTGCATCATAGTAGTGTGTTTTCAAACAAAGTAGGTGGGGTTTGCATCTGGCCTCTCCTTCTCATGCTTTGTTTTCAGCTGTTTACCTGTTAATTTGTCTCCATGATAAGAGCCAGATTTAGGCCTAATCTGTGTCTGTTTTATATCTATTTCTTTTGTAACCATTTTTCAGTAATTTCTCTCTATTGTTATTATATTTATACACTCGCTTATTACACCGTGATAAAAAATTGTGACGAAATGGAACACTACGCAATGCCACAATATTAGGAAGTCCATATTAGAGACCAATAAAAGACTCAGGAAGCATTAGTCAACAACACATTAATTTGTTCCCCACCCAGCAGATTTACAGAGTAATTCATGTACATACAATTTTATTGAATATGCAAATAACTTGTCTAATCTGTGTGAAAATAAACAATATTAATTACCACTGATTCATAATTTGACACACACAAGCACACCATATAGGCCTACTATTAAAAGTGGCCACTGAAAATATTAGCCTACCTTTTTAAATTTGACTCACAGTTATTATTGTGGCTCTGTTCTAATCTAAGTAATATGTGTATGACACTACACGAGGCTGAAATATAGTTGGCACTAAACTGCGCAAAAGCTGCGCATTTTGATCCCCTTGATTAACCTTTCCTCTAGCGCGGAAGTTGCTGTTCGAGTGCAGCAAAAACACGAAAAGGGTCCGCTCCCCTACTGTCTATGTCCGCTCCACGTAAATAATTATTCTTTAAGAGTGTATTGTAAATTGTGCACATTCTGCGACCTGAAAATGCATAACACTTTGAAAACCTGGAAGCAGACGTTTGCGGGTTTTGCACCGGATTCAGAGTTAACATTTGGGATAGTATTTGTGATTGTGCTGTCATGTGTTTTTAGCTTCATACCATATTACTTTGATCTCTCGGAGCACTTTTTCAGTCTGGAGTCCAGTGCTGTCATCAGCGGCCATGGTAAGAGTTGTTTACCATTTATACTTACAAGTACTATAAGTTACTTACAATTCATGTTTATAATGAATGTGTCAATCACGTTATGTTTGGCAGACGTACCTTAAACAACTCAAAATGAGAGTTTTGTGGTGTTTCGTCCATGTCTGCTACCTCTGGTGCCAAGTATATGCTAGTGTACTTCTAAACTTTGACAAAATTCCCTTTTAGTACATTTAAAATATAGTCTTTCTTCAGGGAAACTGACCATAAATATTGTTGACAGATTTTTGTCTAATAAAAAGTGCTAGAATGAGAATGCCCTGCCCACTAATACCACTCACAAGTAACTAGCAAGTAGAATGTTCTATGACTGAAACTTGTTATTGGCTATTTAAACAAAGGAAGACGAGTTCTTTAGTTATGCCCCGCCCCCTTTCACGTATGTTAGCCAATCAGAAAATCTGCATTGGGTCTCGGGCCATAGATATGTATGTCTCGGGCAGCATCGACAAATGTCGTGAATTTGGGGGTGGGGATAGCTGAATGATGGGGGAGTGCTTGCTGCATAAATCCTTTACAGCAATTTTTAAACTGTTGAAAGAGATTCATTTAGTTTATTATTATTCAAACAACGCAACTATTCATAAGCAAATCAACTGCTGTGTTTTACTAGTGTGCAACATACTGGTTCCAGAAGTACAGATCCTGTTAATTTTCCATTAGGGAATAGATCGTTTTAATGATAACTTATAAACCATTAAAGACAGGGCTACTGTGAGCTACACGGTTGTTAATTGATGGGATATGCTTTTTCTGAAGCCTTCAGCCTGCATTATTTAAAATAATCACATTTACACAATAATCACACAGAGCTTCAGATATAAATATGTAAATCCATTTACTGCATTAGCACCATATATATATATATATATATATATATATATATATATAATACAAATATATAATATTTTTAATATATATATATATATATATATATATATATATATATATATACACCTTGTGTTGCTTAATTTTTGTCCCCTTTCTTCACAGTGTACAAACTCTTCACCTATTTCCTATACCACAAGAATATGATACATTTCTTCCTGGGTGCCATCCTGATGGTGTTTCCCTGCAGTGGGCTGGAAAGAGGAATTGGAACTGTCAGATTCCTGTACCGGTCACTGCTGCTGTCGTCCATCAGTGGACTCTTCCATGTGTTGCTGGAGTCACTGCTGTTCTCCCCGTCCAGTAGGAGCTCAGTAAATGGGTTCACCCCATTAGCTCTCTCTGTCCTGGGAATGATAACCATCAGTTCCTCCATGCAGAAGGCATATATTATGGGCGTCAATGTGCCTACTGCATCTCTACCCTGGATTATTCTAATAATTATCACTCTGTTCTTTCCAAACACTGCCTTTATTTGTAACGTCCTGGCCATCATCACCGGAATTTTATGTATCCTTAATTCTTAAATCCATGTAATACTTAAGACTTTTTGTTTCAAAATACAGACCTGGATTTTAAAGCTGACAATCCTATGATGTAGTTAAATCAGTGTAGAGTCGTGGATTTCTAGTCTATTCCTTAACTTAGTACTTTCAGATGGAATGGGATGGTTTTCATTGTTGGAGATGTCAGAATCTAGAGCTTCCGTCTTGGATAAGAAGTTCCCTTTTCGCTTGCTAAAGCGGATACCTGGTGTCCAGTTCATCCCTGCATCGGCCGAAGAACGCAAAAAGCCACTTGACTTCACGTGAGTGATCACTGAAACCTATAGTATAATAATTAACAAAGAATAAAATAAACACAGGACATGGGTCTTATAAGTTGTAGTACATAGGTCCCTTCTAGTCCTTAAAGAGTCTTACATTTTAGCAGTTTTAGCAAATATAATGTCATTAAAAAGTCTTAACAAAGGTCTTAATGATCATTTTAAAAAGACGGAAATTTGTGGAGGGAAAAAACGGAATCAGAAAACATCCTAATGTGATAATTAAACTTTAATCAAGAGCGCTGCATGTTTCAGAGTAAAAACAGTAAATATGTGCCACTGTTGAATGTTCTACAGGCTTGTAGTTTCAGCAGTTATAACAAATGATTGCATATTGATGATGAATTATGACATTATGACATGCATATTTTATCTTCCTCATCTTTTGGAACAAGCAACTGGAAGTAGTGAAACAGTGTATTTCGGGCTTGTTTGAAATAAAAAATCCCATATTATGCATAATTTATTAATATGATGTCCTTGTTGAATGTGCCACAGCTTGTTTAATCAAGTCAAATTATCTAAGATACATTATTTTGAGATTGTATGGGTTTATTCTGTATGGACATACAGAACATTCATTTTATCTTTGCAGGTTTTAAGAAAAGGTCTTAAAGTTGATTTTAAAACACTGCAGATACCCTGGTACATGGGTAACTGTGCTTATTTATAATCTTTGTAATTCCAGAGACATTCCACCAGGGTCATACCCAGTCCAGGCGTACGCCCCAGTAAATGCAGTCAATGGTCCAGCTACAGGAAGCCTGCCCAACACATTCGATGGTTGGCCCGTTTCACTGTACCCTCAACAGCAGTTCACATTGCCTTCCCCTCACACTGGAGTCGGCACTGGTCACAATCACGGACATGGTCACGGTCATAGTCACGGACATCACCATGGGCACAGCCATCACACCGGCAGCCCGTGGATGCCAGTGTCCCCATACGCTCAGCATCAGTTCAGGCCTCCGTTTAATATAGCAGAGCAGTGTTTCAGTGAACTACCTCAGCCAGGAGTGCCGTTTACACCTCAGGTCTCGCAGTCTGAGTCTGGAGTGCCTGGATTTCCCACAAATCCTCTTGGAACTTCTGTCTCATTCTCATCCTAGGGTTTTGATGCCTTAGCTGTAGGTTTCTTCTTTAGATACCTCATGTCTTGTTCCCAGAACTCAGATGCCTCCATCTTTAATACCTGGGTGATGTTTAACTTGTTCTTTATTTTATACAGTTGCCGTTTTGATACAGAACATTTTTATCTTTTTGTACTTTAAAGAATTAAATGAGTAAAACCTGTACATATATATATATATATTGTTTTCGTTTTGCATAAATTCTTTGTGCTTTTTTTATACTGCAGTAATTATTTTTAAGCACATTCAAACAAACAAATTTTTAGGCCAGCCAGTGTTTGTGCATATTATATTTATTTTCAAACATTGCATTATTAAAATCACAATGCTGCACAAAACATATTTGATATCACAATGACAATTCACTTCCCAAGCAAGTTTTATTAAGGTTTATAATTAAACAAACGCAAGCTTGTCATTTAAAAACAAAAAACCATAATGCTTGACCTTTTTTTGCAATTGCAGCTTTGGCTCACCAGGGGGATGAATTGAGTCCATAACCATTTGTAGAAATCTGTGGTAAACTCGTACCGAAAAGGAGAACATTTTTGAAAATGAGAGAAGAACCTACATTTCTTTTCATAAATGCATCTGTTACATATATTTAATATATTCCTCCAGATTAAAACTTGACCAGTTTGCTTAAAACTGTTAGACAACATTAAAAATTGACTAACAGCATGTAACACTTCACCCAATAATGGAGGTCATGTTGATTGCATAATTGCTCATTCATTGCTACTCAAAGCTAGTGTGAAATAATGCATAGAATTAAGATGAGTGGCAGAACATTTTGACAGCACAAAAAATTATAATTAATGAATGCCACAATATCAAAAAAGCACGATTGACATAAAATGGTAAACACATTGTAGTATGTTTTGATTAACAATGTCACAAAAACAAAATCTAAAGTTTTACAGTACGTCACAAAGTGATATTTGCAGTCTTTTCACAGAGAGATAAAATAATCAGTATGACAGAATACATGAACATTCTTAATAAGGCCTCACTCAAAAAAGAAGCAAAGGAATAATTTGCATCCATGACCTACATTTGCGTATACATCAACATCCAATACCGCGGTTCGCTTAGGGTTCAAATTCAGTTTCCTGTTACAGTAGGTTCAATATCATAAACTCATCTAAAGGAAGAATGTTAAACTTTTGTGTAATGTTGGAGCGCTCTGATCTCGGCCATGTGCATTATGTTAGTTAATCAAAACTATTGTATAACTGAGACAAACAACCTGACAGCAATACATCAGTCCAGGCAAATTGGATGTTTTAGCTCTTGCTTTTGAAGAAATTATCATCTGAGGTAAAGTGGCTTAGCTCCAAACATCTGGAGTTATCAGTAAGCTTAGCTCCAAACGTCCTGAGAGTAACGGCCCTTGGTCATCAGCTTCTTGAAATAGTCCACAGCTTGAGTGTGTGTCAGGCCGCCCATCTCCTCTGCAATCTCATAGAAGGCTGCATGAACATCCCGAGCCATGTTACGTGCATCTCTGCAAGGACACATATTCACATTAAATATGCATGTAATTATGACGTTGGAAAGAGATGCAGTATTATATTGAAGAATGGCACTATTTACCACTTTATGCTAGCAAAATGATATAATTATATGGTAACACTATAATTATTTCAAGCTGTTTATAGTTCCACTTCAATCCTGCCAGTTAACAACTAGTACGGACTGTTCTCATAAGAATGTTATTCATCTATTCAACATGTGGTAGCAGAAACTTCTGGTTCTTACCCACAAACATAGATATGGGCATTATTTGAATGAATGAGCTTCCACAACTGCTCCTTGTTTTTCTTCAGAAGATGTTGCACATAGATCTGCAAAAACAGGATAGTCCACAGAATTACTTATCAGAATAATAGTTTTGAAGAAACTGAAAACTACTGTAAGATGCTGTATCCACAACAAAGACCTGTCATGTTTAAGAAGATTAATAAGTGGGAAAAAAAGAAAACTAATATGTAGTACACCTTTAAATGCAAATAAATCTAGAATACAGCTTCCATTTAAAACGGAAGCTGGACACCTCCATCTTTGATATTACGTTGGTCACTGTCGCTTATGGTTACTGGTAAGAGAATACAGGCTTGACTCCCGCTGCACGTTCAAACAGACAGTATTTGAGACGCAGACGCTACTGTAAGTTTCTGTTTGAATGGGACATTTCGAGACTCACACCTGTAAGTAAATATGGTGGTCAATCCCAAAAACTGACAGTGTGAATGTAGACTTAGATCAGATTTGCGGTCATCTATCGCTCACTTAAAAGGCTACGTTCGCACAGTCAGTTTTTGGGATTGGCAACCGCATTTACTTACAGGTGTGCAGCACAGAGTATCTCTCTCACACTGTATGACGTGACAAACACCTAGTTTTCTGTTCACACAGGAGGGATTTTCCAAGAATGCAGTTGTGAGTCCTGTTGTTTTTGTTGTTAAAATTTACTCCAGTTGTCACTCCCGTAAATAACTGAACTGTGTGTGAATGTAACCGTGTTAAAGGGGTGGTATGATGCCCTTATCACAAGATGTAAAATAAGTATTTGATGTCCCCAGAGTGTGTATATGAAGTTTTAGCTCAAAATACCTATTTAGATATTTTTATATAGCATGTTAAAATTGTCACTTTTTGAACTGTTTTTTTAGACAATAGTATAGAATTTTAACTTCAGACGCTTGTGGCGGCCATAACATGGCAATAACTTATCGCTATTAGCAGGATTTTAATTTCAGCATATCCATGTCACTCACCTTGTGCTCCTGGTCTCTGGAAAAAGCAACGTTAAGTTGTGTCAGCACACCCGCCCTCTCAAAATCCTCCAGTTCCTGCTGATACAGGAAGTCCTCGTTCCTATGGCGACACCCAAAGTAAAGTATCGTCTCACCAACATCCTTCCCTGCAACAGAGAGCAAAAACTGAGTGAGATACCTTTGCTTTATTATGGTACACATGTTGTGTCAAAGCAAGTTTCAAGCCACACCTTGATCCTTCTGCCATGCTCTCTCCTGGATGAAGCCCATGAAGGGGGCGATGCCAGTTCCAGGCCCGATCATGATTACAGGATTACTGGCTTTGAAAGGCAGGCGGAACTGGGATCTCCTAACATACATGGGAACGGTGGGCTTGTGACCGTTATCGGTCACATCTTTGTTCTTGAGCCAGTTAGTGGCCACACCTTTGAAGACTCTTCCTGTCTTGGTGGTGTACTCTATCACTACAGCACAGATGTGGATAGAGTTTGAATGGACCTGAAAATAGAATGAACAAAGTTAGAGCCAAACTCAAATTTTTCTAATTCAAGGTATAATATCGAAAAACTGCGGATTTGACCTTGCCGGAGGAGGCGATGGAGTAGTATCGAGCCTGAAGTCGAGGCAGCAGCTCACACAGGTGATCTATAGGAGGGTTCAGGGAAGGGAGATCCTCTAGAATAGCCAGTATGTTCCTCTCCGAATCCACAACCCAACTCTGGTAGAGAGCCTAAAATGAGCAATCAGATGGTGAAAAAAATCTCGTGAGGGCTTTTCACACTGTTCTTAACCCTGGGTTATCATCGGTTTAAACCTCGTTTTTAACCCCGGGTAAAAGAACATTTCGTACTTGTAATTTAAAAGCGGGGTTAGCATCGCTTTTAATCAGGGAACCCTCTGGAGCATTCGCTGTGTTAACCCTGCAATGCGGCACCATACGTTAACAGTGGTAAACGTGGTGTTAAAATGTTAGGACTAAATGCTTAGCAACAGATATCCAATCATGTGCCTCATATTTACAGAAACACCGCACGTTGTATAAACAGTAGTTTCAGCGTTTGATGGAAAAAAGGTACAGTGCAGTACAGGTAATAGTACAGTCAGCAGTGTACAATATGAGGATCCACAATGCTAGAGCTTTTATATATTAAACAGTATATATATATATTAATTCGTTTACCTGGGGTTTAACTATTTCAAATGTGAAAATGTTTATGAAAATATTTTACTATAGACATTACAGCAGTGATTATGACATGATCCAAACCTTTCCTTCAGAGGAGGCAGACGCCATCTTGCGCATGTTCTCTTGTTCTTGGGGATCGGAGGCGTACTGCGCCAGCTCATACAGCACATTTGTACGGGGCATGTTATTGATGTCAAGGTAATGGGTCAGCGCCGTGCGGTATGTGGTTGGACAGGGGAACGGATGCTTTTTATTGGACTCCTCTGCAGAATTGAAACATTATTAGAAACAATTGCATGTTATAAATTGCATGACTACATAACAGAGAATAAAATAAATAAAATAATATCTATCTATCATACATGCCATCTCATATGCTGATTATTTAATATTTAATCAATTTCAGATATTAGTATATACCATCCAGATTTTTGAGAGAGATTACAGTATCGAGATCCACTCCAAGTCTTTCTCCTAGTCTGTTGACCACCGACGTATCATTTGTGGGGTAAACAGCAACATGGTCTCCAGAATCATATCTGCCCGGTTTGGTAAACAATTTATTAATATGTGGACATACAAAAAAAAAGAAAACACAAACACTGTACACTGCATCAGTACATACTCAATAGTGAACAACATACTATGTACAGTCTGCATGCAAACTTTCTTTTGAATGTTCTACAAAACAGTGTATTGCAAGACAGTATTGCTATTTGTAGAAGTGATTTCAAACTGTTTTATTTTCATTTTAAAATGCTCTAATATTGTAGAGATATTGTTCAGATTGTTGAAATCAATATCATATCATGTATGAATATGAGTGTGAATCTCATGAACACTATCAAGAATATGGGTTATATATTTCACCCCTTAATCAAAATAAAAAAGAAGACATATTTAATATAAAGTATAATTAAATATTTGTAATTAATAAAATTAATAAAACTGTATGTATATTATATGGAATGGAATATAAAAATAAATGATAAAAAATTAAAAATAATGGTAACTCTTTACAATAAGATTTAATTAGTTAACATGAACTAATGAACTGCACTTCTACAGCAATTTTTAATCTTAGTTAATGTTCATTTCAACATTTACTAATACATTCTTAAAATCAAAAGTTGTATTTGTTAACATTGGTTAATACAATGTGAAGTAACATGAACAAACAATGAATAGCTGTATTTTTTATTGACTGACATTAACAAAGACTAACAAACACAATAACAAATGTATTGTTCATGGTTAGTTCATGTTAGTTAACACATTAACTAATGTTAACAAGTGAAATCTTATTGTAAAGTGTTATTTTCTTTACACATATTATGTGACCCTGGACCACAAAACCAGGGTAAATTTTCACGAAAAAGCTGAATAAATAATCTTTCCATAATGATGTATGGTTTGTTAGGATAGGACAATATTTTATTTGGCCGAGATACAACTATTTGAAAATCTGGAATCTGAGGGTGCAAAAAAATCGAAACATTGAGAAAATCACCTTTGAAGTTTTCCATTTATGTTCGCGAATGTGAAGCATTCACTCACAAAAATAAATGTTTTATATATTTACGGTAGGACATTTACAAAATATCTTCATGGAGCATGATCTTTACTTAATATCCTAATGATTTTTGGCACAAAAGAAAAATCGATAATTTTGACCCATACAATGTATTGTTGGCTATTGCCACAAATATACCCGTGCTACTTGTGACTGGTTTTGTGATCCAGGGTCACATATAATTATGTAATATATCTTTTTTGCTTTTGGGGTGATATGTGACCTGGAAATGTCTTCATGAGTCAGTTATTACATGTACCTGATTTTAGAGTCAGTGAGATCTAACTCGACGTGCATCAGATGACGGTTTCCTCCTTTGTTCAGCTTACGATTAACATTCACAGGTGCAAGGAAAGGATTCTTTGAATCAAACGGTCTACACAGATCAAAATGAATAATGCAATCAGATAAAAAAGCTTTTCAAATTTCAGCATATCAATTCAAAGTCCTAGAAATTTGTTATTCACAAAACAGTACACAAACAGGAGGTAATTTTACAGACTAATCTACAGTAGAAGAATTAAAATGAATCTCTGATCAAGGATGAACAGCGGATCTCTTAAAATGCCTGATCTGTCAACCGATCGCTTAGTTGAAAGGGTTGAACTCACGGTTTCTGTGTCTGAAAGCTGTTGAGCCTCCCCATCTCTCCGGCGTACACTTGATTCATATTGATGTCATTATGAACCACCAGTTCAAACTGGCGAATGCTGAAAGAACATAAAAAGAATTGGAGATTTCATCCCAGCCTGCTTTTAAAGCATTCAAAACACCTATGATGTTTAATAAGATGCAAAAACCTATTCAAAGCAGGACAGGGAAGGATTTTGTAATGGAAGCACATGATAAATGGATTTGGTCCCTCTAATATGGAGATGAGACACTGAATGTGTTGTTTGGCCACAAAATACCCATCAAATAAACATGTTTGAACTAGATAATCTGATACAGCTGGTCTGTTCTTTCAAATTCTACCATACATTGCCTACCAATACAAGAATACATTCTGTTGAAAAATGGTGATCAAAGTAGAAGACCAGCACATTCAGTTTAAAAAAAATAAAAAATAATAATACCTGCTGTCTTCTCCCGTGGGCTCCACACCGAAGAACTCACATACCGCAGGCCAGAACTGTTCCTTCCAAGAGATAAAATCCTCCTCCAAGCTTCAAAAACGATTTAGGATTAAATAATCAGGACAGGCAATGAAAATAACTTAAAACCAGACAAAATGGGTTTATCCTTTTTATCTGTTTCAATCCAGAGTTTTTATTCACTCACTTGCTGTCGTCATCTCCGAGGCCCAGGTCAAAGACCCTTTTCCCACCAAGTTCAGCAAGCCTCTTGTCTGTATACTTGCCCGTGGCGTTGTAGTGCTCATATGTTTTATTACCTAACCCAAACACCTAAAAAACAAAAAAAGGCAAAAGTCATTCAGTCTCTGCAAGCAGACGATAAGAAACAGAACACAAAGAAATAATCAAAACATGCAAAACTTTAAAGGCTAAGCATCAATTAAACTAATTTTGTTTCTTGATCTTGAAATAAAAGTTTAATCCTCTATCAAGTTGTACTTAAACATTCACAACTTCCTCTCCAGTTTAAAAAGATCTCTTACTGAAACTGATGCTGCATCGCAATTCGCATACTATCCGTCCTAAATAGTATTCGAAAATAGAATTAGTGTGTCCCAAATCATAGTATGTGTAAATGAGTGTTCCAAAGATACCCGGATGGTCTACTATATCCGGTCAGAATCCGAAGTGCAGATCGATGCGCACTCTAACGGCTGATATTGCCCACAACCCATCGCGCGTTGGACGAGGATTCGATTAGAACTACGAACACGAGTGAAAAGTGTTAAAAAAAATACAGACATGGAGGACGCGCGAGTCCGTCGGTTGTGTAGAGAGGTTTAGATAAAAGGGGTTTGAGTGATTACTTATCAGTATCTAACCTGACGAAAATGTATTTATTCAATGTTGTCCACATTATATTGCATCTGCAGCAGCATTGTGATCTTATGTAAAGATACGTCTAGCCATTAACTTTTAAATGCATCGTTACATTCAAACTGCAAACACATGAAGAGAGTCTCCGCACGAAAGACCCACGACTGGCAGGTGAACATGCTACAACATTTTTCTCTGAAACGGTAAGAAATTAAATTAGATTGAATGGAGGATTTTAACTGTGACGAGATGATTGACAGGGCAGTTTACGGTGACAGGATGATTGACAGGGCAGTTTACGGTGACAGGATGATTGACATGGCAGTTTACGGTGACAGGATGATTGACAGGGCAGTTTATGGTGACAGGATGATTGACAGGGCAGTTTACGGTGACAGGATGATTGACAGGGCAGTTTACGGTGACAGGATGCACGCGACAGAGCTGTCCGTTAAAGATGACGAAGTAGTATGTCCCAAAGCTTGCCTACTCTTTTGCTACACAATCAAAAGTATGTACTTTTTCTTCACAAAAAGAGTGCATACTTTTAGGGCGTAGTATAAGTAGGCGAATTGGGACGCAGCATGAGATACAACAAAAATGACTTAAAAATATAAGTGGCATATATACTCACCAGCCACTTTATTAGGTACACCTGTTCAACTGCTCGTTAACAGCAACCAATCACATGACAGCAACTCAATTCATTTAGACCATGAAGAGATGGTCAAGACGACCTGCTGAAGTTCAAACTGATCAGAGTATGGAAGAAAAGTGATTTAAGTGACTTTGAACATGGCATGGTTGTTGGTGCCAGACGGACTGATCTACTGGGATTTTAACGCACAACCATTTCTAGGGTTTACAGAGAATGGTCAGAAAGAGAAAATATCCAGTGAGCGGCAGTGGGGTATACTTTCTGCACACACCTTGGGCTCCTTAGTACCTATTGAGCATCGTTTAAACGCCACAGTCTACCTGAGTATAGAGTGGTACAGGTATGACATCACTTTGTAAGCCAAAACGTGGAAGCGAGTTAGCATTTTAGCATTCTGGTTCCATCGTCCCGAAGTCAATGGTTTTTTTGAATGGGGTTTTGGTTAAATGGCTGAAATAAGGTCTGTGGTGAACACAAGCTCAAGACACTTTCACGTTTTATTCTGTGACAAAATACATCGGTAGTACCGCACTCATGACTTTTTTTAAGCTGTCACGTGTCTTTAAAAAGGTGGTTGCTAACAAGTGGCTAAATGGGACTATAGAGGCTGTCGGAAAGATTAAGGTTTCAAAATTCATAAAAGTTGTGTTCATCTGTGAAAATGGTCTTGATGGACAAAATGTGTAAGTATCATAATACTTGCGATAATCCAAAAGCCTATGAAAAAATCCTATTGGTTTTTTGTCGAGGGAACCAGTGTGATGCTAACTGCCGGTTGGCCTAGAAAGTGACGTCATACCTGCACGACTCTATAGTTGCTGACCACCATGTCCATCCCCGATGGCTTCTTCCAGCAGGATAACGTGCCATGTCACAAAGCTCAAATCATCTCAAACTGTTTTCTTGAACAAGACAGAGTTCACTACACTCAAATGAGCTTCACAGTAACCAGATCTCAATCCAATAGAGCACCTTTGGGATGTGGTGGAACAGGAGATTCGCATCATGAATTTGCAGCCGACAAATCTGTGGCAACTGCATGATGCTATCATGTCAATATGGACCAAAATCAAAGAATGTTTCCAGCACCTTGTTGAATCTATGCCATGAAGAATTAAAGCAGTTCTGAAGGCAAAAGGGGGTCCAAACCGGTACTAGCAAGGTGTACCTAATAAAGTGGCCGGTGAGTTTATATTTATGATTAAAACTGATTTCAATACATTTAACTGAAATGCAAAAGAATTTAAATATCGCATGCTCCTTATAACTTCCTCTACCTATCTAGCCCGTCCCCGCAGTCTTGTAGCACTGTAGACGCACTGCAGTGATGTTTGTTTCCAACCACATGTTTTATCACGCTGTCCCACTACAACCACATAAAAGAATCTGAGAACTCCAGGCTGAAACCACAAGGCTTGCATCCAGAATACAGGTCCAACTCAAGCGGAGCCTGTCTCCAGAATCAAAGGAACAGAAGATCCAATGATCCAGTTCCATCTGAAATAGTCCTGCTAAGAGAGAGGTTCCGCTGGGATGGAGCTCTAGCTTTGTTTGGCTAGGCCAGATGTTTCCATTTGGTGAGGGAGAACTGATGAGAATTCCATGGGCCCCTTAACTATGGGACAGCCTCGGGCGCAGGCTAGTTAAGAACTTCACTGACTGCTCAGGAAATAGGTACCACTCCATAAAAAGGGCAGGAATGTTGGAGGGTGCCCATAGATGGAAGGCTGTCCTATGCAATCTCTTGAGCTCAGGTTATTAACCTAAGAAAGAGACACATTGGCTTCCTATGCACTATTCTGATGTTGGTTTATTACTCACAGCAAAATTGACCCCCTCTAGATCGTCATCAGTCCCTTGCATCCAATCATAGAACTCCTGAGCGTTGTCTGTGGGGTCTCCCTCTCCATAGGTTGCCATGCAGAACACAGCCATGGAATTAGGAATCTCTTTCAGTCTAGACAGCTCGGACTGTGAATGGGAGATAATGACTAAAGTCAAAAGAGTTGAAAAAGTATAGAAGCGTTCTGATCTTGATTGATTGATTTCATTAGTCTTTATCAAACAGGCAACAATAATGACCAAAAGTACCATGTCATACTCCTCTGGGTCAGTGGCCATCCCTTTCATGCCATAGCGATGGGCATCTTTTGCCAGTCTGTTAGCAAATTCCTCAGCAGTCCCCGTTTGGGATCCGTAAAACACCACAACGTTTCGGTTCTAGAATGGGAAGTTACAGAGATATAGAAATCAAACATAATGAACTTTCTTTCATTGTTCAAGAAAGGTCATTTTTAACCAATTATTTAAACTCTTTAGAACTGGACTAGATTTCTATGGTGGAAATCTCACCGTTTTCTTCATTTTCTCAATAAAGCTGGTTTCACGTATTTGTGGCGTTCTATGAAAAGAAATAGGAAGAGAGAGAGAGAAAGAAAGAACACACATGTGAAAAGGCTGTAAAGCATGCCAGACCAATTCTTTTGGTAATGAATAGGGGATTGAGCCTTTCATTTCTTGGCTTTTTCCCACATAGGAGAACTTCCTGAAGTTCACACCCCTCTGAGAGCACCACAGTATTAGAACACGTCTGCTTTCAGTCATTGTTCAACTAATGAAAACCACAAACTTTTATGCAAATTCAATGATGAAAAACAGAAGGTAGAGCACAAAGTGAAAAAAAATCATTGTTTGATACAATTATCCTACGATTTCTGCTATTTTTAAAATGCCATTTATTTGTTAAAAAAAGTTTTTTTTTTATTTCTTAAATAAAAATAAGAAAACAATTTTCTAAATAAAATTAATATATGAGCACAATATATTTTTATACATTTTATAAATATTTTTTACTCTTAAGAATTTTCTTCAAACACATGTTGTTCTTTTGAAATTTCTATTGTTTCTACTGTTTTCAACATTTATAAGAAATGTTTCTTGAGCACCAAATCAGCATATTAGAATGATTTCTGAAGGATCATGTGACACTGAAGACAACTGACAAACAACTGAAAAAATTCAGCTTCGCCATCACAGGAATAAATTACATTTTAAAATCTTGTTTCACAATATTACTGTTTCAACTATAATTTTGATCAACTAAATGCAGCCTTGTTTTTTTTTTTAACATCTTACTGACCCCAAACTTTTGAACAGTATTGTCCATTCATTCAAGTGAACAAGTCAACTACTATAACTATCAAATTACTAAACAACCATCATTGCACTGGCAAGAAATCACAGTGCAAATCAATGGAGTCCTCCCCTATACTTCTCTATAATTCCACATTAAAGAAACAATTTAGTCATTCTCATTCAGAATCCATGCAGCATTCCACCAGATTAGAACCTCTTTTTGCCATTGCACACCACTGATACAACAACTTTGTGGCAGTGTCGAAAGACTAAACAATTAATTCAGGTGGACAAAACAAAACTATAAGCAATCATTAGGGGCGAAAGCAATTCCACAAAATCATAAATGGCACCCAAAATATCCATCACAACAGATTCAGAAGAAACAGAGAAAATTAAACATCCGTTTTGTCCCGGACTAACCTCTCTGCGGCGGCCAGTCTGTCCTGAGGCAAAGAGAACATGCATCCCATGACTGGGGAAAAGACGCTGTCCTTAAGAGTTCTGCATACAGAGCACTTTCCTCTCTAAAAGGGTTGCATCAAGAGCTCAGACAGCCTAAGAAAGTCTGTAAAAGTTAATTAGGAGGATCTGTAGGAAACACATAGATCTTCAGCGTAGGGAAAGGGGGCGTGAGGCAGGCAGGGGTCTGACACAGGCTCTTGTACGCGCTCATTCTCTGTCTCTCTCTCTCACGCCATCTGGCCAGAGCACAGCGTTGCAAAGCAACATGAATATATAACATTTCCCATGGATCTCTACTGCACAATGCTGTTAGTGAACCCCCTTAACCTTAAACACTCATAGACAATAGACATGCATAAAATCTTGAATGTTCCTGCCAATGCAAACACAAGGAGTTCATTCCCTCTCTTTCCCAGCCTAATAAAATACAAACGAGCACTAAAACAAAAGCCAATATAAATTTCTAGATTACATTTTTTGTAAAAAAAAAAGAAAAAAAAAAAAAGAACAACTAAAGGAACAAGAGTAGTGGAGTGATTCAAGATGGCCTAAACTGGCAGCAATCCGTCAACACAAGTAATGTGAACCAGGAAGCAGAGAGAATTGAATGTGGTTATCCTTTCCTGCTCTCTAAACATCTCTTCCTGACACTATAGTTCTTTAGTTACACATCATTTCCTACTGCATTCTTTTTCTACTCTTTATGTATTGCTGCTGTTCTTGTTTTAGCAATGACAATGAATAAATGGTGATAAGTGATTTATGTATACAAGGAAAGACCACGTACACTACCGTTCGAAGGTTTGTCCAAAACATTAAAACAGACCACTTTTGAAAAAAGTCTCTTCACCAAGGCTGCATTTATTTGATCAAAAATACAGTAAAACAGTCATAAACAGTGTGAAATAGTTTTTCAATTATTACAACTGTTTTCTATAAAATGCTATTTATTCCTGTGATGGCAAAGCTGAGTTTTCAGCGGCCATTACTCGAATCTTCAGTGTCACATGATCCTTCAGAAATCTGTACTAGTATACCTCAAAGCTTGAGTCATCAGGGCTTTCATTGTTTACAAAGGTGAATAGGTCACAAGTTTAACATACAACACTACAATTGACTAGCAAGGATTATGGGGAGCATTCAGGAACAATAACATCCTGTGACTCCATCTGAACAAACAGTGCTCATTTTCAACCTCATATATAATACCACCATCTATGTTTATTACACAGCTCAGTTCAATGTTTGATATGTTAACCACGGCACTGATGCTTCTGTTCAGCATTGTGAAAACCAAACAGGAAATTAATTTACCAACTTGACGCATCTATGAAAATTCGTAAACAAAGTAGTCTAGCTGTTGACACATAACCAGGGTGTATATGAACTGTGTCTCAGTTGCTACAGACCATAACGCTGAGATAGAATGTAACGCACGCACATACTCTGGGTCCCATGATGTCAACACTTTGCAATGCTGGAACCCATGACCGACTGAACCACAAAGTGCTTTAGGAATGAGACATGGTGCAGAAACGATGCTTTGTTCAAACAAGGCCAAAGGTTTACAGGGAGAAGAACTATAAACTGGCCGTCCAACAAAAATATTAGCATAAATTTGAGTCCCATAACACAGTTCCAGCCATGGACTGTAAAGCAAAAGCTAATTTTGTTCCTTTATCGTTTGCATTTATACTTTTGTGGGGTGGAACACAGATATTGTGCTTGTGTTTCACAAAACATGGCTCTGACCAACATTTCAGCCATGCAGAAAAATTTGTGTGGGAGTAATTTCCCCCTCTTGAGGACAAATGAAGGGGAGAGGGGGTTAAAATCAGACACTTACACAGCAATGAATGGCCTCATCTCCGGAACAGGCTCTGGTTGTCTTCGGAAGAAGAACCAGTAGATAAGCAATCCTGCGATTAGAGAGAAGAGGAAGATGTCCATAGAGCTGAGGAGAGGCTCCGGAGTCTGATCCTGATCGGAGAGCAGCTGGGATTCAGTGTCCTCCATTTTCACAATAATCAGAAAGCAGATATGTCTGCAAAAACAGATTGCTTTCATGACTTACTATTAGTTAATAATCGACTGAAGTAACTCTGAAAGTATTTACTGACTCTAAAAAACAACATCAAGACATATCACTTTACACAAAAACAGTCTTCACTTCACATACACAGATACATACATAAAACAGTCACTTACACTGTACATTCTATCTATCTATCTATCTATCTATCTATCTATCTATCTATCTAAATATATATACTCCTGGGCAAAAGAAAAAATGGGCTTAGCACAAAGTTTTAATTGTCTTAACCACAAATTATTGGTCAGGAAATTAGCTACGTTTAAGCAAATGGACTACTTAAAATGCCAATGCCGTCTCAGAAAAACATCAAAGACAGAACAAAGTTTTTGGCAGAATATGGGACGTTCTTCCAGTAAAAAGCTGACTGCAAGTAGGGGAAGGCTATTCCATGCTAAGTTACTTTATCTACAGTATTTGGCCAATTCTTGCCAATTTCCTGACAATATTTTTGTGATTAAAATGGTTAAGAAAATTATAAGACCACTAAATATTTTGCCAAATTTGGCTTGGCCCATTTAATTTTTGCCCAGGAGTGTGTATTTACAGTTTAGCAAAATAATAAATAAAATGATATATGAACTGATTATTTAAAATTCTTATTTGCATAGTTTGTGGCCATCTAGGTGCCATAATCTTTAATAAGTACTGTACGTTGTCAAAAACAATACCAATTGCGACTTTTTGTCATGTTGTGCCCTCTTTTGAAGACTCGGTGTAATTACATAATGATGAGCAGTTACAAAACACATTTTCCTTTGAAGCATTGTCTTAAATATCTAATAAATTTAAATTCGTCACCTCGTTTCCCTACAACTTTTATCGCTCAAGCTATAGCTATATATATATATATATATATATATATATATATATATATATATATATATATATATATATATATAAAATATATATATATATATATATATATATATATATATATATATATATATATATATATATATATATATATATATATATATATATATATAGTGTTACAAAACGCTTGTTTAACACGTCGTCTCTTAAAAGTAGAACTATAGTCCTAACGCGTTTTTTTGGACATTTAACATGGCGTTGTTTGAATACTTTGACGTAGCCTATATTAACATGGTAAATCATTTAGTATCACGTAGCAAAGTTACATTGTATATATAGCATATGACATTATCACTGTACCATGCTATTACCGCCATAGTACTTTTTGCACGGGCAGACGTATACACACAAAATGTTCACTTTTTGTTTATGACCTCAAAAACTGACTGACAATATATTAATTGGCAATAATATCATTATAATTCAACAGTTACACAACACTGAAAGACATACCTCCGGTTAGCTGGAGGAGCACGGCGCACAGCACAAGATACGTCACATTGAAACGCCGGCCGCCGGGTTGCCAGTCGCACGTTCAAATATCCCTCGCTCAAATTTCCCACGTTACTAACACGTAAACATTAGTCGTTTAACTTTGAACAGATTCTACATTTTTGCTTTGTTGTAATGTTCAATACGCGTTGGCATGTTCTTAAAAAAATCGTGTTATTCTGACTTATTTGTCCATTACGTCGTCGTCAGCATTGTTTTCCCACTCGCGAGAACTGAGGGCGCCTGTCTGTGAGCCTAATTATTCTGGGGTATTTGGCAAGCATAAAAGAGTTTAGTTTAAATAAGAAAATAAGATAATTTAAAGTTATGCAGTTATGCTCAATGAAGCGAATTCTTAACTGAAAAAATGAAAATTCTGTCAACATTTACTCACCCTCAAGTTGTTCCAAACCAGTATGAATTTCTTTCTTTTGCTAAACACAAAAGATAATATTTTAAAGAATATGGTTAACCAGACCGATGATATTGACTTCCATAGTATGGAAGAAAAAAATGGAATGGAAGTCAATGGGGCTCATCAACGGTTTGGTTACCACACCGACATTCAGCAGAAGAAATTCACAGGTTTGGAACAATTTGAGGGTGAGTAATGAGTATTATGAAAGTTCTGCTGAAAGCACTTAAGGGTATTTCCAATTCCTATTTCCGTTTGACAGGGCTTCCTCAATAAATTCTTGAAATATATAAAAAAAACAAATTGTTTTTTGGAAAAAAAATGTCCTAACATTGGGCTAATTGCACATACTTCTTACTTACACAAAGATGTTGACATAGTCCTATGATGGTAAAGTCATGTGTTGAGTGTGCGACAATGCCACTGAAAGCAAATGATTTCCATTTAAACGTCTGTCTTCCGAGTTCTCTTGAACAAACAATAACTTGCATTCTAATTAACTTTAAATATGGGCCAGAGATTTTTCAAAAATGAAAAAAAAAAAGCATGCACACTGTTATGATATTCTGATGTCATTACTTTTATTGACATATGGTGTGATAGAAATCGTCATTTTAGTTAAAAAAAATAATAAAAAAATAATAAATATTGATATTTTAGGTTAGAGGGAAAGACGTTTCATTCCTTATGCTTTCTGACACATTTTAAAAAATTGTCACTTAGCCATACTGAACCATGAACAGAAGAAACACTTCACTGTCTGACATTTAAATAACAGTGTCATAAAAAATATTGTACATTATTAACACAATAATTGCATTAACACTGACATTTAAAAAAAACATTCGTATAAAACGTAAATTGCTTTGATAAAGAGTTCCGTGCCTTTGTGCCAATCATTTATAAAGCTTTAGCTTTGTCCTGATCCATGTATTTGTGGTAAACAACACCAAGAGTAGTGAAGAAGTTTCCCATGAACAAAACAAGGAAAGTAGAGCCACACATGAGAACCTAAGAAGAAAAAGGAAATATTGCAAATACAATTTCAACGGAAACAAATGAACAAGTATATACATGAATGATAATGATATGCACATAGTGTAAACATTTTGAATTATTTTGAAACACTGACCTGCCACTCTTTACATTCTGGAAGCTGGGCCATTTGGAAGAGTGTAATTCCATTATAAAGCTGGAAGAACTGGATATAGATTAGATAATAAGACAGTTAGATCCACAGCATACTAACAATTACATCAGAACTTTTCTGAATACCCATGTTAATATTTTATGTCAGCAATAAGCAAACTTTTAAGCCATCTCTAAAGCTTTAAAAATGACATTGCCCTTTGTGCCACCAAAAAGAGTCTTTACCACAATGATGCCCATAAAACAGGAAGTGAGCTGTTTGCAAATACAAGAGGATTGCATTTATTGCAAAATAACCCAAGAATAACAAACGCAGTATAAAACTTACATGGCCCAAGAAAAGGAATGGCAGGAGAAAAGTCAGACCCCTGCACATCCAAGACTGAAACCCCTCTGATCATAAAGCACATGTCAAAACATCTGTTAATGGATACATCTGCAATATAATAAGGAAAACCGGATAAGAAAACTACCCACCAACTGTGAGGTCCATGTTATGTCTTTCTCCAAGAGCTCGAAGTCTATACAAGCAGCCACTCTGGTAGTAGTACTGGAGAAACTGAACAAAATCTGAATGGAAAACCAAACAAGATTAAGTAAAACAATGAATAAATCGTTATTACATAAAAGAGTTACTAAAACTATAAGACTGATCTTACTTATATACATGGAGTATGACAGGAACTGATTTCTGAAAATCTGGTATAGTTCACCATCAGGCCTGTGAGACACACATGAAGAGATTTATTTAATTTTAAGCATTTATTCAATATTCATTAATCTGATTAATCTAATACACATCACAATTCTATTGATTAAAGTACCAAAGTTTCAAAAGTGTAATGCTGTAATAATATCTCAGAGTCTACTAAGTGTGCTTCAAAACATTTAATTTTAAGTATTTACTCAAAGCACATTAATCTGATTTGTCTAATACAATAATATTTCAGAGTTAATGAGTGTACAAGGGTGTGTTCACACTTGTAGTTTCGTTCTCTTGGTTCTTTTGGTCCCGACCAAAACAGAAAATGATACATTTAGTCCTGGTTCACATCACCATTTTTAAGACTGAAACTAAAGACACACACACACAAAAAAAAGGCTTTTATGACTATAATTTGCAACGGAACTCACCAAACATCCAAAACAATGCTGTGTACTTGGCTCGTTGTATGTGCGTAAATATGATTGTATTTTTACTAGTTGAGAACTCATGGAGCTAAGAAAATGTGTAAAGGAGTCAAAGAGCACCAGGAATACACACAAACGAAGATCTGCTGCAAGGAGACAGAGTTTCTGACACCTGTACTGAACTGTAATGGTAAACGTAGCTCCTATGACAAAAAAAAAAACAAGCATGCTTGCTTGAGCATTTTTTCCTTATAAGGGTCGCATCTTGTGACATCATGTCCTGTTTTTGATTCATTTAGATGTCTTTGGTGCGTGATGCTTTTTTGGAAGTGGTCCGAGACCCACTATTTTAGGCGTTCACACTTATTCAAATGAGCCTCACTAACAGAGCAATCACACCAGAATTCGTTTTAATCGTACCAAACATGCCAAGTGTTAACAAGTCATTCATACCAGGTCAGCATTACTCCAGAGAGAAATGTTGAGACATAGTGTTGAAACACCCACCAGCCCTTGATCCTGAAACAAAGTTTTGAAACTTTACAGTATAGCCTGAAGGATTGAGGTAATATTTGGCAGGAAATAAGTATTACATAATCAAATGTTTATTCTCACTTTGAGCCGTTATTAATGAGGATGCTCTCTCTTATTGTTAATGTACAATAATACCACACCAGCAGGAAATTGAAGAGTGCATCTACAGCCCTATCAAAACACAAACTGATTATTTTACATGTATTAGTGAGACATGAAGCATAACATTTAATCCATGATAAAAAAAAAGGACAAAAATATGATATTTTATGAAATCCTTATATGATAACTTGTTCTCAACACCACTATTGTGAATAACAGTTCACACTTTTTCATATTTGGTGGCAACAAACATGTACCTGTAACTGACCAGAACCCGACAGGTGAATGAGAAGAACAAGAGCAGCACAGTCAAGTATAGTTTGAACTTCTCATACTCGTCTTTATAGGCAAACCTGTACAATGGAGAAAAACAAAACAAGTCTTCTCAAGCAGGCAGAGACAAATCACATGACTCATTAACATCATCACTGCACTTCATGACACCACAATGTGGTGTTAAAACACCATGGTTAGAATGTTTTAATAATAAATAGTATTCTGCTCAAGGTTCTGAAAACTTACTTGGCCTGCTTGTTAAGGAGTGTAACATTTACATTTCCAAGAACAAGACTGAGGTACAACCTGGAACAAGAACAGGGTAAAGTATTTCAGGTTAGCATACAGTAGGTATATGAAGAATCATTGTGCTTGAACAAGGTAGATTACAAGTCCACACACCACTATCCTCATTCAATTATTATTGAATTCTTTACCACACCTTTAGTCTACGGTCTTTATAGTGTCAACATTGTATTAGAAACGGGACAGGCAAATACAGAGTCGCATGACCTGCTTTGAATAGTAAATGCTGATAATGTGTATTTTAAGAGGGTGTGGCACTGATGATATCAAATGTCTCTCATTTGCATTACTCATTTTTCTTTGGCAGGAAGGCCTCCATCTCAAAAAAGACATTTGGTCTTTCCTTTATAGAATCTTGGATCTTGTCTATTTTATTTACATCTTCTGGATTCACTGTGGCTCTGCATCTATGAAAGAAAAAAAGTTTGAATATGTGGTACAGGTCAACAACAATAATTTTTTAACTGAAAAGTTCATAACTTATGACTAACTCGTCCAGGGATTCAGAGAGATCCTTTAACTTTTTCCTCTGCCGTACTATAGAAGAGGAACAGCTGTCCTGTAATTTTGAAACCTCCTCCAGCTTCTGTTTGTAAAGTCGATGCGTCTCCTGTGCAACACATATAGACATTAGAATTTTAGGTAACACTTTATTTTACAGTGCCCTTGTTACATGTACGTACAGTAATATGTGCATAACTGCATGCAACTAACCCTAAAACAAATGCTAATCCTATATTAAGGACATGTAGTTATTTATTATTACCCTGTACTTAAATGTTTGTATATTTACACTGTATATACTCTGTTTAATAAGCATTAAAGCATTATTTAATGGAAAAAAATCACCATCAGTGAGGACTTACCAATATTAGACAACTTTTGACCCTTAGAAATGTTTTGGTATGTATGAAACCATTATTAATCTTAAGCTAATATTTCTATGACTTGGCACATGTGATATTAAAAAAAAAATCAGTTTTTATGATACCATATGTTTTGTCACTTACCCATTCAACTTAGAAATATTTAATATAACACATAATAATACAATTATATATTTGTGAGAATCGGAGATACTATATCTTAGTAACAACAAATATCTGCTTTCTGATTTATGGTACCACTGTTGTACTGTTAAAAATGTAATTGCTAAGCAGCTAACGTTAGTCCTTGAAGCTGAAGCGTAGCTATTCAATCAGCATTGAATAGCGATATTTCAATAAATGTGGTAATAAGAAAAAATATGATGTAAATAAAATAGCGGTCGGAGTAGCACTGGAGAAAGAAAGACTCACCTGAACCTGGTGATAGTCTTTTTCCAGATCCTCCCATTCTTGTAAACATTCGGTCAAACCAGTCGGGTTAAACAGCATTTCCAGAGAGTGTATTTGGTTAAAGTAACGTTAGTATTCCCAGATATGAGTGAACAGATGAACAACGGTCTGTTCTACCGTTAACGTTAAATGAGCGTCTTGCTTGCTATCTTGAGTCTTGACAGACGTCTGTCATGTGAACGAGGCTTCACAACTCGCGTAGCCAATCAGAGACAGACTTCACGGCATACTGAAACGCCCCTCTATTAAACTGACCAATGAGAGCTTTTAAAACAAGACAAACACACCATTGAGAATGCGCAGTTAGCCCACTGGCTGACTTCCCACAGACGGTAGAGGGAGAGCATGCCAGCTGTGAATGACCAATGCTGTGGTCAATGTTTGCACTGTAGATAACCTCTTATTATGTCATAGCAATGATGAATTGTTTGTAAATTTAGAAAATCTTCATTAAAATTACAATCCTCGTGTGTGTGGTCCTGGTAATCCCTACCGAATGCCCCCACAAAGATAGTAATAACAGACATTTTGACCTTGTGAGGACATTTTTTGGTCCCCAGGAGGAAAACAGTTTATACATCATACAAAATTATGTTTTTTGAAAATGTAAAAATGGTTGGATAAAATTTATTTAATCTTGACCCTTTTAGCTTTTAATGCTTAAAATTTAATCCAATGGGTTACACTTAGTAAAATGATTTTGACAGTTTGACAAGAAATTTCAGCTGTTAAAGGGATAAGTTTACCCAAAAATTACACTCACCCTCAAGTTGTTCCAAACCTGTATGGATTCTTTCTTCAAAAGAAGATATTTTGAAGAATGTCAGTAACCAAAAAGTTTATGGGCCCCATTAACTTCCAAAGTTTTTTTCTTCTTCCATGGAAGTCAATGGGGCCCATCAAATGTTGGGTTACCCATACTCTTTAAATATATTCTTTTGTGTTCAGTAGAAGAAAGAAACTCGTACAGGTTTGGAACAACTCGAGGGTACGGAAATGATGACAGAATTGTACTTTTTGGGTGAACTATCCCCTTTAAAACAACATATAGTAAAACAGAAGAAAATGCATTGCTTATGACATAAACTGATATTTTTAGTTGCTCATATTCACTCAGACTACTGTTTATGCACTGTGCACTATTTGATATATTAACACTATTTTGTACATTCTACTATTGTCTATACAATATGTTTATGGGAAGTAGTTTATTTATTGCTTTGTAATATTACTTTTATTGATGTATTAATAGTAAATAAAAATCTATGATTTATCAGTGACTGTAGCAAGTCACGGAATATGAATGTGCACAGTCATGCACTGGTTCCATATGGTTATTGTCAGTAGTTGGGTTCTGAAATATCTGTCACTCTCTTCCCAACAGTCTGAAGTTCCCAATCAGAAAGTTGCTGCACAAATCCTCGATTTGGTCTCATGCTGGCTTTGCACTGCTGAATATGATTCCAGGCCTCCTAAAATATTCAGAAATCACAGATGACAAATATAAAAGGGATAGTTCACCCAAAAATGAAAATTCTGTCATTATTTACTCACCCTCAAGTTGTTCCAAAACTATGATTTTTTTTCTTCTGCTGAACACAAAAGAAGTTATTTTGAAGAGAATGGATAACCAAACAGTTGATGGGCCCCATTGACTTCCATAGTATGGGGTGGGGCATTAACTGTTTGGTTACTGATATCAAAATATCTTCTTTTACATTTAATCATTTAGCAGACGCTTTTATCCAAAGTTACTTACAAATGAAGGGAGCATTAAAAATAATTTTGTGTTCAGAAAGAAATTCATACTGGTTTGAAACAACTTGATGGTGAGTAAATGATGACAGAATTTTCATTTTTGGGTGAACTGTCCCTTTAAGGAAGCATCTGCTAATAACATCAATGCAAACTCTAAACGCAAAAGTAAAATCATTACCTTAAGTGTGTATTTCAGGTGATACATAAGATATGCCATTGCTACAGCACAGCATCGGCTTATCCCAAGAGTAGAGAATATCAAAACAGGAGAAGCAGTATTGAGATGAGAACCTGAAATGTTTAAAAGACACATTGTCATAGTTTTGTTTTAGATATTTAAGTTATTGTTCATCCACTAAACAAAAAATATCCCAGTACTTACCAATAAAAGCACACATTCTCTCAAATGAAGTGGTGAAATCTGCCTCTGCAGAATCTGCAATTCGGATGTGTAGGACAGTGCAGTTTGCCTTTTTAAACCTAGTTTGCAAAGTAAAGTTCATATATTAATTATAAAATTCCACACAAAGGGTATTCAGGGAGTAATATGATCGAACTGAATTTTTAAAAAATTGTATGCCTAAATAAATATGAGATGGTGGGTTGGCTCACATTAGACTGCATTCATCAGAGACATTGACAAGTGCATTCAGCTTCAGATCTTTAAGGATTTGGGGGTTTGTGGCCTGCCTATAATCACCCATGTAAAGCTGACCTGGTAAGATTTCCACAGGATAGGGATTTAAGCTCTCCAATTCCTATGGATACAGGTATTTTGATCATTAAACATGGTTATAAACAGCACAAAAACTTCCTTTATAATTTATTAAAATACTACCCTAATGTTGTAAAGAATCTTTTGCGTTCTTAGGAAAGGATAGAGTGCAGAAAACTTCTCATAGCCCCCATTAAGAATCTGAACAGGAAAGCGGCTTGCTTTTTCTAAGCAGTCTGCACAGTCTATAGCTGGACCTATAACAAAAATACAGTTAGGGGGTTTTCAGAAGTGTACTGACAGTTTTAGGAAATTTCATAACATGTTAGAAAAGGTAGTGTCTTACCTGAATCTAACAGAGAATGTGTATTGCTGTCATAAACAATGATGTACCTCATACTTTCAACCTCAACATCCATGGGCATAATAAACTTTCGGTCAGAATCCTTTGTAATTAGCAAACAAAATAAACCAATGATGTTCTGATAGTCTAACAGTACAGGATATACAAAACATAAACTTTAGGGGGGAATAAAACAAAATCTATACATACCCATTTTGCATTTCTAGCAGTAATGATGTGGCTAAAGTTATATGATTCTGCTGCACGTGCATCTGAAGAGATAAGACTATTATTATTATTATTAATTAATTAATTTGTTGGCGTTTGAATTAGCATTGAACACACAATGTACTGTCAGTATATAAAGAATAACTTTTTAATTCTTACCAATCAGGCAAAGGTAGTTACTCTCTGCAAGGCTTGGTAGATGAGTGTATTGATTTAGGATGTTGTACAGTTTTGTTGCCTCACAGAGAACTTTTCCAGCCATTACTTACAGCTTGAGCACAGAAAGTGTGGCTGTTCGTATGTCTCTCAAGTTCTCAACATCAAAATATCTCAATAACATCAAAATATTTGGCTAAAAAATTACAAATTGTCACGCCTTGACTTACAATTATTTTTTTACTTGCGGTTTTGAAGTATTGCTGCTCGAAACGTGTCTTAAACCCAACAACTAGACTAAGTTGATGCTTACGATCAAACAGCATATTGCTCTTTGATGATTGTATACGCTGCTGCTATAGTAACGGACAAACCCCCGGGGTGATTGGCTGAAAGCTTTCCGCTGCAGATGCAAACCCTTTCCGTCTTCCTTAACCAATCGAATAGTAAGACCCGCCTCCTTGCACTTCAGCTGCGCTCCTATTGGAGGGTAAACAATAAGGAACTATTTTCAAAAGCTGTTTGCAGCTGTGGATATGGGTGGATTCAGGGTATGTTGCTAATAATTAGTTAATTCGGTGTTTAATTACCATGAATCATTAAGCGATGTGTAATTCGTGTCCAGGGCCTCGGTTGTGTCTTTCATCGGCGGAAAAAGAGAAATGTCAGCAGCCGATACTGGGCCATGAAGAGCAAGAAGCCACTTGTGGCTTCTGCCACACCAACGGCCCCTGTGTAAGTAACGTTAACTGCATAACTTATGTATCTGCAAAAACACTGCCTTTTTATACACAAGTTAATTAGAAAATTGCAGACAAAATAATAATTTCTATTTACATAACTGATATTTACATATTCCACAAGACAAAATAATAACCTTATTTTACTTGCTAAAATAAGTATGTTAATATTAATCTGTTATGCAGTATTGAAGAAAAAAACACTACTACATTTAAGGCCTTATTTGTAAGAATTAAAGGGATAGTTCACCCAAAAATGACAGTTGTCATCATTTACTCATCCTCATGTTGTTCCGAATATGTAAGGTGACCATTGACTTGTAAAAAAAAAATGTACAACTTCTTACAGATTTTATACAAAGGGGTATATACTGTAAGCCTGTAAAATTAAAGTAAACATGAACCAACTGTATATTTGTGTGTGTGTATATATATATATATTACTTTATGGTAATACTTCCACCCAGTCCAGACAACAAAACAAAGGTGGACATTGACATTGAGGAGACAATTGTTCAAGCCACTAAACTGTCTTCAACACGGAGTATTAGAGCTATGTTTTCTGGAGTTGGAAGTCTCTTGCAAAAATGCAGAAAGATAATCAATCAAGTAAGATTTTATTTATATATTGTTTTCTCTTTTTTTGATTTATTAAAGTTCAAGAGAGCGAGAGCTTTCTGACTTGCTTATTATTAATATTATTTTTATTATTTTTTTAGATCTGTTATGGATTCCTCAATGTCTTCCTCTTCTGGAGAGGCTATGCAGAAAGAGTGGAATCCCTTCACCAAAAAGTAGAGGAGCTGCAAAGGGAATTGGCACTATTGCATTCCACTTTGAAGGTTAGAACATTTCGGCTATACTGATCAAAAGGATTTTCCAGTGAATCCAGTGCTTGTAATGTGCATAACAAATATTTCTTTAGCTCTCTCGAGAAGCCAAGAGTGCAGGCGGTCTGTGTGCAATGCCTGGTGGTGTTCAGCACTCTACACCTCTGCCTCTCTCCCTTCCTCCTCCTCCACCACCTCCACCTCCACCACCTCCACCTCCACCACCTCCTCCAATGACATTTGCTGCTCCGAAAGTATCCTTAATTCCCAAAAAAACTGCACAAACTAGCTCTCTAAAGGTAATGGTTTATTACTGCTTTGTCATATCTAATTTAATTCACTTTGTTTGTTGAGGAAATAGTTGTCACTATTTTCAATTTCCCCCCACACTAATAGGAGAAGCAAAGTGGCCCTGTTGCTGTGACTCTTCAAGATATTCAAGCAGTACAACTAAAAAAAGTGACTGTCGGCCAAAAAACTCAGGTGAGTGAAAGATTGTGTCCTCAATTTTCCATAGTATCCTGCACTGAGTATATATCTATATCTATATCTGATTCTGACGGTATTCTTTTAAAGATGTCTCCAGAGAGAAGATCACCACTGGTCACACTTGCAGACTTGCAGAAAGTCCGTTTACGACGCTCTAATTCTGACCTCCCCTTGAAGTTTAGGTCAAGGCTTGGCAGGTGATTTTCTGCATAAATAAATGTTTATTTTGCTGTAAATCTATACAATTGTTTTTGCTTCATCATTTCTGTTGTTCTTTGTAGGACACCAACCAAAAATCCCATGAGTCTTCGGGTACCGCTTCGAAAAGTCAACTTGAACAGGCAAGATCACCTTTACTTTATAACCCTTGTTTCACAGACAAGGCTTAAAGGATTAGTTCACCCAAAAATGAAAATTATGTCATTAATGACTCATGTCGTTCCAAGCCCGTAAGACCTCCGTTCATCTTCGGAACACAGTTTAAGATATTTTAGATTTAGTCCGAGAGTTTTCTGTCCCTCCGTTGAAAATGTATACACGGTATACTGTCCTTGTCCAGAAAGGAAATAAATACATCATCAAAGTAGTCCATGTGACATCAGTGGGTTAGTTAGAATTTTTTTAAGCATCTCAAATACATTTTGGTCCAAAAATAACAAAAACTATGACTTTATTCAGCATTGTATTGTCTTTCGGTTCTTCGGGACCGAGAAGTCAGGAACAAGGAACACAAGCTTTTTATGAAAAACGGGTCTTTATTTGAACCCCCCAAAAAATTTCTTGCAACAAAAATGAAACAAACAAACAGAAAATGAGGGGGAAAAAAACAGTTAGACAAAAACCAAACAAACTAAACCTGACCTGCTCAAATGAACAAAGCAACAGCATATAAAGGAAAGGATGGGCCCATTACAAATTAAGAGGGAAAACAATTTAACTACATATTCAACATACAACCTTAAATAAATCAAAATCAAGTCATATATATATATATATATATATATTAGTAAATAAAGATAAGGAAAGCAAAATGTAGTCAATACCATAAATATACAACTAAAGTAATCAATTAAAAGACATTAACGTTTCTTCCTTCCCCGGGCAACTCCCAGCGAATGCCATGTCCGGGCGGAACCAATAACACTTAAATACTCTGCTATTTAAGCAATTTTTCTAAGGAATGTTTATAAAAGCTACTTAAATGTCCGAATTGAACAAAAACCTAATCCTGGCTTAATCTAAGCCCTGTCTGTGAAACCAGGCTATATTGTTTGAATTGGAGCAAAGAAATGCCTAAAACTGAAGACAATCACATCTAGCTTAATGCTTGTCACATGGTATATTCTCAGGAGTCCTGGTGGCACACCGCTGTGTAACAAAGAGAATGATGTGACGGATTTAAGCCTGGATCCAAAGATGGCCAAAGGGTTAGGAAACAAGCACCTGGTATGTAATGGCTATATCATGAAATGAATCAAAGTATCAGTACTTAATTTTTTTAATTTAATTTTACTATTATTCTTTTAAGGTTACCCTCTGAGTCTCTTGATAAAATGAAACCAGAAGATAATTTTATTTAACAATATAAACAATTAATTATCTGAAAAATCTTATTTTATTCTGTGTATAACTTTACAGCGTGCTTTAACAAAAGGACTATCACCAATCAAGCCTTTCTAAAGAAAGAAATGGACCATTTTAGTGTTATTGCACATTGTGTTTTGCATGGCCTTTTGGTAACTGTCTTGTGTTGTGTGTGTGTGTTTTTTTTTACATGTTTACTGTAACTGTGATAATAGCTTCTACCGGTTCTCATACTGTCATGGTACTATAACAACTGTTGTAGTGACAGGACAGTATTTTATGTTACTCGCTACTGTTATTTTATATACTTGTTGTATGTGAAATGCTCCTTGATCCTTTTATATCATAACACCCTTTTTAAGACATACTCGCAAGCATAAAGAACAGCAAATACACACTGTATGAGAATTTAATGTACATCAATATGAGCACGTTTTTAGATATTATTCATTATATAATTAGTAGAACTAAGTAATTAAATATGCATCTCCATGTCACTGTTACTGAATATGATTTGTGGAATGTGTGAACTGACTCAGCTGTAAAATATAGTACTACATACTGTGTTGAAATTTGTACAGATGTGAGAAGTCAGTTATTGATCCATAAATTCAATATGCCATTGATGTCTTATATTTGTGGTAACTTGAAGTACAACTCTGGATGTTTTATTTCTATGTTTTACTGTTTGTTTACAGGTGGTCTTTGAGTGTTATAGCAAAGTGATGTTTCCATGTCTTAATGTTTTATTTTAAGGGTCTTTTGCAATATTTTTCTCAAGCCACTTTTTGTATGTAAAAAATATTGCAATAATACAAAACGTTTAATAAATACTGGACCTACACAAATTGTGTATGTTTTTTGATTTACAAGCAAGTGCATTCACTGTAGAATAGATGAAGGGTTATGCAACAGTGTTTTAGTATCATTTTTATACTATCATTTGCTAATGCTGGATTTGCCTTTATATTTTATAAAGCATTTTTTCATTTTAGTTTAGGTTTTAGTAGTTTTGTTATGTGCTTGCTTTTTTTAGTTTTTATATTGTTTATATTTTTGTTATATAAAAGTGTATTTTTTCTATTCAGCATTTAGTTTGATTTCAGTTTGTAATCTTAGTATTTAAACTTATTTCAGTTAGTAAGTTTTATTTTATTACCGCAAATGATTTAATGTGTAGGTTTAGCTAACAATAACACTATTTGTAAAATTATAATCTACGGACATTTACCTGCAGGTTCATGTATCCACCCGGACTCTTATTTTGCGCTCAGTTCAACAAGCCCCGCCCACTTGTTTCTGTCCGAAGAAAATGGCGGTGCCCATGAATATTGGAGCGCTGTTACAGTCAGAAATAATAGAAGACACCAGCGACAAAGATGAGGGCGTTTGCGTATTGGGCATATTTGGGAAAAGCGCAATGCAACCTGGATCAGTCAAAGACTCTCTCATAAACACTTTAGCAGATAAACACATCTTCTCTCTCTTTGGGAGCGACGACACTGACAGTCCGGGCGGAGGAACAGCGATGCAGGCGTATTATAATCAGGAGAACCGCGTGCTGTATCTCGTATTAACATCTGTTTTAGACAACCGCCAGCTTATTCGCGCGTGCGAGTCGCTGACGGCGGGTTTGGGTCATGCAGAAGCGCATGAGTTTTGGAAAACGGCAGAGAAGGATCACTGTTTGCAGCTTCTGTATCTCTTCTCGCTATGCCATGTTCTTCTGCTTGTTCATCCCACGTGTTCGTTCGACGTCACTTACGATAAGATGTTTCGCGCTTTGGACGCGCTACGTCAGAAAGCGCTTCCCCTGCTGCGCGCCGCGATTAAAGATTCGCCCATATCAAAGGAATGGAAGTTAAACTGCCGGCCGTGCCCTCCACGCCTGCTATTCGTGTTCCAGATGAACGGAGCTCTCAGAGTGAGCTCTTCTGTTATGGGTGGGAATGGGACTGATGGGTCTGGAGGAGATAAACCCAAAAAACACTCCCCTAGAAGGCGGCTACAGCATGCTCTGGAAGATCAGATATACAGGATATTCAGGAAAAGTCGTGTACTGACCAACCAGAGTAGTAATTGTCTCTTTACAGTTCCTGCCAACCAGGCTTTTGTATATGTAGTGCCAGGACCAGACGAGGACCCTATCAGCTCTCTCCTGGGGCACCTGAGGTCCAACTGTGTCCTGCGAGAGAACGAAGGTGGTCCACCTGTGCCCGGGCAAAGGCGGTACCAACAGATGAGGCACTCTAACAGACAGCCCTCTTTCAATGTGGAAAGCAGTCTTTCCTCAGGAGGGCAGTTAGTGGACTGCACTTTAAAAGAGTTCCTGTTTCAGCATGTTGAACTCGTATTGACCAAGAAAGGTTTTGATGACAGTGTAGGTCGCAATCCGCAGCCATCACACTTTGAGCTGCCCACTTATTCCAAATGGGTGCATGTTGCGAACAGACTTTATCAGGTCATGATAGAGAGCAGTGAGGATGACGCAGCCGAGATCTCCCTCAAGGTGCAGGGTCAGCTGAAAGTGCTGGAGGGGTTCCTTGACGCAGATGCGAAGTTTTCGGAAAACAGGTGTCAGAAAGCATTGCCCCTGGCTCACAGTGCGTACCAGTCAAACCTTCCTCATAATTACACCACCACAGTGCACAAGAATCAACTGGCACATGCCCTGCGAGTGTACAGCCAGCATGCAAGGGGAGTCGCCTTTCAAAGGTACGCCTTACAGCTCCATGAGGATTGCTACAAGTTCTGGAGTAACGGGCATCAGCTCTGTGAGGAGCGCAGCCTTACGGATCAGCACTGTGTACACAAGTTTCATCTGCTGCCAAAGCCAGGTGAAGATACACATATAATAGATCACAGTTGCATTTGGTAGACGAAGCAACGTATCCAAAGCGGCTTGAATTGCATTCAAGCTATATGTTTTTGTTGATTTGTTCCATGTGAATCAAATCCAGTACCTTGGTGTTGCTGCTTGCACCATTCTCTTTCTGATTGAGATTATTCTTACTTTACTTTACAAATCTGCATTATATTTACATTGGTTAAAAATCAATGAACTAAACTTGAAATAAATGTTGAGAACTTAATTCTCAACACATGTTAAACCTCAACGAATGCTGATGCTCATTTCATACGGTTAGTTTGAGATTATTGATATTAAATTTATATTAAAATAGTGTTCTGAATTTAACATTGTTTCTTCGGCTAGAGAATGGCGTTAGCGATGCCAAGGTTGTGGGTTTGATTCCCAAGGAATGCAAGAACCGATGTATATCTTCAATGAAATATAAGTCGCTTTGGATAAAAGCGTCTGCTGAAGGCATGAATGGAATTATCTGTTGAATGCTGTCAATTACCACAGAAAATAGTTTTGACTCTTAACACAGTTTGTAAAAACTAACAGAAAACGCTTTGACTGACAGAAATCCAATGTCAAATGGAAGTCATTGGAACAATATGGGATGTAACACTCCATAGATTTTCATTGTGCAAAACAAGTGCATAACTGTCAATATGTTATGTTACTTCCATTTGTAGTAACATCTGTTGTCGTGCAAATGAATGGCCAGAACACATTAAAGGTTTTCTGTTTTCAGTTAAAACAGTGTTTTGTAAGCGGGCCCTAAGTTAATAACTAATCATCTATGTGATGGAAGTGAATCAATCAATACTAACTTTAGCTAGACAATAACTTTATTCTACAGCTGCTGTAAAGCCAAAACAATCTGTTACTTTAATTTCCTATTATCACTGTAAAGCTGCTTTAAAACTATTTATATTGTTAAAAGCGTTATATAAATTAAGGTGACTTGACTACTAAACTGTGAGTTTCAGATTACTAAACTGTTTTCAGTGTTAATCAACAGCGTATCATGGAATATCCATCTCTAAACCTCTATTTTCTTCACATTGCAGGAGAGAAGCCAGAAATGGACCACAACCCACCTATTCTATACCACAATAGTAGGGGTCGATCTACAAGTTCCTGTAACTGTGGTAAGAAGCAGATCCATTTGACATCCAGGCTGCCAACTACGACTTCTATCAAGTCAGTAACTACACGTTTTTTCTACCATAAATATTCATTACATACGTTTTAAATCTGTTCTTCATCTTTCTGTCATTCATTTTCAGATGCTTGAGGAGAAATGTTGTGGAAAGTTGGAGAGGATCAATTTCCCTGTGTTCCAAGCCAGCACACCTGACCCTGCTCCTGTCAGTGAAGAGGTGCCCAGACCTGTAGAAGTACCTCCATCGGGCGAAACTGATCGTCTAAAGGAGAAAGAGACTAGCACTCACACACCTGGTGATAGCACAGGTCTAAGTCTCGCTCTTAGCTTGGGCCAGTCAATGGACAGCCTTGGAACATATGGTGATGGAGCAGAAGGACAAGAGAAGAGGCCAAGCTTGGTGGACAGACAGCCCTCAACTGTGGAGTATCTTCCTGGCATGCTTCATTCTGGATGCCCAAAAGGACTGTTGCCCAAGTTCTCGAGTTGGTCTCTTGTTAAAATCGGTCCAGCTAAGGCCTACAACAGTCTAACCGGTTTAGAGCAACCTGGATTCCTCCCAGGCTCCGCTTTCCTCTTGCCCTGGGATGTTGTCATTCGAAGCCGATCAGAGGAAGATGTGGGATCGCTTGAGCCTCTAGATGGAGGCCCAGCCTCCTGGCCAGCACCAAATAAAGCATCCGCTGGAAAGCGAGGCAGTGCTGGAGGAATTGGACGAGGGCGCAGACGGGATGATGTAGCTCGTGCTTTCGTTGGTTTCGAGTATGAGGACAGCAGAGGGCGCCGCTTCCTTAGTTCTGGCCCTGATAAAGTTGTCAAAGTGCTTGGGCAAGGTGGACCAAAGGAACCTGCAACCAGATGCTTAAATTCTGACATGCCTTTATACATTCCCTCTCCAGCTCAAGGACGAGGGATAAAGCCACACTACGCTCAGCTGGCTCGTCTTTTTGTCGTCATTCCTGATGCTCCTCTTGAGATTGTCCTAAACCCACAGGTACAATATGTTAAAGTGCATAGCCAATGAATTGAATCTCAAATTATTAATGAATATCACCCATAATATCCACATTTTCTCCATTAAAGTATATTATTTTGTACTTCTCTTCTCTCCTAGGTCCAGCCAGGTCCCCCTCCCTGTCCTATCTTCCATCCGGAGCAACCTGAGGTGGTGCTGCCACCTGATGGACTCTGGGTTCTACGCTTCCCTTATGCCTACGTGACAGATCGTGGACCATGCTACCCTCCGAAGGAGAACCAGCCGCTGGCAAACTTCAGGGTGCTGAGAGGTGTTCTGCGTGCCAACACTACTAGTTCAACACCACAGTAACAAAAAACACAGATTCTGCACTTAAAAGCACCATTGAGACATCCATATGACGAGGACAAGATTTTCTCTTGATATTAAGCATTTTGTTTTCACCATGCTTCTTTGCATTTTCTTGTGGCAGTTCTTTTTTTTTTTTACACAATTGTACAAACAATCGTGGCTGTAAATACAAGCAATCAAATTAAGGAATTTTGTGTTTACAGTAAATAAAAAAATGCAGTGAGAAAAAAACAGAAGGTGAACAATGTCATTGCAAAACTACAATACGATTTTTTGAAACTGAAATTACTAAAGTTTTAAATGTGTATGCAAAAAAGTGTCCACTGGATTTTCTGCAACTTTTGCTTTTTCTGCAACTTTTTGAGGTTTATTCCATAAATATTTTTTTACCTGAGTAAAATAAGATTTCATTAAAAGCTTAAACACTTATTCCTAAGTAAGGATTTTGCGATATGAATCTATTGGTGCAAAAGCGTCAATTTTATATGAATTATTAGAGCGTAAAGGTAAAAACACGACACAGAGAGGCGCTATTTAGTTATGATCTGCCAACTGACTTGGTACATCTTTGACATTCTCACGTGAGAATAATATACAGACTGACAATTGTAATATCTTAAAAATACTTTATATTCTGAGTTTAAAGTTTATCAAGACTTACTTTCGCTTTTAGTTATTTATTACTTATCATGCTTACCACTGACACATCACAAAGATAAGGAATGTTTTGGTTTTTCGCCCGCATATTCTCTGCGCTTGGTCATTGGTCCGTACACTTTTTAGGTTGGCCAATCAGAGTATTGTTGCTAGGCCGCTTTGTGTAATTTATTGGCTGGCCTGGCTGTCAATCAAACTGGGAGCTTGTAATGCGAGGCCCGATGCGCAACGGTGCTGTATTTACAGAGTGCTGCTATCGAGGTGCGTGGCTGATGAAGATACCTGCAAACTTTGTGTTGTGGAGAATGATCGCCTGTTTTGCATGAAGGTGCCGTTTTAAAGAGGGAGAGAGTTCGACCTGCGCGTCTTTTCCATTCAAAGGTAATATCTGTACAATCATAATGCTTTTAATAGTGGCTTCTTTATAGGAAGTTAGACTTTTAAAAATGGAATGTGCGTTATTTGTTATCGTGACAGCTCACTACAATTTAACCTTTTAAATTCTGTGAACTTATTGATTCGGTTTGGAGTGAAACTTGTAGTGACAATAATAACTTCTGGATTTAAGACATAATATATACAGTACATCAATGCATCATTGCATAGTTAAAATGTCAATAATTATAGCTAGCATCTGTGTTCCAAAAGTGTGCATTGTATCTAGACTATTACATAATTAGTATAGCACTAATGCCACACTACCAACAAAAGTATGAGGAAAAATAACTGTTTACATGTGTCTTTCACCATGAACACGGCTTGCATTTTATAAGGATATTTTATGAATTTAACAATGCTTATTTAAAATAAGTACATTCATATTTTACTTTTTATTCTAAATTCACATTTTAATTTGCAAATATATGCGGTTTGCATGTAAAAAAGCATGAAAATGGTCTTATAAAATAGTAAGTGTTCATGCTACACATATTGCATATTAAACTATTTAATTACAACAGCATTGCAAGCAGCTCCACAAGATCATTGCATATTAGGTTCATGTTAATCAATGTTATTGTGTACTTAAATACACTCATGATGTTACCTACTATTTTTATACATAAGCAATTGTTCTTAGATGGTTAGATCACTATTGTGCACTGTTTTGTTACCACAACATAAGTGACACTCAGGCTTGTTGTCATTTTAAAGCTGGCTTTTCTGAATTGGTTTAGCTTTGGGTGTTTTCAAGGAAGTGATTGCCAGAGGTGCTGAGCTGGTGCTGCCATCTGCACCGTCAGACTGGTGGCATCTACTATGGCCTACATAGAAGCTGGCTCACTGACACCCACATACACACTCATCTGACCTGGATCCATCACTCCGTCTCTCCACCTGACCCTCTCTGTTACCAACACTGTTCCTTTCAGTGTTGATGCTAGCATTGCACATTCATGGGTATTCTTGTAGGTCCGTGCTGTTAGCATATGATCATGAGCTTGAGAGGTTTGCATAGGTGCCGTTATACTTGAGGATGAATTCGCATTACCGGCCTTTAGAAAGCCGGTATGTTATTAAATATAAAATGTATTAATTTAGAGGTAATTTGTATTTTCTCTGTATTTGGCTCTCAAATGCAGCTTGCATATTAAAAAGTACCATTTGAAACATTTATTTTACGTTAGGTCTCTCTTTATCTGTGTTTGCATAATTGAGTGTGCATTTACTAAGCAGTACGGATTAAATCATTTTGAAGAGCCGCTTGTATGTGTATTATTGTAATTACTTTAACAGGGAAACTGTAAAATAAAGTGTTAATCCATCAGATGTATAAACGACAATTTAATCAGAGCTAAATATCACAGCATATGTGTGTACGCAGCAGGGGCTTTTATATTTGTGCTGACAGATTTCAAAGGACAGCAAAAAAAGGTGCTATTGTGGGAGCAGCCTGCTGTGTATTATGTGAAAGATTGGGGAGGGGGGGATTCGCCACCTGTCCGGGGGTCCTTGTTGTCTGTTTAGATGTCCTCTTACTGCCTGAAATGCACAAGACGTTTTATGATGTTCTAGTTTAAACAAGGAAACAAACAGCCATTTATTAACAGAAGATTTTTGTGCTGATGTACCTGCTCCACCACGTGTTATTGTTACATAACAGACATTTTTATTAAAAACAGGGATTTGTTTGATTTGTGTTAGTATAATACGTCGGGATGGAGATGATATTGATTTAATAATATTATGCAATTGAAAACAACCCAAGTTATTGGGGGAAATCAGTTAGATTTTTTTTTTGTATGCATGAATAAACAAGAGACAACAAAAAAACACCATTATCTCAAGGATTATCTATTTTTGATAGTTTGTTTGGGGTCTAACCACCATACACGTAAAAAATAAAGGCTCTTTATTGGCATTGGTGGTTCAATGAAGAACATTAAACATCCATGAAACCTTTCCATTGCACAAAAGGTTCCTTTAGATTATTAAAATGTTCTTTTAAGAACTGTTCACTGAAAGGTTTAATGGGGAATCCAAAATGGTTCTTTTATTGCATCGCTATACAAAACCCCTCCTTTGGAACCTTTATTTTTAGTGTATCACTATGGCAGATGCATTTCCCCTCATATTCAAGCAATAACTGCAGTCTTGAATTTGTAACCGCAGTCTTTATTAGATTTGTTTGTTGAGTGTGTAGTCAGAAGTAGAAGAAAGATCAGCCATGTTTGGACACTTGATGAATGAGATCTGTTCATTATATGTGTTTGGTTGGTCTGCTCCAGACTAATTCGGAATGGTAAACAGATAAAGTAGACAGAGACAGAGTGGGCACCATTTCTGTGAGTATGACCTCAGTAATTATATTGGCGACAGGCGTTTATCTTCATCTGATCTGTCGAGATCTGAATGAATTCCAGCCCCTGCATCTCCCATAAATTTACCTCTTAATCGTTTTACCTCCAATTAGCCTTATACCCGCACCGCGTCCATCCTTTGTGGATCCTATGTAATCGTGTTAGAAGTCGCATGAGGAAATTATGTCGAAAATGATGCTGCTGTATCATTTGGTCAAATTATACAGAGTTCCTAATGGCAGAGCAAACACAATGGTGCTTAATTATGCCAAGGAGAGTCAGATTTCAAGTCTCATGCTGCTGTCTAGAATACTCTCTGGCTGTACTTTTATAAGGCCTGTTTGATCGCGTCTGTGCCAAAGCAAATATAATCACAGAATTGCAAATAGCTTCCCAGGAAACCTTATTTGCAGCCCTTTTTTTGTGGAGTTGTCTAATTTAATTTGCCACAGAGTCATTGAGTTCATGTGGTGTCTAAAAAAAGAATTTATTCCTTGAGTGAGCTCAGCCACTTGGCTTTATTTGTATGGTAACACTTTACAATAAGGTCTCATTTGTTAACTTTAGTTAATGCGTTAGTTAACATCAACTAAGATTAATAAATGTTGTAGAATTAGTTTGTCATTAGTTCATGTTAACTATGTGGTCAATGTTAACAAGTGAAACCTTATTGTTAAGTGTTTTCATTAGTATTGACATTGTAAAAGACATTTAAACATTTGTCCTTTTCTAAATATATGCTTTATGACCTCAGCAGGGTTTTTTGCTGACTTTCCTGAGTCACAACAGCCAACAAATGCTTTTGTTTATGTGATAATTACGTCGGTTTGCTGAGATGTAGTTGGAATTAGAATATCTGATGATGTCACTCACAAGGGCCTTTTTCGATCTCGCGAATAGCTGTCCGCGCTTCTGGGTAATTAAATGAGATGCCTGCAGATTCTTTTAGTAATTAGTTCTGCCTTAAATCTCGTCCAAAGCTGCTGCCTCAACAGGTGAAAAGCTGCCAACCTGCCACAATGACGTAAAGGAGGGCACAAAATAAGTCAAGATTTCAAACTTATTCATTGGATTTAGGAAATCACATCACATTTGTGTACCCTGAAGAGTTATTATTTGAACCAAAAATGACAATTGTCATCATTAACTCACCCTCATGTCATCCCAAACCTGTATGACTGAAAAGGAGATGTTTAGAACGATGTTCACGCTGCTCTTTTCCATACACTGAAAGGAAATAGTGACCCAGAGGCTGTCAAGCTCCAAAAAGGACAACAAAGGACATTTGAGAGCGACGATGTAGGGACAATTGAATAAAATTTTAATTTTGGTCTCATTTTCACAGAAATTGATCATATGGCTTGGAATATAGTGCATCAACTACTCCTTTTTACCTCCCAAGCAACATTTCGTCTTAATCAGAGCTTGACAAAAACACCTTTTGAATTGTATACAATATACATTTTTCATCTGGAGTCTTTTAAAAAGGCATCTGAAATAATAAACTAAGTGCAATGTAGTGGTGAAAAATTTAGATTTTCGATACATATCAATACTGAAATATCGGAAATGCTTCCAATACTCATTTTCCGCAGAATAGATACACGATACCAGCTGGTCTTTCTCTCTCTCACTCGTTTCATTTTCTCTGGATGAATATTGTTGGTGCTACAGGGCTTGAATTTCGGCGTGGAATTGTGCATAATTTTACTCCTTCCCGCAGATTTTGTGCTCCCATCCAAAGTGTGCGCACATAAAGCCGCCTCTCAGTACTAAATTGAGTTCTTTTTCGCTGCTTATTGCTCTTAAACAGTCAAATACACACAAAATAATGTCAAAATGCCGCCCATGGCGTGTATTCTTGTAAAAACAGTCAATTATGTTTTAAATGAACGTAAACAGATGAGAAATAAAACACGTGTATCAGTATAATGGATCCGTGCGTCAGGTTTTAAAGTGACAGCAGCCTAATATACCTACTGTTAAAATATGCACAGTATATGGCAGATTTTTCCTATGGAATCAATGTCATAATTGTGGCCAGTGAAAATGCAGAGTGGCTAGTAACTTTGGAAAACCATAGCCACAGTGGTTGGTGAGCAAAAAAGTTAATGTCAAGCCCTGGTTATAATATATGGATTTGTTATATTTAAACTAAGCACATTTTATTAGGGAATAAACAGTTGAACAGAGATGAGCATTGAAATCTGTCTGTCTCTGTGTGTTTGAGTCCACGTCATTGGCAGGTCTCCAGCTCTCTGCATTAAAAAGCCGCCTCTGATACAGCTCAGCCCCCTTCTAACCCGAGGGCAGGATGAACGCGGGACCACAATCACAGTTAGCTGTCAGACAACAGCTCACAGATACTCTGATTCATGCGTATTTGCACCACGGTCCTGTGAATGACGTCTGCTGCATTCACTGTCTGTGTCTCTTGCTGACGTACACTCAGTTTTGGACATCAATCTGCATCATTTGACACCTAAAATGTGTGAATATACACCGTAGAATGTCATTTAATATTTATTCATTATTTATTTACAGCATTTTCTTAAAGGGACTACTGTTTTTGTAACATTTGGTTTTATCCAAAATCAGTCCTAATGTTTATTTCATAACTATTTTCCTTCCTCTTATTGGTACTTACAAATAGCTGTTTTTGCCATTGCATCTTAAATAAGTGAGATGTTATGCTTTGATATGTAAATGTTCATGTCAATATGCTTATGGTAGTAATGACATAAATATGATGATTTCTGAACCTACACTACTGGTCAAAAGTTTGGAATAAGTACGATTTTTGATGTTTTTGAAAGAAGTCTCCGCTCACCAAGGCTGCATTTATTTGATTAAAAATACAGTAAAACAGAAATATTGTGAAATATTATTACAATTAAAAAAAAAAAACTATTTTAATGTATTTTAAAATGTAAATTATTCTTGTAATGGCAAAGTTATATATTTTTCACCATCATTACTCCAGTCTTCAGTGTCACATGATCCTTCAGAAATCTATCTAATATAATAATTTGGTGCTCAATTATCATTAATTATTAATCATGGTTATCTATTAACAAGGTTGAAACAGTGCTGCTTAATGGTTTTTTTTGTGGAAATCATGATAAAAAAAATTCTTTGATGAATAGAAAATTCTAAAGAAGAGCATTTATTTAATATATATATATATATATATTGCAACATTATGAATTTCTTTACTGTCATTTTAATGTCTTTGCTGAATAAAATTTTCTTTTCTTTTTTTAATTTAAATCTTACTTACCCCTAACTTTTGAATTTTCCACAAAAATACTAAGCAGCACAACTGTTTTCAACATTGAGGAAAAAAAATAACTCTTGAGCACCAAATGAGCATATTAGAATGATTTCTGAAGGATCATGTGACACTGAAGACTGGAGTAATGGCTGCTGAAATTTCAGCTTTGCCATCACTGGAATAAATTACGTTTTAAAATATATAGAATTTTAGATTGTAATAATATTCACAAGTGTGTGTGTTCCTCACAGGTGTGCTCTCCTCTCTCCTGAAGCTTCACCACGGCCCTCACCTGTGTGCTCCACTGTTTCTCCAGTGAGTCGTCCTGGACTGCCCGGCCCTTCCTGCTCCGCCCCCGTGCCGTCTCCCCCGCCACGGTCACCATGACGCGCTCCAAAACCTTTCAGGCCTACCTGCCCAACTGCCATCGCACCTACAGCTGCATTCACTGCCGAGCGCACCTGGCCAATCACGATGAGCTCATCTCAAAGGTAGTCAGCAATGCCTCTTTTAGCATGTATCTTAATCATACCTGTACGACGTAACATCAGATCAGGACAGTTACAATTAATTCAGTGTTTCAATTTTAGACATCCTGCTTGACTTCCTGTTAAAGGCTCATGAATCACTACAACATGTTTTTGGGATGTTTAAATTAGTTGCACATGATCGAAGACAATGTTTAACATATACCATGGAATAACAAAAATGCAAAAGCTCATTTGTATATTGTCAATGCTGTGTACTAATGCCTGACCATTTGTTTTTGCATTAAAATACAGATATAAATGTATCTGTATGTATTTGTGTAATGTGAGCTTAAAAACAGTGTATTATAATCTTTATATATTTGTATACATCAAAGTTTGGGGTCAGTAAGATTTTTTTCTTAGAGAAATTAATGATTTTGTTCAGCAAGGATGCATTAAATTGATCAAAAGTAATGGTAAGGACATTGTTTCAAAATATTTCATCTCAAATCAATGATTTTCTTTTGAATTTTCTATTCATCAAAGAAACCTGAAAAAATGTATCACAGTTTTCACACAAAAATATTAGGCAGCACTACTGTTTTCAACATTGATAATAATAAGAAATGTTTTTTGAGCACCAAATCAGCATATTAGAATGATTTCTGAAGGATCATGTGACACTGAAGACTGAAGTAATGATGCTGAAACTTAAACTTTCCATCCCAGGAATAAATTACATTTTAAAATAGAAAATTGATTTTCAATTGTAATAATATTTCACAATATTACTATTTTTATTGTATTTTTGATCAAATAAATGTAGCCTTGATGAGCATTTTGTTATTTCAAAAGCATTTTAAAAATATTATTAACCACAAACTTTTGAGCGGGTGGGTAAATATTTTTGGTAACACTTTACAATAAGGTTTTATTTGTTAACATTAGTTAGCTACATTGTTATAAATTCATTGTACCACATGTGCACACTTTTAAAACACCATATGGGGCCTGTTTGTGAGGTGTGTGTCATTAATGTATGTGGGTGGAGACTAAAGGTGTCAAGGATTATTAATAGCACCTGTAATTCATAATGTGAACATTGTGCGTGCGAGTTTGCCTTTTGTCTGCGCATGGAGTGTGTGTGCAGGCAGAATGTGGGTCGATAAGGCACTCGGCTGCCTGACGTACATGTCACAAAATCAAGGATAAAGGGAAGCAGGTCATCGTTTGGGCTTTTGTGTGCCACAAGAGTAAGAGTAATCATGTCTTTGTAGTAGATGAATACCTACATATACCCATAATGCAGCACTACATTCTGCGCCCAGGGTTTTGGCTGTCTGATAGACCGTGTGTGTGTTTACAGATTGTACAGATTAGAAAAGATTGTTTTTGCTACATTCATTAGTTGTTCACATACTGAGTTTGCAAAATAAACCCAGTGTTATCCGGTCTGACAAGGCTTACTTGTGTTTCAAGTGAAGTGAGAGCGCTACAGGCGGTTCTGAAGGCGGAGTTGAGGGTGAAATGATAATTCGATTTCAATTAGTTTGAATCCCTCTATACTAAATACATGTCGGAATGGAACGACATAATAAATGTAGTAGCTTGAAGTAGGTTAATAGAGTTTTGTACATTAGGAGGCTAATGTTTTGCTTTAACCATAAGGTAGAACCACAGAAAACGTAATACAGCATTTGGATAGCGTTCATTTTAATAAAATTTACACAATTGCTAAAATGTACAATTTGAAAATGCCATGTAATCAATATATCTGAATACATATTTCAATGTTATTAATTAATGTGTTACTTTGACAGCTCTTAAATACAAAATAAGGTAATTTACTCAAAAATAACACTGAAAACACTACCACTATAATTTCAATCCAACAGTCATGTTTCATGCAAGAAGTCATTACAGAATAATAATAATGCATCATTTTGAATCGATTAAATTAAAAAACAGGCAGTTTTCACAAAAATATTAAACGGTGCAACTGTTTTCAACATTGATGATAATTAAGAAATGTTTCTTGAGCACTAAATAAGCCTATTAGAAGGATTTTTGAAGGATCATGTGACAGTAATGATGCTGAAAATTCAGCTTTGCCATCATAGGAATATATTACATTTTAAAATACTGTATATACAATTTTAGATTGTAATAATATTTCAAAATATTTTAACATTTTAACATAAAAATAAATGCAGCCTTGGTGAGTTTAAGAGACTTACAGACTCCAAACCTTTAAATGTTAGTTTTCATTATATAATATATTTATGAAATATTTTCCTTACACTTAAAATATACTTGTGTTTATATGTATACATCTTATATAAAAATTTTTTTTAAAGGTTAAATACTTTAAATAGGTTACTCTAAAACTGAAAACACTGAAAATGTGTTTGAACATGTTTTTAACAATTAAGGAACCATCATGTAATTCTGTTGAATCATTGAATCTGAATTGTTGAATCTGAATTTAATTAATTTTGATGTATTGGATCAGCCAGTTTAAACTGATTCACAGAAAATGAGTCCAACATACTCTAAAAGAGTTTATGATTATGTTCATGTGTTTAATGTATTATGTTTCAAGTGTTTACCTATTGTTGCCATGGTTTCAGTCAGGTAGGTTATTTAGGCTTAAGGTAGATAAAGAAAGCCTTCATTGCTATTCTGTTCAGTATAGTACAGCCAAAATGAAACCGCCCTAATGATCTTTTGATCCATGCCCATATGGCCAAACCGCTTCCAAACACCCATAATTATGAGCCTGGCTCTGCTTTACATCATGCCTGGGAAATCCTATCCTCATGAATGGGGCAGCGAAGGGAATTTGATTTTTTCAAAAGATTACCTGATTGGGCTGTCACAGTACAAGTAAATGATGTTAAATTACTTTTGTAACACATATGCCAGACAATTCAATAATCTTTCTGTCCGTTTTATTTCCTTTGCAGTCGTTTCAAGGGAGTCAAGGCAGGGCATACCTCTTCAACTCAGTGTAAGTCTTGTAGTTTGTCCTAACCAAGCAATACAAAGTGGTAAAGCAACAAGCAAAATATCATTTCAGAATGTTCATGATTTTTGTTGTAATCTTGACATCTTCTTTTCATGGATCAGGGTGAATGTGGGCTGTGGCCCAGCGGAGGAGAGGGTACTGCTGACCGGTCTCCATGCGGTGGCCGACATCTACTGTGAGAACTGTAAAACCACTCTGGGCTGGAAATACGTGAGTTCGGGATCACACCTCAGACAAACACTCATGATCGTTCAACACCGGACATGCACACTTACAAGTTTAGATATCTCATCTTATGTCACGTGTGAACTCATGCTAGAGGCTCGGACACAACTCATTGAGAGATAGATACTTTAAGTGGCTTTTCCACAACCTCATGGCCTGCTTCCCACGTCACTAATCTACTCCTGAAAAGCTTTGAGTACATTGTGCTTTCCAAGACAAAACAGTATTATTTAAATATATTGGCTTTGAATTTTATTGTCTTGTCAGCCTAGCAGATGGCCAAACAGTGAAACACTTTTTGTCTTTAAAAAAAAAAATTCTATTTAATGTCAGGTTTAGGTTTTAACTAATGTTCAAAAGTTGGGGGTCAGTAAGACATTCAATAATATAGAAATTAATACTTTATATTCAGTGACAGTAAAGAAGTTTATAAAGATTTCTATTTCAAATAAATGCTGTTCTTTTGAAGATTCTATTCATCAAATAATCTTGGGGGAAAATGTATTACAGTTTCCACAAAAATATTAGCAGCACAGCCGTTTTCAACATTTGTAGACTTGAAGACTGAAATAATGATTCTGAAAATTCAGCTTTGCCATCACAGGAATAAATTACATTTTAAAATATATTAAAACATAAAACGGTTGTAGATTGTAATACATTTCTCAATATAGCCGTTTTTACTCTATTTTTGATCAAATAAATGCAGACTTGGTGAGCATAAGAGACTTCTGTCAAAAACATTCAAATAAAATCTTACCGACTTCCTTACACTTTAAGTAAACTTTCATAACAATTTTTTTTTCTTTTTCTGCCAAGTGCCTGGGGTGTAGAGTAGTACATAGTAAAACACTATATAAATGCTTTATTCATTCATTCAGATTCTGCCTGTTCAGCCTTTTAATGAGTTTTTGAACACGTATATTAAAATAAATGTTAATTCATTATAAAAGAGGTGTTCAAGACATGGCTATTTTCAAATGAATTCATTAACATGATTGACATTTCAATTTAAAGAATAAGCATATCGGAATAGATTTAGAAGTTGGCACTTGTTTTACAGCACATATATAGTGAAACATCTCTTCTAATACTGCTACTTAAAGGTGTTATATTTGATTGACATATCCAGAAAAGCTCCCCAGCAGCTGTCCATTATTTTTAGATCAACAGATCTTGACTTTTGAGGTGACCACACGCTTGTTCTCTTGACCGTTTCTGTTTTTCTCTCTCCCTTCTTTCCATTAGGAGCATGCCTTCGAAAGTAGTCAGAAGTACAAGGAGGGCAAATTCATCATCGAGCTGGCCCATATGATCAAGGACAACGGGTGGGACTGAAGACCCTGAGCTCCCCCTCCTCATGGCCCATAACGCTGGAAAGAGACATGCAGCATATGAATAATTAGTTTCATTATCTGGCTGTAACTTCCTCCCTGGAAATCTATCTACCTGACACACACCTCTAAACCTTGAGGGTGCAAGGTTCATAGCAGCAGCAGCGCTACCCCCATCCCGTGTGTATATATATATATATATATATACGCGTTTGACTGGACGAATGTGTGCCAGCTCGACACCAAGTGTTTATATTATGTGAGTATTTTCCTATTCTATTCAAGGGAGTGCAAATTGAGGCACAAATCGACATTTGCTTTCCTCTGGGTTGGCCGAGGTCAAATTTTTCCCACGCTCAGGTTTAACTAATGGCTGGATCCATGGTAAAAGAAGGGTGAAAGACGAACCCATTTAGCACGGCACCTTTTTACTCATTCGTGTTTTAAACGAGGCAAAAACATACTAAAACGGAAGCGTCATCCATTTGTTTCCCTTATGTGTCTTTATTTCTTCCAGTTTTGTCTTTATCATTTGCATGTTGTTTATTTATACGTATATTTATTGATTTTGACGTGGTTTTAGGGACGTTACGCGTATGGTAAACCGTAGCAACCACAGTGGTCTTTGACTTCGTATAGCGTTTGATAGAGGCTTGTACGTACACTTCCTCTCCAGATTGTCATCTGTCTCCTTTTGAATGTGGTTATGGAGTAAATGAGGCATTCGTATGCCATTTATAGGGCACAGGTCGCGTACATTAGCTAGAGCCAAGTCTTTAGCCCCAGCTGCAGCTGAGAAAAGCAGCTCTGAAAGGGGAACTGAGGCGTTCTTACAGCCTGTGATGTCCCATTCGGTCTCATTAGTTCCCGCCATCAAACCACAAATCATGTGGTAAACCAGACTTTCTCACCCCGTGTTTTGCGGAAGAACGAGATCGACGGCTTGTAAATGTGGCCATCGAACGAGGTAATCCAGCAGGGGCTCGTCAATAAAAAGCCTTGGCGCAACCAAAGACTCTTTCATCAACTATACGCTGACCAAACTGAGTTTGATTTCCTGTTTTAGTCACATCGTTGTGTGTCGTTTGGTTCAGTTGTATTGTCTTGTGCAGAACAAGTCGATTTTCAATGATTTAGGTGTTGTGGAAGTTAACGTATAATGTCTTATTTTATTGAGTGTGTATTTATGATCAGTCATCATGTATTATTTTAGCACTCAATCTTACATCTGTGTATTCATCGTTCTGTGGGACCACTCCACCAATTCCAACTTTTTTATATATATATATAATTTCAGATTCTTTTTTTCAAGGAGAAAAGTATGTGTGAGATCAATTTGGAATCAGTATTTTAATCTGATATCAATAAAGCTCTCATTTTACGAATGTCCTTTTGCCATTGGTCTTCATTAAAGAGTGTATTATTTACCACTCAGAAGAAGTCTCTTATTTTCACCAAGGCTGGATTTATTTGATCAAAAATGCAGTATTGGGAAATATTATTACAATTTAAAATAACCTTTCTATTTGAATACATTTTGAAATGTAATTTATTCCTGTGATGGCAAAGCTGAATTTTCAGCATCTTTTCTCCAGTCTTCATTGTCACATGATCCTTCAGAAATAATTCTAATATGCAGATTAATTTCTTATTATTATCATTGTGCTGCTTAATATTTTTGTGGAAACCATAACACATTTTGTTTCTATGAATAGAAGGTACAAAAAGAACAGGATTTATTTGAAATAGAAATCTTTTGTATCACTATAAAAGTCTTTATTGTCACTTTTGATCAATTTAATGCAACCTTGCTGAATAACAGTATTCAATTATTTTATCAAATCGAACTTTTGAACTGTGGTGTGCATTTCAACAAAGAACACTGCTATCTGTCATTCTTATTTTTAAACTTCTGCCTTATGTAAATCATGGGTTGCTGCAAATATTAAGGATATGTATTTTGAGAGGAGAGTTCAAATGTTCCCTAAGGCCTGTATATGCTGAACCTTGTACACTTTCTCTGCATGCAGTGTGTGTGTGAGAGAGAGAGCAGGGAGTGTTGGGGGTGGCAGAGCCAGGAAACATTGTTTACAGCAGCAGATGGTGGGCAGGCTCTCATAACCATGATACAAGGAGCAGCCATGTGAGTGACAAATATTGTTTCCCCCCCCCAGGCAACACTAAAACCATGAATCCATTGTTTTGTTCAGGCTCCTGATGGAAATAAACACCCTGTAACATCTATTACAGCACTTAACAGCTTCACATTAATGATAGAGACTGCTTTCTATTAAAGAAGATGGATATCTACAAAGCATACAAGGGTTTCTTTCCAAACATTCAGTATAATTCTTTCAACATTACATGACAAAAACATAGTATTGTCATGAATTTACATATATAACTTTCAACTGATGTTAGATAATTCATTAAACAATCCATTTGTTATAGGGTGAATCTCATTCAATCTGTTAAGAATATGTTCCAGGTCACAATTTGCACCAAAATCAATTAAATCAAAATACATAAATTGAATACATGTGTATATATATATGTACGTGTGTGTGTGTGTGTGTGTGTGTGTGTGTGTGTGTATGTATATATATATATAATTTGACTTGTAATATATAATGTATATAACTTATTATATGTATATACTGTATATTCTGATTCCAAATACTGTATTGCATTCAGACATTTTATATTTTTTGTGTAATTTTTTTGTAAATTGAACAAGTAGTTAAAAGGTGAGTAATTAAAAGGCGGTAAAACAAATACTACCATGAAAAATAAATACTTTACAATTTTATTATCACTGTTTTTTTATGGTTTATTGTATGAATGGTACATTTAAAGCAGTATCTAACTTTGGGATAGGGTAGAGGTCTCTTTCTTTCTGTCTCTCCCTCTCTCTCCCGAAAGCTGCCTGCCTCAGCCACATGATGTATAAGCTTCTTGCTGGCCAAACCCACTATGTCTAAAAATAAATGTGATATCCATCCCAGACAGAGTGAGTGAGTGTCTCTGAGATAGAGAGAGATGGGATGCAAATATACATATAACCCAAAGCAAACCACATCGACAGACGCACCAAAGCCAATATAAAGCAATACCCTGATATTAAATGACATTGTCACATGAAGTTGCACTAAAAAAAATTATACATCCAAATCATACAGTCATGCATTTTAGATGCCAAATCATATCTCCAACACTCTTTTAACTCTGATGCATATGAGAAAATGTTCCCAATAAGAGTCTTTGGATTAGGGATGCTGTAATCTCTGCACTGGTTTCAGACAACCAATGTGTGCATCTGTGTGATTTCTTGGACATGGATTACTTCTAAACTGTGTACAAACACAGCTCAATGCTGCCTGCTGCAATATTATCAAGCCTTTCAAGCCAAGATAAAGAGATCATGAGTGAATCTGCTTGACTATTTGTGGAACTAACAAAAAGAACTGTTAGACAAGAAATATTAAGTTTTATAGTTCCATTTATCTCAACATTTAGTCAAAATTGTGATTAGCATAACCGAGACACTCTCTTTTATACAGTTTAGACCATTTCATACATGTTTATCATTTGTTTGTCACCATGGGATGAGTGTACAGAATCCAAACTTGTCTGAGATCCTTTTAGTGCCAGTTGGCATGTTTTATTAGTTGGGATACATGCAGTGGCCCAACATAACATTTTTTGGCACTTGTTTGGTCATTTATTTTAATGAAAGATAGCATGTTTCAAGCAATACATTTAAAAAGAGGATATGAAACGTTATATCTAACAAATATCAAAAGGGTAATTAAACCTTAATAGGATAGATCAGCCAGAAATGAAAATTCTGTCATCATTTACTCACCCTCAAGTTGATCCAAACCTGTATGAGTTTCTTTCTTCTGCTGAACACAGAAACATATTTTGAAGAATGTTGGTAACCATTGACTTCCATAGTAGGAAAAGAAATTCTATGAAAGTCAATGGTGCCCCACAACTGTTTGGTTACTGACATTCTTCAAAATATCTTCTTTTGTGTTCAACAGAACAAACAAACTCATACAGGGTTGGAACAATTTGAGGGTGAGTAAATGATTATCATTTTGGGGTGAACTATCCCTTTAATGTAACATGTTCAATGTGATGAAATACACTTGTGGGCTATTTGTGTGAACTTGAGGGAAAACTAGTTTTGAGGGAAAAGTCTAAGAAATTGCTTGCAGATACCTTTTGATTTTATCATTTTCTTCTGATGTAAGGGATTTCGTTGTTTTCGGGGTCAGTTTACATACAGAACCATCAGTGAATATGCATGAAGCAATACATCACGTGACAAATATCAAGAAAGTCAGGCAACATATTTGTGTTCCTGGCCCTTTAAATCTATAATTCAGCACTAAATATGCTATTTGTATTTCTTTGTCTGAGGAAAAGAGGGTAACGGGGAGTCATATGAGGTGGGGTACATCTAATCAGGAAACCCAGAGGCTGTGGTCTGGGGGAAGGGGCTTGTTTGAGGTAATTATGCTGCCCTCACAGCGGCAGATGGTTTGGGAGGGGAATGGGAGGAAGGTTAATGTTAGTAACAAAGCCAAAACTGGTCTGATGCAGGAAATTGGCCACAAGAAAACCAAAAGACTGTTTCCTTTGCTCCTTCTCACTGACTTCCCCTCAAAATAGTGAAAAGCTCTTCGTCTGATTCGAGTAAAAACAATGGAGGATCAAGAGGATGATTTGATTAAATAGCACCTCACAGTGAGATTAAAGTGGGGAGCCCTATACTGTCTAAAAAGCAGATTTGCAGAAGAGGAATGTTTTACAGGATGTAATTGGCCTCTGCACTTCCTGGTTGAAGCTGGGCCACTAATCTGAGCCTGGCCAGGTTAAAACCATTAGACCAGCAGAAGGTCTGTGCCATCTGCACTGAGCTCATAAGAGAATAAGGCCAATGAAGAGAATTGAGGGGGTGCCTGGATGTAGCCTGGCCAATCTGCGCGTGTATGCATTCATGATGAAAGTGCTCAAAGCAAAAGAATCAGACCCTCCCCCTGGCAAACAGCCACACGCACTATCCGAGAAAAAAAAAACGGCTGAAGCATGCTGAATGGAAATGAGCATTTTAGGCTTTGGGTAACACACCTGCCCTTTTAAAATGATGGAGCAGCTGGGTTACGGTTGTCCTGCTTAACCAAATGCTAAGCTGATATCAACTACAGGCCACCTGCGGTGCAGACATTACCCACGAGTTGAAAAAGGCACTGCCAGGTGCATACTTTCCATGCTGTGCCTGATAGAATCTAATCAGGATTTTCCAACACATTTGCAGCTTATTTTGTAAAGCATTTTGGGGTTATTACCATCTACGAGATGTTTAATAATCTCATATGTGCTCTTGTTAAAGATAAACATTATTTAGACGTTGTTTAAAGCAGGGGTTTTCAATCTTTTAGATGCCACAGACCGCCAAATTATGCACTAAAAAAGTAATATCGTACATTAATTATTTTCTGTTAAGTTACATTATTATGTATTTTTTCTACTCACTATAGTAATGCATTGTTATAATGTTAATTTATTTTAATCTAATTTATTTATTTGAATTATTATTATTATTATTTTACAGTTTGCCTTAGGGGTCCCTGGACCCCAATTTAAAAAACCCTGGTCTAAAAGAGGAAAAGTAAATGTTGCTATACCCTATGGTGCAGTAATAGAAAGACCCAGTGTGTTTGTGTGTGTGGTTCAGGTAGATTCCCTATCCCCTATGTTGTGGGGAAGGATGGCAACACAGTTTGTGCAGTGTGTGTGTACACGCTTCCAAGAACAACGCGTGTATTAAACTGAGGATAGCCCTAAGTATGATCGGTTTGCGCCATCTAGTTGCCACTGAATTATAAAGGAAGAAACAGTAGCCTATGTGACTGCATGCAGGCACACTTTCTCTTTCAATGCCATGCGTTTCATAATAAAAGTAAAACAGTAATAGGCTACATTGAAATACTTTTATTAACATTTCAGAAGAAGATCATTTAAGCTACACATATTCAGAAAACAGAAAACTTTGTTTACCGTATTCAAATGTTGTCCTTGTATAGCCTATTCGTATTTTGTAATGTTCATTAACGTCTTGTTGATTGTGTATCGCATTTTATATTAATATAATTATTTAATTAGCATCAATGGCATTTTATTTTCTCACTGATTATATTGTGTGTATTACTGATTTGTTAATATTGTAAGTAACAGCGATGCCAATAAAGTTTACAATTAATAAAAAAATTGTTGGGTAAGTGAAAATTTTATTAAAACTAATATTAAATAACAACTCAAAAAAGCATTATTTAGCATTGAGTTACATTTTTAGAGCATACATTTCCCTTTAAGTTCTTTTGTAATTCTCATAGTAAAAAATGGTTGGTAAAACAAGCTATAATACAGTGAGTAGTTATATAAGATACAACTATTACTGTAGTATTTGTGCAATAAATGTGTAATATAAACAGAAAGACTAGTGTTGCTTTAAAATACAACAGTGGGAGGCAAAACTCTGTAATCAATCTAATGTGCACGGCACGCTTGGTCACGAACATCCACGAGACGTAAACAACGCGCGCGGACGCGGTGAATTATGGGATATCTTCCGTCGGCGGCGCGGTGCCGCCATGTCTCCTGAAGATAAACGGCGGCTAGTCGTTTTCTCCGCTGTGGTCTTCTCTTTATTCCTCCTTTTACTCGTTTTGAGCTACATACCAGCTTATTTGTACATACTTTTTATCTGTGTCGTGTCTTGTGTTGTTTATTTTCACAAAGCGGAGGAGCTGCAGCTCTTCGAGAGACTAGGCCTCAATCCTCGCCGTGGACTGAGCGTCCCGCCGGCTCTTTTGCGCTGGTTACCGGGTAGGACTTTGAGCGGAGTCCCGGCCGCAGGCAAAAACAAGATACGTAAAAGTGATGCTAGAAATTCCTTTGCGTCACCCAGCGATAGACATTTTGCAGGCTCGTTTTATAGAAGAGACCACACGCTCAGTGACTCGGTGTTCAGCCCTCGGGATATACTCATGGGAAGTTACCTCGCCAAGGCTGAAGAAAGCCCCTCCGCCGCCTTGAGGCCCGCTGGAGGCTCGGGGGCTTTCGTCCACCCCAGAGATCACCTCCGGGAGAGACTCGCCCGACCAAATCATGCTGTGCACACCCCTAACAGAAGACTGTCATTCGGGTAACGTTAAATACTAAATGCTTTGTCTTGTCAGCCAGAAGGCACTTTAGTTTATACCTGCTCTTTCTGTTTAAGCTCCAGTCTTACGGTTGATCAGAGATTCTTCTGTTTACACTATAGCTGCTAGCAGTTCACATGTAGCGTCTATCAGCCTAATGTTTGTACACGTTTAGCTTTCTCGGTTGTTCTAACATGTACGTTGTGCCAGTTTTCCCTCCATGATTTGAAATGGTGGGAGTTCCTGGAGCTGGTCAGGCGCACTGCTCCTCCTACACCAGTTTGGACGCCTGACACTACACGTGTAGGGTTGCATAAAGCTTCCAACATAATATGAAACTGCATTTTGACAGCTTCGTAAACGCACTTGCATCGCTGATTTCCTTAACACTGCTAATACTAGGAATTAGAAACATAATGGATTACTTTTTTAGCCAATGTATATGTTTGTGTTTGTATTTTACTCAAGTCTTGAATATTAACATAGTAGTATTACAAGAATAACAATTTCTCATTTTGTGATCCCCTGATACATACAATGTGTGTCTGTGTGTATATATATATATATATATATATATACACACACACACATACACCAGGCACGCATACCCACCCACACAAATATATACGTGTATGTGGATATATAAGAAATAGTTACTGTTGCTGCCAGTCCATAACATTCTGCCTAAGATTACAGCAAAATGGAAATATTTGCATGACTTGATAACATTTATAGATGGAGAATATATCTGTGAAATGTAAGTTATGCACTGTCTGAGGGAAAACACTACATCTCAAACACATTAAAACATCTCAGCTATCTGTCAGAGCATATGACCGGGCAGACCGCTTTAAATTATAGGTGTTATCTGTATCTTGCAAGTTATTTTAAAGCCCTTAAAATAAAGCATGTTTAGTACTAATTGGAATATGCACGTTCCACGCAGCAGCTTATTGTGTTGTCCGCTATTTTTAAGATGCACTCATATCAAACTACTGTATATTTATATAAATGGTATTGCCTCATTGTTGCTATCATTAATAAAAAATATTGATATATTGTACAGAATTTATATACCACCCAGCCCTAATATACATAGAACTTTATGCTTTTGTTAAAGATCTTTTGAAGAACTAACTAATTGAAGTTTCGCTATCATCAGGGACCCTGTGGGCGCTGCGAGTCGATTCGCCATCACCCCCCACAGACATTACCCCCTTCAGCAGATGGGGACGTCTCCCATTGGAGTGATGCCACCTGCAAAATGGGATGGATTCCATAAGAAGAATATTCTCACCCAGCGCAATTCGCCTACTGTTCACAGTCCGGTCACAGTGAAGATCGCCAGACCAGACCCCACTCGATCATCATTGTGAGTCACTTCAAATTATTTTGAGTCGATTAAATGCACTAGCATTACAAATGCTTTTGTTTCTGCTTGTAGTCTAATTAAGAAATCCAATTTGGGATTACGGCAAGATTAAGTTGGGGTGCTTTTTGCATTATCAAGAGAGATTTGCTTTGCTAATATGTGAACGCTACATTCTGTTTCTAGCTTCAATCACCTGACCTCACCTGGAGCTGTCACATCCCCAGGGATTGGAGCACAGACAGACCCCTGCTCCAGAGAGGCTGTTCTGAGCGTGCTCCGAGAGAGCAGAAAGAGAGAGGTTGATGAGGAGGAGAAGAGTGCTTCCTCTGGGCAGAAGAGCAAAAGGAGGTATGTGAAGGAAAGCAAGCAACCAAACGAAAGTCACCTTACTTTCTCCATCACATGATCTTATCCTTTTTGAATCTGTTAGTTTTATAGCTTTCCATGCTAATAAGAACAATTTAGAACAGAAGGCTTGCTGTGGGTTTTCGCAATCTCACTGAATAATTGTCTTGCTTTTTTCAGGCGACATGACAGCAGTGAAAGTTCTCAGTCAGCGTTTGAGCCACTTCTTGCAAATGGAGCTCTGTCTCAGCTTGTGCCAAAGTAAGTGAATGTTCACTTTCCTCTGTAACAGTCTACTTCTACATCTAATAAACATTGAGGTTCATCGTTACTTTGTCTGATTATGTCTCCTCCCCTCTGCAGACCTGGCAGTATGAAGAGAGGAATGAACTCCTCTCTCAATGAAGAGTCCATTATGAAGCGTTCTCGTACCTCCTCCATCAGCTCCATGAGTGGTGCTCCTGTTCCCAGTGGGGTCCCTGGATCTGTCCGAAATCCCATTCGCAGTTCCTACAGTTCCTCACAGGGTTATCCACAGGTATTTCATTTGATTATTTTTCTGAAGATTTATTGTGTGGTAAATTGAGGAAATGTAATGAAAATGATCATATTTAGTGAGTATATCGATGGTTATTGCTTTCATTTTTTTGTAGGTATGCAACGATATGAAAATTCTGGCCAATAACCTATAATTCTTTACATTTGAAAGCCGATAACCAATATATTGGCCAATAAATCTAAATTCAAATTTTGATATACTTTGATAGCCTGAATACAAAAACAAAAGGCTCACCATTAAAAGCCATGTCCCAAACACTTCAACATAAATCAAACGTATACAATACAGTAGCCTAGTTTGAACTAGTGTAAGATTCCTTAACTTTTAAAATTAATTTTACACTCCTATGGCCAACTTTCTTTATAAAAAAAATGGTAACAGTTTAAAATAAGGTTTCATTTTGTTAGCATTGGTTAACATGAACCAACAATTAATGAACAATACTTCTACAGCATTTATTAATCTTAGTTAATGTTAAGCTCGACATTTTCTAAGACATTTTTAAGATCCAAAGTTGTATCTGTTAACTTTAGTTGTGCACTGTGAACTAACATGAACACAAATATTGTATTAACTAACATTAACAAAGGCTTGCTCTCTGTTAGTTCATGTTAGTTAATGCATTGACAAATGAGACCTTATTGTAAAGTGTTACCAAAAAATCTATTGCCTAACAAAAAATTTAATTATAATAAAATACCTAAATAATGCAAACAAGTCATTGGATAACATTGGGCTGCATATAATAAAGAAACAAAATGCATGTGCCATGGATAAATAAAATGGGATCGCCTCCGCACGGACATCGGACAATAAGGAAATTATTTTAATCAAACCATATTGTTTATATACATATCAAAATTGTGTGAATGCACAAGCAAACTTGACTGTACTGGTCAGAACGTGTAATCCCTGTTCTAGACCCGCTATTCCCACAACAACGCGGTGAAACACGGCAACTAAACCCAGAGAATTCACAACGTTTTATTACAATAGTGTTCTAATTATAATGGGATGTATATGACAGTCCCAATCATAGTTATAAATGTGCACTGCCTGTTTGAGCTGCGCACGCTAAAGATAAAGATGATCACCGGTACAATGGACCACTTACACTGAGCTTCGTGACGCACTTCCGTTTGGAAATAGTACGTCTCACTTATTTCCGGTTATGTTTACTTTCAATGTACTGTGGTCAATGAGTTGAACAAACACCACCTAAAATGAGTGTCCGCAATAAGATTTAAAAAATGTGGCCATTTTTATTGACAGGAGAAGGTATATTCTGATGTTTACTGTGTGCAGAATTTTCCTAACTTATCGGAACATGAAGTTTTTAAAGGGTCACTCCACCCATTTGCATTAAGAGGTCCATTGTTAGACAACCAGTCATACTATTGAATGGTCGTGCAACATTCTTTCATTTTCCCCTGAGACGAGAGAAATCTACTATTTACCTTTTTCACTTCCTCCTACAATGACGCAAAAATCGTCATTTGACGTCATTGTAGGAGGAAGTGTAAAAAGGGGGGATTTCTGTATAGACTACAAGCACAAATTCCCACCCTTTCAAACCCGCCCATAGGGGGTTGGACCTAATGCGCTAACAGAGCTATCACAGATCAGTGGGTGGGACTTCACTTGCAGATACTGAAAGCAATATCAGCCATCTTGTTTATAAGCTAAGCTAACAAGCGCTGTGGATATAGGAAGTTACGACAATGACGGAAGAAACTAAACATGATATGGAAGAAGAGGATTTTGAAATTCTGCTGCTCGAATCCGCTGTTCGTGGCTATCTTTACGAGCCCCAATATAGTGAAGAGCAGCTGAGGCTGATGGTGGAACAGGAGGCGGCTGCCTGTCGCGGACGAGGAGCCCGGGCTGGCTTGAGCTGGGCGGACTGCTGGTGCCTGTGCTCTCGCTGTGCGCTACGGACACAGATAGAGTCCGTCTGCTGCAGAGAATTTCAACAAGGCAGTTTCTCCTGGACGAAATCTCTGAATCAGACGACCACACGGACGTTTGTGTTGTGATGTGAACCATCCTAGTTTCGCCTGACTGAACATGCAGGTATCATGCAATAATTCATCATATAGAAAGAAATACAAACGAGTAATTCACTAATGAGTTTGCCAATGTAACGGGGTTCGTTGTTGTGGGAAGAAGGAGGCTGGAACCGGCGAACATTTAAACGTTTTAATAGTAAAATAAACAAATACAAAACAAAAGTATAAGCCAGCTGGCCACACACAACAGAAACAAAACATAAAATCAGGCCTGTTCCTTTTGTGCTTCCGCTCCTCCGTGAGAGATATGAGACCGCTGCACAGGTGCCATTCATTATCACTCGCGTCGTCCTCTCACGTCCCTCGCCCTCGTCCTGCTCGCCACAACTAACTAGACATTTTTTGTGAAATGAATTTTAAACTCATTTGGCAGCTAGCCTTCTTGTAGACGGAAGAGCGATTTCTCTGATGTTTGCGCTGTTCTGGATTAGTGGGAGTGGCTTGCGGAGCTGTGCAACATGGTGCATTGTGGGAGTTGTTGTCTTACATACAAATGCGCCCCAAAGTTATTTTCTGTCTTTTCTCGGTCAAGAGGGCACCAAATTTAAAATTTCTTTTACATTTCGACTACATATATAACCCACTTTCAATAAAGATTAATGTTGAAATGGGTGGAGTGACCCTTTAATTCAAGCCGATCTGAGAAAGCAGAGGGTGTTAAAAATACGCCATTATTTCACCACAGGGTGTCAGTGTTTGTCTAAACTAGTGACCGCAACGCTGAAGTGTATGAGAACAGATGAATAAAATCAGTACAAAGTACAAACCACGAACATTTATTTATTTGGATTAAATATTTTAATCATTCTGTGTCATTTTTCAATGTCAATCTTTTCACTATTTACATGTTTATGCCCAAAATGCTATAATATTCAAAGTAGTTGACTGTCATTCTCCTCTACGCTGTGTACTTTATTGATTAAATAGCCTAGCCTATTTAACATCGTTACAGGCACCTCGCGAGCATTCATTCGTTCAACTATTTTAAAAGACTGGAATAAACACCAGCGCACACACAAGCAATCCTTTTAATAGTCAATTTCATTTAAAAATGTAAACCAACAGGTATGAAATGTCAGAAAGAGAAAAAAAAAACTGTTAATGAGAAGACAAGCATATAGGACTGCTGCAGCTTAGTGTATAAATATTTTTAGCCTATTTATTATTCAGAATGCACAGTTGGAAAGAAAATATTTATAGGAACATTTCAGCAGGCTCAATATAATTAATACAGAAATCATTATGCATTGTTTTAATCAAGTGGCAGCCATAAAACGGTGATAATCTGCATTCTCATGTATGTAGGTGCGCTGAATGCTCTAACCGGAAACTCACGATATGTACTAACTAGAACGCGGAAGTATTTGTGCAAGTAGTCCATTAAGCGCTTTACTGCATCGTTCATTAACTCAACCAAACGCATGCTATGTGAGATTAATCAGAGATAATATACACAAATTAAACATTTTACAATGGCACAAAAGGCTGCGAATGCTAAAGTGAACTTGACTATGCTTGTCATGATGGCTTTAATAACCGTAGACGCACTCTTTCCACCACAACGCGCTCGTCGCGCTAAAACATTGGCGCACAAGAATTCACAACATGCTTTTACAGTTGTGCTCTTTGACACAATGGCCTACTTTTACTATCAGATTAATAACATAAAAAAATGACCATTTATCGGCCGATATCGATATGTGGTCGATATATCGTGCATCCTTAATTTTTTGTATTCATTGACTCATGCCCTTCAATTTTGTATTTACAGAGAAGAGCAGCATCCAGTCTCAGTCTTTCTCCTTTCACAAGCCCAGGAGGATCTCGGTGTCAGACTCCAGAGAGAGCTGCTAAGAAAGCAAGGTAAAAGAATTTAAGAAAATGTCTCTTATGCGCAAAGGCTGTCTTTATTTGATAAAAAATGTTAAAAGTGTTCTATATATATATATATATATATATATATATATACACACACACACACACAGTATCTCACGAAAGTGAGTACACCCCTCACATTTCAGCAAACATTTTAGTACATCTTCTCAAGGGACAATACTATAGAAATGAAACTTGGATATATTTTAGAGTAGTCAATGTGCTGCTTTTATAGCAGTGTATATTTACTGTCCTCTGAAAATAACTCAACATACAGCCATTATTGTCAAAATAGCTGGCAACATAAGTGAGTACACCCTAAGTGATAATAGCTGTACGTCGTTTAACCATGCAAAGCCACATGTCCTATTCATCATGTTCATGTTTTTGTCTGCTTGACAGGAGCATACAAATTTATGTATCTTGTATTAGAGCAGTTAAAATTTGTGCTTTGAGTACAATTCTCTCATACTGACCACTGGATGTTCAACATGGCACCTCATGGCAAAGAACTCTCTAAGGATTTGAGAATTAGAATTGTTGCTCTCCACAACGTTGACCTAGGCTATAAGAAGATTGGTAACACCCTGAAACTTACTTAGTACAGGCCAGGGTCATACAGAGTTTTTCCAAGACGGGTTCCACTTGGAACAGGCCTCGCAAGGGTCAATCAAAGAAGTTAAGTCCTTGTGTTGTGCGCCAGGTGCAGAAGCTGGCTTCAAAAAACAGACGCATGAGTCCTGCCAGCATTGCTTTAGAGGTTGCAGAAGCGGAAGGTCAGCTTGTCAGTGCTCAGACCATACGCCACACATTGCAACAAGTCAGTTTGCATGGCCATCGTCCCAGAAGGAAGCCTCTTTTGAAGCTGGCTCACAAGAAAGCCTGCAAACAGTTTGCTGAAGACAACCAAGAGCATGCATTACTGGAACCATGTCCTGTGGTCTGATGAGACTAAGATAAACTTGCTTGGCTCAGATGGGGTCCAGCATGTGTGGCAATGCCCTGGTAAGGAGTAGGGATGCAACGATACCGCTTTTTCAAAACCGATCCGATCCCAAAATTCTGAGTATCGGCCGATACCGATACCAATCCGATACCAGTGCAGTTTTTTTTTTAAATCAAGTAGAATTTCTATAACTCTGTGTGTTGAACTGATAATCACTCTTTTGTGTGTTAAACACAATCTACTTAACACAGACAACTTAATTTTAAAGAAAAACAACAAATCCAAAAAATATATGATCATAATCTGTGACAAAAATGCTATAATAAACTAGATTAGTGGATAATTCAGCAGTGCAATTTAGTCTAGAAAAATCATGAGTGCACAATAATTGTATAAAATCTGAACATTTAGTGAAGAAAATTTAGGGGAACAAATAAGAGACAATAAGTGTAACACTAAATCTGGTCAAACATTACACATTGCTCTTTGTATTGTTGTAAAATACATTCATGAAAAACAAGATAACAAAAATCAAAAAGATAAATTATTATATATAGGGCCTAGCCTATGGCTAGGCTACTATAAAATTGAGACATGTTTTAAATGTATAGCACAGCTGTTTAATGAGGCAGCAACATATGATAGATAGGACAGAACAAGAAAGGCTATTAATAATCTTTCATTGCGCAAAAGTAGTATTATATGATTATGAAAGGATCCAATACAGTGCGGCACACAGCGCTTATGCGCATCCCGAGCGCAGAATGATGCGCTTGAAGCAACACGGAGTCACAGCGCGCAGCGCGTCGAATCCGCATTGAACAGTTCAAAGCACAAAGGAAAGACATATCGATGCGTAGTGTATTATACACAGTATCTATGCAATCGTTTATTGAGCCTTTTCTTTTAACAGTTTTAAATTTCAGTTACTGTGCGCGTGAAGAACAATTATAGTGCTCTCTGACTCTAGGCTACTCTGTTGCGATCTAACAGACGCCCGGTAGAAAGTAACATGATTTAGTTACAGCAATAAAGTCCAGCAATATAAAGTTGTTTTATGCTAAACCATAGACCTTTATCTACAGATCAAGAATAATAATAGTAACATTGAATCATCTTGATCTTGGAGAGTTTCATCGTGTTGCCTGTCGTAACAGAACGCGACGCGCTGTTAAATGCTGAATGGAGAATGACTGACAGCCGCAGCGGAGGGAAAAAGTTTACGAGGTCTTGAATTTAATGACTTAAATATTAATTTTTATCTCACATTATACTATATAATGGCTTCAGAACACTTATAAGATAGTGCACGAAAACTTTATGGTACTTGATAATGTTTTTGTGCCTTTTGTGGGGCTTAACAATAACACAGAATAATACGCACAATATCGGATTTGGATCGGCCTCCTCTGACCGATACCCGATCCGGCAAAAATGGCAGTATCGGAGCCGATACCGATACTGAGTATCGGATCGATGCATCCCTAGTAAGGAGTACCAATAAAATTGTCTTGCCTACAGTCAAGCATGGTGGTGGTAGCATCATTTTCTGGGGCTGCATGAGTGCTGCTGGTACTGGGGAGCTGCGCTTCATTGAGGAAAACATGGATTCCGACATTATGAAGCAGAACATGATGCCCTCCCTTCAGAAACTGGGCCGAACGGCATGATAATGACCCCAAACACACCGCCAAGATGACAACCGCCTTGCTGAGGAAGCTGAAGATGGAGTGGCCAAGTATTTCTCCAGACCTGAACCCTATTGAGCGCCTGTGGTGATCCTCAAGCGGAAGGTGGAGAAGCGCCAGCAGCTCCGTGATGTCATTGTGGAGGAGTGGAAGAGGCAACAACCTGTGCAGCTCTGGTGAACTCCATGCCCAGGAGGATTCAGGCAGTGCTTTTAAAATGTTATTTGTTTGCTGAAATGTGAGGAGTCTACTCACTTTTGTGAGATACTGTATATATATATGATTGCAATTTGCAAAGCAGTCTAATATGCTTATTAATGTTGTGGATTCTTTGTTTAATAGTTTGAAAGAAGAGCGTTTATTTGAAATATTTGTTAATTCTTTCCTGTCATTTGGCAGATTTAATGCACTCTTGAATAGAAGTATTTATTTCTTTAAAAGAACTTGTCGACCCCAAACATTTAAAGGGTTAGTTCACCCAAAAATGAAAATTGTCATTAATGACTCGCCCTCATGTCGTTCCAAGCCCGTAAGACCTCCGTTCATCTTCGGAACACGGTTTAAGATATTTAGTCTGAGAGTTTTCTGTCCCTCCATTGAAAATGTATGTACGGTATACTGTCCTTGTCCAGAAAGGTTAGTAAAACCTCATCAAAGTAGTCCATGTGACATCAAGTGGGTTAGTTAGAATGTTTTGAAGCATCGAAAATACATTTTGGTCCAAAAATAACAAAAACTACGACTTTATTCAGCATTGTATTGTCTTCCGGTTCTGTTGTCGAGCCGTGTTCAGTGACGCTGCAGTGCGCCCGAGCTTCGTTTACAGTCTGAGGGAGACGCACACTGTAAACAAAACAGTCTTCGCAAACATGTCTAAGGATTTCCACACAGAGGAAGACTTGCATTTTTTTGCCCAGCCATATTTATTTGAACCCGAATACACGGACGCACCAGATACACGTCAGCAGCGTCACTGAACGCGGATTGATAACAGAACCGGAAGAGAATACAATGCTGAATAAAGTCGTGGTTTTTGTTATTTTTGGACCAAAATGTATTTGTTGCTTCAAAGAATTCTAACTAACCCACTGATGTCACATGGACTACTTTGATGTTTTTATTTCCTTATTGGACAGTACACAGTACACCATACATACATTTTCAATGGAGGGACAGAAAGCTCTCGGACTAAATCTAAAATACCTTAAACTGTGTTCCGAAGATGAACGGAGGTCTTACGGGCTTGGGACGACATGAGGGTGAGTCATTAATGACATAATTTTCATTTTTGGGTGAACTAACCCTTTAAACTTTTAAAAACTTCCATTCTGTTGTGTAAACACACCTGCCAAATGTCAGATAAAAGCATAACTAGTCTGATTATTCAGGGCTTAAGACATTGTTACTGTTATAAACTATTTTGTGTGCTGTAGGGAGGAAGATGCTACTTCACCAAATTCCACATCCTTTGTAAAAATGGATAAGGTGACAACTGATCATGCGCCTGCTACAAGTGAGGAAACATGTTAGCTGTTTCATTAATACGTTGTTCTTTATGTATTAACTAATTATAACTCAATATAATACAGAATTGCTTATTAATATAATTAAAATTTAGAGATTAACCTTTTTTATTTATTTATCAAGAATGCTACAATTTTAATTTGGGTGTGTTTGTACCAGCTAAACTTACTCCAAAATCTGAGGCACCTGTTGCAACATTAACATCAGACTCTGGAGGCAGCAGTGGGAAACGTAAGCGTAAAATCCAGCTGGTCACCACAAACAGAGGAGATCAGATTTCTATGGTAAGTTGCAAAGCTGCTGTAGATTCACATTTCCACCACACATTTGCATCATGGATATTCATCATTGTAACATTGTGTCTGCAGCCACCACCTCCTGAACTAGGATATACGATCACAGCAAAAGATCTAGATATGGAGAAGAAAGCAGCACTCAGCCAGATACAGAAAGTCCTGGAGGAACCTGGTAAGTTCTTTACACTATTTGAAGTGGCTGTAATAGATGCAACAAAATGAAGTACTTGAAGCAACATCTTTATTTTTTCCAGAGCCAGAGATCCTTCCTCCAACATCTGAATCCACCCCAGCTCCAGTTTCCTCTTTAACCCCGTTTTCCCACCCAACTCCAACCTCCTCATTCGGGACTGCACCTGCTGTGAGCGCTGTGCCCGCTCTGGTTTCTCTCTCCACACCTTTGCCTGTGACCACACCAGCCACTACTACAACTCCTGCTCCAACTATTGACCTTACCATCACTGTTCCCAGCATGGCCAGTACTGCACCCCTGACTTTCACCTCAGCCCCCTCCATCACTACCACCCCAAATCCCCCAGCTTCAAGCATTTCAAACCCTCTGCTGGAGTCCTTGAAAAACATGAAGAATAATCCTCTTTTCAATGCTTCCACTATGATGAGTACTACTACTACTGCAGGTTTGTCTAAATTATTTTATATTGTTTTTACAGATTTTTTAGCAGCCATTATTTTAGTCTTCAGTGTCATTCTTCAGAAATCATTCTAATATACTGATTTGCTGCTCAATAAACATTTCTTATCAATGTTGAAACAGTTGTGCTGCTTAATAATTTTGTTGAAACCGTGATGATTAAAGAACAGCATTTACTTAAAATTAACATTATAAATATCTTTACTGTCACCTTTGATCAATGTACTTTAACACGAACTGGTATGTGTCTGTCACTCCATATGCAGCTCCAGCAGTGTCTGTGTACAGTCTTTCTACACCTGCTGTTTCCACAAACTCTAGCGGTGGATTTGTCAAATCTGAGTCGGGCCTTGCCACTCTTCAGAACTCATTTGCTGCCCCATCCTCCATATCAACACCTGCCTCCAAGCCAGCCACCTCCATGCCCTCTGCCTTCGCTCAGATCTTGGCCCAACCTCTTCAATCCTCACCAAGCACGCCATCCCTGCGCGGAGGAGGCAGCCTGTTCAGTTTGATCAAACCTGTGGCCACACCTGCATCTGAGCCTCCTAAATCTACAGTTGCTGCACCTACAACCACGGTTGCATCAGTCAACAGCATTAGCAACCCCCTGTTGTCTGGCTTTAAGCCCATTTTCAGTGCAGCAAGCACCACCCCTGCTTCCACAGCTGAGGTCAAAACCACCCAGCCCACCTTCAAGCCATTATTTGGCAGTACCACAGGAAGTGGCATTAGTTCCTTTGGGCAGACAGCCACACCGACGACATCAACTCCTGCTGCTCTGGCCGCACAGAACAGTGGGATGTTATTTGGTGGACTAACCAGTACCCAGCCAACAATGGTGACTGCTGCTTCTGCCGCCCCGGTCACACAGACTCCCTCCCAATCTCTGTTTGGAAGCTGGACTGCAACCACCACATCCGCTCCTGCCACAAACGCCACGTTCCAGTTTGGAGCACCATTGACCACAACGGCCGCCCCTGTGTTAAACACCAACACAGCTAGTGCCGGTGGCACCACCTCTGCTTTTCAGTTCGGCGGAGCAAAACCTGCGCCCACACAGCAGGCTCAAAGCACGTTCGCATTTGGCCAGCTGCCCACGAACCAGAACTCCACATCTGCTCCGTTTGGTGGGTTCGGCATGACCAGCAGTGCCACCACTTCCTCGGAGGCATCCACAACACAAACCACTTTTGGGAGCTCAACCTTCACTGCATCTACAACCTTCCCAGGATCCACACAGCAGGCCCCTGCTGCTCCAAAACCTTTCACATTTGGGCCCAGTGGTGGAAGTAGCGGCGCAGCACCATTTGCGTTTGGAGCCGCTGCCAGCACAGTAGCGCCTGCATTTGGGACTAACAGTCAGCCTACATTCGGGGCAGCATCATCTGGCTTCTCATTTGGAAACACCACCACCCCTTCTGCGGCTCCCGTCTTTGGGGCCTCCACACAGACTGTGGCCTCTCAACCTGGCCCAGCTCCTACGTTCAGCTTCGGAGGTGCATCAACAGGCACTCAAAACACTGCTCCGAGTACTCCAGCGCCTCCTGCCTCTGGAGGATTTAACTTTGGGGCCTCACTTTCGGCAACACCATTTGGAACCCCTGGGCCTGCAGTTCAGACACCAGGGTTTTCCTTTGGAGCCAACAACACGGATAACAAGCCTGCTTTTGGTAAGTGTTTTTTTTTTTTTAAGTGACAAAGGTCAGAAGGTCTTATAAGCATAGTGTATAAGTGTATAGTGCTTCATTCAGGACACAACTGTAGTTTTTCTGTTAACCCAGAATGCACTGTTAGTTACTTTGGTTACTATCTTTTTAGCAATGTTTTTAAAACCAAATTCACTTTGAATTTTTTTCGTATTGATTAATTTCGAAATGCATTTCTAATTTAGTACTACAGTTTCTGGCATTAGTTCCTAGCTTAGTTTAATCATATTACTATTGTTTTGGATTCATACGTGCAGTTACTAATGTTTATTTATTGGAAATTTGACACAAAAGCACTTGGCTTGAATTCAGATACAGATAAAAATGTACTTTTATTAACAAACAGTAATGTGTAGTATTCTACGGTACTCTTATTAAATGTACCATTATACTGAACTGTTACATTTCCTTTATCTTTAAACATTTTTAGTTTTACAGATCATCACATTAAAATGGGATAATATTGAAGTGCTGAAAAAAGTGTGAAGCACTTTAAAAAGTCCTTGAAAAGTGCCTTAATTTCACTCTCAAAAGTTTGCATGAACCCTGAAATGAATAATGTAAAAACATGCAACTATTTCTGCGACAACCATGGTTACAGTTAGCGTTGCTACATTGAATCCATGGTGAACGTTGGTGATTTGTGGACTGGAGAGCCTTAAGTTAAATAACTTGTTCATTCATGGCACAGTGTTTCTCCTGGTCACCGCTGTTTGATCTGATATCTATGGTTTATAACATAATACTTTGCTGCAAGATCTAGTGGGAGTTATTTAAATTCAGCAATTATTAATACTTATTAATAACTAATAATAATATTAGTTATTAATACTGCAACAAATTCAAACGCTTTCTCATTGGATATCCCAGCGCTGTGTAGTAACAGTGTTGCGTGATTGAGATCGGCACACGAGTAAAGTAAACCTGTTCTGAGCTCGGGGTGCGCTGACTAATATTGGTCTGAACTGATAAACAGTCTGCGCAGGTCAAACGAGAAGTGTGGTTTTGCTCCGCTTTCATTTCATTTGCACCAGCAGGCAATAAGGTCGCAAAATGCAACCATTTGGTCACAGACCAAGCACTATGTTCTCATCATTCCTGATTTCTAACACGCACTCATAGTGGAGCGGCTAAATGATATAATCGTTCAGTTTATGATACAAGCGTGAAAATTGGCATGAGCAGTCTCCATGGGTCACTTGACAAGAAAATTGTCCGAGCCACTTGAAATTTCAAGATGGCAGACATTTTTCAAGATGGCCGACACCTTAGTGGAGCAGTTGGTTTATTTGGTGATACAAGCATGAAAATTGGCATGAGCAGCCTCTGATGGTCACTAGACAATAAGCCACCCACAGCTACTTGAAATTTCAAGATGGTGGCCATTTTTCAAGATGGCCACCACCTTAGTGGAGCAATTAGGCTTAAGAAATCATTTAGTTGGTGACACAAGCATGAAAATTGCTATGAGCTGTAGGGGTGTAACAATACATCGATATGGATCGATACATCGATCAAAAGTCTAACGATACGATGCATCGATGCAACACATAAAATATCGATTATACGGTACCTTTATTTTGACACTCTCCATATCCTCACCTAACTTTTCTCCGCTGAAATAGACGCCTGACAAGATTGACTGAACCCTTTGTCACAAAAGCCGGTATTTTCCACTGTCAAGGCATCGCGAGTTCATGTTTTACAGCAGAAACGACAAGGACCCTTGTTTGTGAAACAGTGCGCAGTATTCAGGTCAGGTGACAAGCCTGCTAGTCACTTTGAAAAGACGCGCTAGCTGAGAGGAGTTTCGTCAAAGCTGATTAAAAGTTATCGAGGATGGATTTCAACGAGCTTGATGAACCCGTGATATCTTCTTCATGGCGTAAAAGGAAAATAAGAGCTGAAACTTTTTCACGGAATCTTGCTAAAACAGCAGGTTAGTGGTGAGGGAAAAGCTCTCTGTATCGCGTGTACGTTATTCACAACAACAAAGTTTGACAGGCGTCTAGATGTCAGCTGAGGAGATTAACATTACAAAGATTAAGTGTTTTATTAAGTATCGTAGCAATTACTAGGCTTTGTTTAACTCTGAAACATGAAATGTGGAGTTATCTGCTTTTGCCACACACAAAAAAATATATAGCTATAGCCTATATATAAAAAAATACTTTCAATGCACTTTAATTTAATAATTTACCTGGTTTTTTTTTTGTTATTATTACTTAATCAAAACAACCTCTTCTGTTAGTTCATTTGCAAAAACAGATAACTCTGTTTTTACTTGTAACTTGTAACAAACAACTTGTAAATGTCCCAATTGGGAGAGGGTGTGCAATTTTCAAAGAGTTTAATTAAACTTTCATATATTTTTGGATGCATTTGTGAGTTAATAAACGTAACTGGTTGTGTAAACTTGGCACATAATATCTAAATATCGATAAATCGATTGATAACCCTGAATCGAATCGAATCGTAATCGTATCGCGGAATTTTTTTAGGTATCGGCAATAATCGTATCGCTGGCTGAGAGAATCGATATCGTATCGTATCGTGATGAACTGTCCGATTTACACCCCTAATGAGCTGTCTCAAAGGTTCATTTGACAAGAAACCGCCCACAGCAACATAAAATTTCAAGATGGTGGCAATTTTTCAGGATTACTGCCGCCCGCCATGTGGATCTTTAAATGATACATGTTCTCATAGAAATCTATTGGGTTCCTCAAGAGACTCTGTCAAGAGAGTTAGTTTGACTGTGTTTTGTCTGACTCCTGACCCATGACCTGTCCAGTTTGGTAAAGCCTGGAGTTGCCTCCCACCGGCATAGCTCTCAGGGTTCATTGAGGTACACAAGCTCCCTTACCACGACAAGGTTACGGTCACAAGGGAGTTTTTTTTTTTTTTTAAACTAACAGTTATTAACCCTTTAAGTGTCACCCCCCTTTTTTTGAATATACATGAAAATGCACATTTCGAACTTAAATGGTTGTAATTCAAGAATGCTATAGAATATAGAATAAGATTGGTCTTGTTTTAAAGAAGACATTTGGCAGATTTTTGTAGAAGTTAAATAAATTAAGAAAGTAAAACAGAAAAAAAGTTATAGAAGTTTGAGTTTATGAAAATGTATAATGTAAAAAATTTAATTATTCATATTTTATATAAAATACATATTTTCAAAACCTGGGCGACTCTAAAACTGCAAAAAAATCAAAGCCAAAAATCTGAACAAGTTGTGTTTCAAATTGTAGGTTGATATCTCAAAAAATGAGCTTTCAGTAAGATTTTGTTTGGGCGCAGTACCAAACTTTTTCACTAGGTTTTTTTTTTTTTTTAAACTAACAGTTATTAAACATGTCAAATTAACACGGAGAGGTGGGGAAACAAAAATAAGATTAATAAATTAGCACAGTTGTGGTGCTGAACGGACAGTGCACCAAACAAAAAATTGAGCAATGACTAATACTGAATGTCAATAAGAACAGATCCAGAGGCAACAGCGACTCTGGCTGACACAGCCATGGAACCATGACAAACAGAAAGTATCTATGAGAAAATGTATCATTTAAAGATCCACATGGCGGGCGGCAGTAATCCGGAAAAATTGCCGCCATCTTGAAATTGTATGTTAATTTCAATTGGCTCGGACAATTTTCTTGTCAAGGGACCCATGGAGACTGCTCGTGCCAATTTTCACGCTTATATCATAAACTGAACGATTCTGCCAAACATAAGCACTTAGCCGCTCCACTATTACCGATCGTAACAGAAAAGAAAGCTGCTGCTGCTGAAGATATGGGGTTTCCGCCTAAATGCGGCGATATATAACCTACATACTCATTCATTAGGATGAAATGTGAAGCGTATATCATTTTACAGTTAGGATGTTACAATAGACATTGGTGGAGTTCAAGAAGAATATTGATACCTAAACAACATTAGGGTTGTTTCTATTCTAATATCAATTTTTATTTTATTTTACTATTTCGTGCTATTTCCAAAAATTTTAGAAGAGAAACTTTCTTTTTACAGTCTTTCTTTATTTACAGCCAATGTGAAATACAAATTTGCTGGAATTTAAAAATTTATGTATTTGTTAGTTTTGGTTTAGAATTGGTAAAAGTTTGAGGTATTTAATGATTTGGCTAAATCACAGTAAAATGGTCATCTTACATTCTCCTTGTTTGTCTTATTACATTCTGTCTGTTATCTTAGGAACATCTACTCCTGCTTTTGGTCAGGCGCCTGCAGGAATGCAGATGCCGTTTGGCAGTCCTGGAACCCCAGGATTTGGAGCAATGGGCGCCTCCTTTGTTGGTAAGCAACAAATGACTTTCACATTTAAAAAATATATTTTATAATAACCTGGGTCTATTCTATCTTTTCTCTTTTAATAATTTTTTTTTTATCTTTTAGGTGCTTCACCAGCTACCTTCTCTATTGGAACGGGATCCAAGTCCTCTGGGGCTCGTCGATTACAAGCCCGTAGGCAGCACCCGAGGAAGAAGTAACATGGCTGATGTGAGTCCTGTCCCTTTCATTATTGTCAAATGGACTCTGTTACTACTCCTCCGGCTGTCCCACCTGCCCCAGACACTGCTGCTACTGCTGCTGGTCCAAACACAACAAGGCTGTCAGTCAGACCTCATCTCTACAACCCTCCAGACTGCCAGGGCTGGTCAGGTGTGTAGGATCAAGGCTCAGAGAGTGTAGATTTTTAGAGTACCGGGCGGCCCCATCTCTGCTGTTGGGTGCGCCCACCGAGACTCATCACAACCTCGCTAATGGAGTCTGTAAATGTCTGATTAGGACGTCTGGTGTTGGGGAAGGATTGCGAACTGGAGCGTATTATACTTGAAAGAAAAAGAGACTTTCAAATCTGGACACTCACATGAATTTCAGTCCAGGCCTGTTGGATGAAACAGAATCTTATTTTTGACTTTAGTTTTTGGTCGAGAAATCAGATGCTCTTTATTTTAAATCCAGTGAATATATACATATACCTTTTTTTCTTTCTTTTTTTTTGCAGTTAGCATACATTTGTCATGCTTTTTCATCATGCTTAGCAGATTCTTCACAATTTTGTTAAGCCTTCAAAGTGTGAATATTTTTCCTGTTCCATTAAAAATATAAAAGAATTTTTGCCTGAGTGAGCTGCATAATAAACAATTTAATTTTACACTGATTTTTCTGCACGTTCCTTTAAGAGAAGCAGTTTACACACAGATCTTGTCTGTTTTCCTGCATACGTTGAACTTCTGTCTGTTTAAAACCAAAGCTAATGTTTCAGTGTGACGCTCCTCTCTCCGCCACACCATTGGCTGTTTTACTACCTCTCCATTTTAAACGTGCATCTGTGTCCCAGCTGAATTGGTTTACTGCAGTCTGCCTCATTCGAATTACTGTTAATTAAACTCTTAAATTCGGCACTTATCGCAAGCATGTAGGCAAAACCTCATGTTCTTATATCTGTTGCACCTGCCATCAGTGTGTTTGCCTGTCAGGCACTCCCATAACGGTCTCATTTCATTTCCGTTAATTTCTTTTCTAACACTTTCATTGCTGTGTGCCTTAGTGTGTTTTGCTTATGGTTGCATATTATGGATGTTGGATTTATACTCTGAGACACGGATGCCTGTTTTTCGTAATGTGTAAGAGCGTTTTAGATGATTTAAAAGAATATGATCTCAAGTTCACTTATTTTTGATTACTGACTAAAGAGATTTGGTCCAACTTCAAACTCTGTAGAAGAGCAGCTTTGAGTGAAAGTGTGCAAAATAACTTGTTCACATGTTTTGGAAATGAAACATTTGACTGTGATCAATTCAAATAAGTGCAAAAAATTCAATTTAAAGTGCCCCTAAAAATGTGTGAATTTCAGGAATGGAGAGAATGTGACGTTTGCGTTGCGGAATGTTTTAAAAACAGTTTTGCTCATTCACCTTCAGATCTGATTTAACCTAGAGAGGCTTAAATGCTATTTATATTGAACTTTTTTCCTTTTTTTTTTTATGTGCATGTATACCATTACTGAATTTTGTATGAATCATTCCTGGCTTTGTATGAATCCTATGGTTTGTGCATGCTTGTGATGTTTTAAAATACCAAGATATAGCAAATATTGAACCTGCGTTTGAAACGGCATGTCTTAAGAACGTTCCTGAATCAGAATCTTAACATATTCTCAGGTCTGTTAAGTGATTGAGCTGTGTAATATGATTTGATGTTTTTAGTCAATATACAATGTTGTATATTCACAAAACACTGGATTTAATTAGTACGTCAATGCACAAATATGGAAGCACAAAACCACCATTTTAGGGTTTTTGTATTTTTTTTCACCCCATAAAATTCTTTGACCCAAAAAATACACTTAATTGGGGACAGCTAAAGTTTTTAGAACGGTGCAGCCATCCTAGTTCCCCTTGCATGCAATTCCTCATGTAGGTCTTAACAACATAATTTGTAGTCACATTTTTGAAGTATCCTCATGCCCAGACTGATGCGAGGAGGCATGGGACCAGGCTTTCTGTTTATTAGAAAGCTGTACCAATACAAGTGAGACGTGTGTAGACTGTTGAGAAAATGAGATGTGCGCTGGATATCTCAAGCTGTGAATGTTTGAGAGGAGTTGTACCTAGTTGTTTGTTTTTAAGATGTTGCTATAAGTGAATGCTCACAGTTTGTGTGTAAATGACCCTTCCCACTAACTCTCAAAGCGTGAGTGGATTTCTGGATGAAGCGGCACACGGATTGTGTTGTGTCTGCTTAAATGCTCTGATAATGAGATGCTGGTTTTGAATAAAAATGGATAAAAGTTGATTTGCAGTGGATTTCAGTTGCACTCATTGTGTTCAATGCATGACCGTTCAATAATTCCCACATTTCTATTCAACCTCTGTATACATGAATGTATTTGCAATTAATCTAAAACTGAAATCTGACTTGAAATGAACTTTATATTGTTTATTACATTTCAATAAAAGCAGGGGTTAGTGTCCAGGTGTAGTTTAGCTGAGCAGAGAATGTTTTCATTTTCACCATACTAAAAGTCCTCTAACTTCAGGGTTCTTGCTTTTTGTGTTTCTTTCTGTTTCTCCTTTTCTTCTTTGAGCTTGGATTTGCAGGTTGTTCGTTTGCAATCTGCGAGGTCTCTTGTTCCTCGTCGGATGGACTGGATTTTGGTGTGTTCTGCTTTTCCTCACCACCAAATGGCAATGTTGTGCTGTGACAATAACAAAATCACATTAATATAACCAAAACAAGGCTGACAAGAACATATTCAGGTCTGATTTTACCATAAAATATAATTGTGACTTTCATGACAATTAAGAAATTACTGTAATGAGAAAAATAAGATGTTATTTAAATTGTAATATACATATAAACATACAGTTAGAGAGGTTGGGGGTCAGTAAGATTTTGTTTTGAAAGTAGTTCATACTTTTATTCAGCAAAGTTACACTAAATTGACCAAAAGTGACAGTAAAGACATTTATAATGTCACAAAAAACTATTTCAAAGAAATGTTTTTTTTTTTTTTTTTTTACTTTCTATTCATCAAAAGATTATCACAGCTTTCACAAATATTCATCAAAGAATATTTGGGAAAAAATGTATCACGGTTTCCACAAAAATAAGACTTTCAACATTAAAATAAAGTGTTGCTTGAGCAGCAAATCAGCATATTAGAATGATTTCTGTAGTATCATGTGACACTGAAGTAATGACACTGAAAATTCAACTTTGCCATCACAGGAATATATATATATATATATATATATATATATTAAAATATAAAAGTTATTTTAAATTTTAATATTACTGTTTTGACTATTTTTGATCAATGCACCCTTAGGACGCATGAGAGACGACTTTAAAAAATCTAACCAACCCTACATTTATTAAAGCTGCAGTCCGTAGCTTTTTCCCTTTTTGTCGCCATCTCTGTTCGAAATCTGTAACTGCAGTGATTCGCGGAATTATCATCTTTACGTGGGTTGTAAATCGGCATGAAACAGCGTGGATGAACACTGTTTTGAGGCGAGTGCTGCTGTCAATCACCGCGCTGTGTGGATACTGTCATTCAGAATCACAGATTCACTTTTTGAAAGCTTGACCAACATAAGAATTTTCATAAGAAAATGTCTTCTGAACAAGTAACATCCATTTTTGTTCTGACCAACTAAGGGGGGAAAAGCATTCGACATGATAAGCTTCGTTAGATTTAATCAGCGCGATTTACAGCAACCGTGCAAATCATAGCCTACTTTGTTCTCAAATTGTTCATGTTAACAACATCAGCATTGCGTGACTAACGTTATTTAATCTGTTTTATGATTACCTGTGTAGTTCAGAATTCATATTCTCCATAATAGCTAACGTTAAACGAGAAAGGCACAACAAAGAAAACTCCATAACTGTGTGAATTAAGAAAACGTACTGTTACACGATTGAACTATTGAAATGTCTTGTTCAGCAGAAAAAGCTGTCTCATCTTCGGTTTCGAACCCCTTCGGGAGTTCACGCACCTTTCAAAAGCCCCACCGATGTGTATCCTTGTGTTCGCATGAGACGGTTTCTTTCTCTTTCCACCTTAAATCCGAAGTACGAAGTCTTTTGGGTTTTATAACTGGTTAATCTCCAGTTGACACTGATGATTGTTGTTTGGATCTTTCTGGATCCGCCATAAGTTTAATCATGTAAAGTGCTGCGAGAAAAGCCTATCTCTACATCTCCTCACGCGCAGTATAGCCGGCTAGCCGAAACTCCTTCTTTATGTGTACGGGTGTGACGTCATGACGCAAAGACATGCTCGAATTTCCCGCGAAAACCCACCAGTACCACTGGAATTAAAATCATTATTACAAGCTAACCGTTTTGAATCTAGCTATGGCAAGCAGATAGTTTTGAACACTGGCTGAAGATGTGTTTTTTTAAATAATTAATTTGGATTATTTTTAACTTAAAAAAGTTACGGACAGCAGCTTTAACAGTAGTATTTTTATTTATTTATTATACATCACGACAGTATTTGCTGTACAGCCTTTAATTTAGGCTGATATAATTGAAAACAATTTGCATCTGAACAGCATGATTCTCGTCCCTGTATTACTGTACTTGGTTATCAATTAGATTTTCAAACTCAAAAGTCCTAAATGGCCCAAAAATAGGCTTTTTCTTCATGCAAAGCTTTTTTACATTTTATTATGGGGTGAAATAAACGAAAACAAAAAATCTTCCAGATATATAGCCAATAGCCTCACATATAGTAGTCATCATTAAACTTACATCATTGGGAGGTTCTGTCCATCTGTCTGTAGGGGACGTCTCTCCAGCATGGCCACAAAGAAGCCATGTGTCCGTGTTTTTGCTGTGCTCGCACGAAGGCACTGGGTGAAAGGGTTGTGACCCCTCTCGTGCCAGTTCGGAAGAAGATGGACAAGTCTACAAGCAAAGAAAAACTCTCAAAAACTGTCCTCATACTGTGAAAGACATATTAATGATTTTGTGTCCTGGTCTGAGTTTCTGACCTGAATCCAGGGTTGTGCTGTAAGCAGGCCGACACAACCTCCTCGTTCTCCTGTGTGTGAACGGAGCAGGTGGAATAGACGACGCGCTGTACCTGAGGAAACTGCAGCGCGTGGTTGAGACAGTGCAGCTGAAACGCAGCCAGCGCCTGCAGACGCCCGTCCTCCTGCGGCTCGGAGACCTCATCTCGTAGACAAACCATCCCTGAGACAAACAAGCACAAGTCTGAGGCCGCATTTAATGGTTCAAGTGAACCAATTCTGATTTTTCAGACAGACAGGATATGACCTATCATGTAAGCAGGAAAAAGGCACATGGGTTCCGATATTCTCAAATCGTTTTCAATCAATGATTTGTATTATCATCTTGTCTCCGAACATTGCAAATCACATCGTTTTTACTTCCTTTTCGCCTTAAGCTTTTCCGGGTCAGTACATCTACTTTGGGTTGTTTCGCCAAGTGTATATTGTAAATGCAGATATCGAATATGGGTCACTTTTAAAAGGAGATGTAAGCTGGTCGTCAAAGAATTTTCTTTTTTGGATATGGTCAACAAATCAGAATTGGGCATCAAAGACCTGCAGTGTAAATGCAGCCCAAACGGCAAATATCTAAACAAGATTTTTGTTTCATTTCTACAATATAATTACCTGATCCACTGCAGGAGGGGTCCAGAAGGATGTACTTGACTTCCTTGTACTCTGAGCTCTGTGGATCTACTTTCAGAAAATCCTGATTGGCCAGCTGATGACATGTGACCCCAGCACGAAGGAGAAGAGTGCTCATGGTGGACAGGCGTTTGGCATCAAGATCGAAGGCAAACAACTTCCTGTTGTCCATTTAGAAAATAAATTTAAATATAAATTGATAAAATGTAAATATTTAATTTATTTTACTATATATATACAAATATTAATTTATAATTCTATTCATTTTTAATAAATAAATAAACAAAGTTTATATATATAAATGAAGAGTTTGGTTCCAAAACGCGATAAACGCCTTTTTTTTTTATTATTAGTTACTGCAAAAATCAGTATTGTATCTGGTTGGTATTGAAAAGTCAATGTTTAATTTTAAGTAAAATGCGATATCCGCCGTGTTATTCTGTCATGTTTTCTCCCTTTCTTTCCAGACCGTGACAAACGCCAGTCTCCCTTCTCTGCAGAATGCGATATATCCGCTCTCAACCAATCACAACGCACCATTCCACGCAATGTTAACAGTAACGGCAGCGCCTTAAATACACCCGGCTTCCTAGTTTTTCTTATCTATTTTGTACTTTTCGATCAACAAACAAACAAAAAAATTAATAATTTTGACGGCATTGATGAACCTGTGGTTGTTTCTGCGGTGGGTAAGAAACGTAAGGCATCGAATCATTTACATGAGGTGATTAAGAAGATGAGGCACTCGGGAGGAGGAAAAATGTTTTCAATCTTCTTTACAGTTCTTAATAAAAATATTATACTAATAAACGTATGTTGTTGTGTATTTTCAACAGTTTCAATATGAAAAAAAAACTTTTGTATTGATTCAATGGATTAATTGCATTTTGAATTTAAAAAAAATTTGATTTATTGCATTCTGGGGAAAAAAACAATCCGTTTTTTTAATAATAAATCTTTGAAAAACAAAACCTGGATTTTTTTGTTGTTGTTGTTATTATGACCTACAAATGCTATGTGAAAGTTTGAAACAGAAAATAGTGGTTTTCATCTTTCCACTTTCTTGGTAAAGAAAACACTTTTTTACTCAAATTAATCTAAATGGATTTATTGCGTTTTGGAACCAAACTCTTCATATATTTTTATATAAAGTAGTCAACATTTGAAGTGGATTAAAAAAGTTCATCAAAGTTGTCCAAAGACAAGAACGGGTATTGTTCATTGTTCTTTGATGAAAGGTTTTGATCCACTTCATAAAGATTATGGATTATGTCCAGACCTTGATACTTCAGTATTAGATAGTCAGATGCTGTACCCTTTATTTTTCATTATGGCAGCTAGATGGCTGGTTTTGTTTCCTGGAGCTGCACAGGCATCGATGACGTGACTGCCAACCGGAGGGTTTAGGAGGAAAGCAGGAAGACAGCTGGCCTGCAAAACATTTAATTTGAACAGAGAGCAAAATAACATGAGGTTCAACTCATCTTGCAAACAAATGTAGGTGAAGTATAACGTTTTACCTTGTCCTGCAATATAATGTGTCCTGCCTTATAAAGGAAGTGATTGTGGAAGTCTGTTTTTGAACTGAAAACCAGAAGATCTTTGAGATGAAGATCACACAGAAATGTTTTCCCAGACAGATGATCAAGATCCTCAAGCCTGAGATGATGAAACACGAAATAGCAGATCAAAAATACTTCATTTGAAATGCGTTATTTTAGGAATAGTGTTCAGGTTTCTGGAGAAGTTTGTGACGTGCAGAGGAAAACTTACCGCATTGTTGTTCCTTGATATGAAAATCCCTCTCTTTTTAAATAGTCAATGGCGTCATCAAGAGTTGTTTTCAGCGTGTTCACTCGCACATAGCGAGGAATTATATTACCTAAAGAGACAGAACATGCTAATGAACATTAATGGTATCACCAAAATCTAGAAATAGCTTTGTCAAAGGAATGTTAGTATAATTTTAGGTATTTTTTAAGAATTTAAGTTTTAAAAGTTTTTGTTTACATAATGTGTGTATATTATCTTTTATATATATATATATATATATATATATATATATATATATATATATATATATATATATATATATATATATATATATATATATATATATATACACACACACACACACACACACACACACATATACACATGTATGGTTGTGTCTTTGTACATACACATATTTATTAGTATACACACACACACACATATTATGTAAAATTTTATGTTAGATTAGACAGCACACACACATATAGATGTAGGAAAGATGTAAAATGTTTCTCCCAGCCTTAGGGGGGAGCTGTGTTCTGTGAGTGTTTCACTGTGTGAGTGAGCCTTTCTTCACTGGGTGGAGCTGTTTTTTTAATTCAGTTCTATTTTCCTTGTGAAAAGGTAAGGAGGGTTTTCACTGTTCTCTGTTACATCTATTTAATTTCTTTAATTATATTGGCCATCCCTGTAATTTGAAGAAATATATTACTGTTAAAGATGTTAACTAACATATATGTGCAGTTATTTGCGATGGATGGTTTTGTATTTCTGATATTATTTAATGGGTTGTAAATTCCATGTGGTGGAGTATATATTTCTGTGTATTGTATGGTGTTTAACGTTTGTCGGAGTATTTTGAGATTTGTTCTTTGTATTTTGGGTGTATGTGACATTTGACATTAATTGTCATATGCGGAAAGTTATTTTTCCAATCTTTGTGAACCCCCGTGATTTGAGTGTTAATATAACTGCAGCTAAGGCTATGCTGTTTCGTTTTATAGTTTTGTATGCATTTTTATTTTTGATATTGGTTACTAACAGTTCTATTTTCCTTGTGAAAAGATGTTGCTGTGTGCTGCATAGTGGCTGATGCAGATAAAGAACGCATAATAAAGCTTCACTACTGTGACGCCCACGATATCTGTGTCCTCCTCATTCAATCATCATCCAAACACAACGCAGAGACATTTGGGGGAGCACACAGACGGAAAGGGTTACATCTTTGGTGCCGTGACCCGGATCGTTGGTTTCTACGTCAACGGAAGCAATCTGACAAATAAGAAGTGTGAGTGAAAAAAAAAAAAAAAAAGTGACTTTTGTTTTAAAGTGACAGTGTTAAATATATTGGTGGACTGAACTGAGTGTTGCTTAAGAAGAATTTTTTTTCCCCTGTCTCTGAACTTTTGATATTGTGCTATAAGAGTGTTAATTTGAGTAACACATTTGTGAATTGCTGTGTCTTTTGAAACAATATACTTTTTTTGTGCATTCAGGTGTGTTTAAATCTCTTGAAGTGGGTCATTTTTTTATATATTTTTTTTTTCATTTATCTTCATTTATGATTATTTGCTTTCTGATTACAGGAAACATAAGATATATACAACACATTCACTAACAGCATTAATTTGCACGTTACTACATTTTTTCATATTTTTACATTTTCAAACACTACACACAGGGTATTGCACACTACATACACATAGTGTATTGCACAGACGAGGAAATGGAAAGAAGTGGAGGAGAAATGCAGGGTCTCCATGAAACCACCCCTCATCGACCACCTCCTCATCCCCAAGTACCACTAAGGCAGCCCTTCCAGGCCACCCCATGGTTACCAGTAAAGCAGGACAAAATCCAACAGTATGAAATAAGCATGCCCGTTGATGTGAGTATTGAAACTGTATCCCAGCCAAATGATAACCCCCAACAGTCTGTCAGGCCAAAGACAAGGCAGCTAGCTGCACATACGGAGAATGTGCCCCCCTCGGCAGTGAGCTGGCACCAGTTGGGCACCTGCCCCAGCACTTTTGTGCAACAACAGCCCTCAGCTCATGCCCAAGGCCTAGATAACCCATTCTTTGGACTTCCAACCACCATGCCCATGTCTTCAGTTAGCCCACATCCATATAATGTGCCGACTGTTTTGTCCCAAACTAACATTCATGACAATGTCACTACCATTCAGGCTTCACCAAACGTGGCCAACAGAATGCTAACTGACATGTCCCCTTCTCCAAATGACCCATACCTGCCCCCAGCGATGACTGAGCCGCCTAAAACTTACATTCCTACTTGTCCAGGTATGATCCAGGCACCCAATATGTACACTTCTCCATATGGCCTGCACTCTCCTGATGCAATGGCTGTTTCACCCCAAACCAACTTGCCGGGTCATCCAACGGCCTCTCAGGTTCCTCCATCCTTCTGTTATGGTGTGCCAAATGCCATGTACTCAAAACCACCTGACACACTCCAGCCCCCTGCACCTCCTGTTTTGTCTGGAACCAACTTTTTGCAGAAGACAGACTCCGTTCCAACACACCGAAATTACAGTGATCGACAGCGCACCTTACATTCGCATTGTGCAGTTGTGTCGTCCTCCTCACCTCCTGTGTATGCTCCTATGACAGTACCGGTGTCTCATGGTTCACATATGTATGCACAACAACCCGTTTCAGTGCAAAGACCTCAGACTGCTCCTCCGCATGTGGCTCATCAGCAAGATGTATACATTCCTGCCGCTGGAATGACCACGCCACAGCCCAGCTTTACACAGACACATCAAGTTCGAAATGTGCAAGTGTTCAGCGGTGGTCCTGATTGCAGGATACTTATTGAAGACTGGATAAGAGATATGAAGTACCTCCTTGATGCTGGAGGAATGCCCGAAAATCTGTCCTTTTCTACTGTAGTGCGACATTTGAGTGGTGAAGCCAGGAGGCTAGTTCTGAATCTCCCTCCTAACGAGCAGACTGCCGGCAGAGCTTTTGAAGAACTACGAGCTGAGTATAGTGATATGCAGACATCCCTGGACCCATTAGCTGATTTCTATGAGAGATACCAGCGCCCTGGCGAATCAGCGTGTTCATACGCCATTGCTCTGGAGGCCACTTTACGTTCAGTGGAAGATGCTCAGTATGGAGGCCAGCCTTTCCCAGACCGGGACGGCAAACTGACTCGTCAGTTCATGAGAGGATTGAGTGACGAAGAGGTTTTTCACAGGATAGCACCGATGAAGCCTAGACTTCTAAGTTTTCGTGAACTTCAAGCAGAACTTCGTAACCTGGCTCGGGAGACAAGGAAGTTTCAGACACAGCCAAAGGCCAGAAAGACGTATGCACAGGCTCAGTTTACGACAGTGAGTGGTAACCTGAGTGGCGAAAGGCCGAGAACAGAAAAAGGAAATAGGCAAAACACAGATCTTACTGAACTCACAGCCATGGTGAAGAAACTGGTGAGCAGTCAGGAGGATCAGCTTAATAGATTGACGCAGCTTGAGGCTAAAGTTGGAGCATCACCGCAGACGGTGTTTCCTCGCACCCAGAGACCTCAAGAGAGTAGTGACACTGCAGTAAGGGGCGTAGTGTGCTATCGTTGTGGAAAACCGGGACACATTGCACGTCTGTGTCGGACAGTGATGACTGATGAGGCAGCCCAAGCTGAGATTGGAGCAGAGACCAGGCAGAATTTAAATGCTTAGGGCCTGTGGTTACCGGGGCAACCACAGGCATGCAACAGAGTCCCCAGCAACATGAAACGGGCAGGTCGAAACCAGCTGATACCCCGCTGGTAGGTCCCTCTAATGAAGGGGTGGTCGGAGTGAATGGAGAAATGTGTAAAGCTCTCATTGACTCTGGCTCTCAAGTAACTACAATTACTGATGAGTTCTGGCGCCGACATTCTGTCCTATGTGGTCAGGAATTGCAGCCATCAGACATCCCCATTGAAGGTGCCGCTGGTCAACCCGTATCTTATGTTGGTGTGCTTTGCATCAACCTTAAGTTTTTGGGAAGGGTCTACTCAAATGTTCCTGCTTTTGTTGTCCCTGTGACGGAGTACCGATCCAGTGTTCCATTGCTCATTGGGACTAATGTAATAAGGGTTTCCAGAAATGACCTTCAAGCATCATATGGCAGAAAATATCTGGCCAAAGTGAAGTTGACCAATCCTGAGTGGCACTCTGCAATGGTTGCTGTGAGTAAAAGTGAACCTGGTGGAGCTACAGGTAAAGTTGGTCAAGTACAGTATGCTGGTCACAGAATAAGGATACCAGCTGGTAAGGAGCAGGATGTTATTGGCAGAGTTGTGGGTGGACCGAAGAAAACACAATATACAGTTCTAGTGGAGAGCCAGTCCTCCAAAAGAGTTCCAGAAGGCCTTATGGTTGCCAGGCTGCTTGCTAATGTTGAAAAAGGTTGTGTTCCCATCCGACTCTTAAATCTGTCTGGAAAGGATGTTATTGTCAACCCGAGGACCCTGCTTGCAGACGCTTTCCTGGTTCAGAATGTCGTTGAAGAGGAAGAAAAGTGCCAAATGCTGTGCCAGAACCAGTTCATGTGTCCGAGTCAGTGTGAAAATTCAGTGACAGCGTCTTGTCAAAGTCAGCAGCAGACTACCAGTGTTGAGTCCATTAATGGTATGACATGTGGAGTTGATCTTAGTGCTGCAGCAGTAGAAGGTGAGGAGCAGTTGGCGTTGCTTCAGGATTTGCTGAGGAGAAATGCTGATGTCTTCTCCAAACACTCCATGGATTATGGACATACCACCACTGTGAAACATGAGATACCTCTTGTGGACTCTAAACCTTTCCGCCTCCCTTATCGCAAAATACCCCCGTCTCAGTACCAGGAAGTGCGGAAGGCCATATCAGAGATGGAAGAAGCTGGAGTCATTCGGCCAAGCAAAAGCCCATTTGCATCCCCCATCGTTGTTGTTTCTAAAAAAGATGGCTCCCTGAGGATCTGTGTGGACTACAGGAAACTGAATTCCTGCAGTACCAGAGACGCTTTTCCGCTACCAAGAATAGAGGAGGCATTGGAGGCGCTGGGACAGTCAAGGTTCTTCTCGACTCTTGATCTCACATCTGGTTACTGGCAAGTTGAGGTGGCTGAACAGGACAAGCTCAAAACTGCTTTCAGTACCCCCATGGGATTATATGAGGCCAACAGGATGCCGTTTGGTCTGCAGAATGCCCCCTCAACCTTCCAAAGATTAATGACCTGCTGCTTTGGTGATCTGAACTTTGAGAGCCTCCTTATCTACCTTGACGACTTGATTATCTTCTCTAGGACTTTTGAAGAGCATCTTGAGCGGTTAGAAGTAGTGTTCAGCCGGCTCCGCAAACATGGTTTGAAGCTGAAGCCTCAAAAGTGTAGTCTACTGAGGAAAGAAGTACAGTACCTGGGCCATGTGGTGTCTGCGGAGGGTATTCATACAGATCCTGAGAAGATAAGGAGAGTCAGAGACTGGAAGCGGCCGTCGAGTGTGAAGGAAGTGCTAGGGTTCGTTGGTTTCGCTGGGTACTACAGACGGTTCATCAAGGGATATGCAACATTGGCGGCACCTCTGTATAGACTTACCTCTGGAGACCCAAAGAAGAAGAAAAGAGGGGTGAAAGGAACTTCTGGAACTCTGAAACCGTTTGAGTGGACAGATGAATGTGAGAGAGCGTTTGAAGCACTGAAGGAGGGACTAACTACAGCACCAGTTCTGGGCTACCCCGACTTCAGCTTACCATTTGTACTGCAAACGGATGCTTCTGGTGAGGGTCTTGGGGCAGTCCTTGCACAAGTTCAAGATGGTGTGGAAAAAGTAATTGCTTATGCAAGCCGAGGTTTGAGACCACCTGAAACCCGCTACCCCGCACATAAGTTAGAGTTTTTGGCTCTAAAGTGGGCTGTTACAGATAAGTTTTATGATCACCTTTATGGGCATAAGTTTTCTGTGCTGACTGACAACAATCCACTTAAATATGTGATGAGTACAGCGAAGTTGGACGCCACTGGTCAGCGTTGGGTGTCACAGCTTGCCATGTTTGACTTTGGGATTGAGTACAGGCAAGGGAAGTCCAACGCTAATGCCGACGCACTCTCAAGGATGTCTAATCAAGAGGTCATAGAAACTCTTCAGTCCTGCCCACAGTGCATTTCCTCCACGCAGCAAGGCCAGTCCTGTGGGGATGAGTCAGGGAGGAAGGAAGACGTTAGTGAGCAAGCGGAGAGAACTGTTGCATGCAAAGAGGGAGAGTTTCTGGGCCGGGTTGACGAGCTAGCCCATCCATTTGTTGGAGCGGGTACTGATGCGCTGCCTGCAATGACAAAGCTGGAGATCAGAGGATGTCAAAAGGAGGACCCTGTCATTGGGCCAGTCCTACATTACAAGACACTAAACAAAAAGCCAAGACGTGGAGAAAGATTGGAAACGGGGAAAGATGCACGGCTTCTCTTAAAAGAGTGGAGGAGGCTGGTGGTCAAAGATGGAATTCTTTACAGGCAAGTTAAGGATGTTCAGGGACGGTCCATTGCTCAGCTGGTCTTGCCAGAGAAAATGCGACTTTTGGCTAAAACAAGTCTTCATGACGACTCTGGTCATTTGGGATTTGAGCGTACATTGAATCTGTTCCGGGAACGATTCTTTTGGCCGAGAATGCAGTGTGAAATAAAGTCATGGTGTGAGCAGTGTGAAAGATGTTGTCTGAGGAAAACTCCCACTGGAAATAGGGCTCCGCTGGTGAGCATTCACACTAATGCACCTATGGAACTCATCTGCATGGATTTCCTTGTCCTGGAGAAGTCTAAGGGAGGAATAGAGAATGTCCTTGTGGTCACCGATCATTTCTCAAGATTCGCCCAAGCTTACCCCACAAAAGACCAGAAGGCTGTCACTGTGGCAAGGGTGCTGTGGAAGAATTTCTTCTGTCGATTTGGTTTCCCAGCAAGACTCCATGCAGATCAAGGCAGAAATTTTGAGAGTACAGTAGTCAAGGAGTTGTGTAAGCTGACAGGGATTACAAGGACTCATACTAGCCCCTACCATCCCCAGGGAAATGGGACCACAGAGAGATTTAACAGAACTCTGATGAATATGTTGGGCACACTTGATCCTGATAAAAAACCTAAATGGCATGAATACATTGACGCACTGACACATGCTTACAATTGCACTCAACACGATTCGACTGGTTTCTCCCCATACTTCTTGATGTATGGCAGACATCCACGACTGCCTGTTGATCTCCTTTTTGGCCTGTCAACAGCAAAAGAACCATGTGAGTACAGTGAATATGTCCAGACTCTGCATGAGTGCTTGACCTATGCTTATGATGAGGCAGACCGAATGTCGAGGCATGCTAAGGATCTTCAGAAAAAGCACTATGACAAGAAAGCCAAAAGCCACATGTTCCAACCGGGTGACAGAGTGATGGTGAAAGTGTGTTATGTCGAGAGGAAACAGAAGCTAGCTGATAGGTGGGAACCACGTCCATATGTTGTGGTGAAGAAACAGCCAGGAATTCCAGTGTATGTGGTTCGTCAAGAAGATGGTGACAGGGAAAGAGTCATCCACCGAAATCTTCTGTCCCAGTGCATGTTTTTCCCGGTGAGCTCCAAGTACCTGGTACGAGAAGAGCCTGACATGGAGGATGTGTCTGGAATGGACTCAAGTGTTTCGGAGGAAGAAGAGGAAGTAGTGGAGACAATTGAAAGTGGAGACAGTGGCACTATTACACAGTGTACAAGTGTGGAATGGCCAGATGTTGTGGACGAAGAGCATGAACAGGATGGAAGTCGATTGAAAGAGACTGTGAGTGAAAAGGAGGAGCATGGGGAGCAGACGTCGCTGGAAGTCTCCAATCCTGAGCGGCCAGAGAGGAGATATCCTGAGCGGAAAAGGCGCCCTCCAAATAGACTCTCCTTGGAGATACATGTCCTCCAAAGCGAGATTGACAAGGAGAAGGTAGAGAGAGGAAGGAAAGTGTGGGAAAAGGCTAAAGCGAAGAAGCAGCTCTACTTTAGCAATACAAACACACATACACACCCCACACAGACGCTTCAAAGTTAATCTTAAGATTTAAACTGACTTAATTTTGTTTTTTTTTAGTGATGACTGGGACGGCATCATTTAAAGAGGGGGTGGATGTAGGAAAGATGTAAAATGTTTCTCCCAGCCTTAGGGGGAGCTGTGTTCTGTGAGTGTTTCACTGTGTGAGTGAGCCTTTCTTCACTGGGTGGAGCTGTTTTTTTAATTCAGTTCTATTTTCCTTGTGAAAAGGTAAGGAGGGTTTTCACTGTTCTCTGTTACATCTATTTAATTTCTTTAATTATATTGGCCATCCCTGTAATTTGAAGAAATATATTACTGTTAAAGATGTTAACTAACATATATGTGCAGTTATTTGCGATGGATGGTTTTGTATTTCTGATATTATTTAATGGGTTGTAAATTCCATGTGGTGGAGTATATATTTCTGTGTATTGTATGGTGTTTAACGTTTGTCGGAGTATTTTGAGATTTGTTCTTTGTATTTTGGGTGTATGTGACATTTGACATTAATTGTCATATGCGGAAAGTTATTTTTCCAATCTTTGTGAACCCCCGTGATTTGAGTGTTAATATAACTGCAGCTAAGGCTATGCGGTTTCGTTTTATAGTTTTGTATGCATTTTTATTTTTGATATTGGTTACTAACAGTTCTATTTTCCTTGTGAAAAGATGTTGCTGTGTGCTGCATAGTGGCTGATGCAGATAAAGAACGCATAATAAAGCTTCACTACTGTGACGACCACGATATCTGTGTCCTCCTCATTCAATCATCATCCAAACACAACGCAGAGACATTTGGGGGAGCACACAGACGGAAAGGGTTACATATATATACATATACACACAATTAAAAATAATATAATAGCCTCTACATGATTATCATGACCATCACATTATTTTTACATTATTTTACTAATTCAATCAAATGACATACATTCATACAAATAATTGATGCCAACATTACCTTGAGCCTTCTGGAAACCGGAGGGAAGCAGGTCCTGATTTCGACTCACTTTCTTTTTTATTTTGATTCTTGCCAGGGCAGATTGTAATCTGGAGCGATGCTTCAACATCATGGTCTTCCAGGCACCTCCACATTTCACCCCACGGCCGATGAGCAGGTCATACACCAGCACCTGTTGTACACACAATGACACATCTGTGATGCACTGATCAACACAGGCATGTGCTTCACAAGTGACGATTAAAGTACAGTTGTTCACTTTGGCTAAATGGATCCGGAGTTTTGTTTCTTTCAGAAGCTTGGTGCTGTTGATGATCTCCTGCAGAACTGATGAGTATTTCTGTGTTTCACACACAAGTGCAAAGAGTTGCTTGATATTCTGATGAAAAGACAAAAATAAAGTTTAGTTTTTTAAAGGGAATCCATCAATGTTATTATAATTTTAAAACCATTTTAGTCCGCATAAAAAGTAAACAAACATAATCATGTCATGTTTAGTAAAAACAAAACAAAAAAAACCGTCTTGTCGTCAGTCTTGACTCGTGACGTCATTTTAACTCGACTATTTTGTCCCAATACGCTTTATCAAACCTAAGTATACTTGATTACCAAGGAGACACGCACGCTTGAGATAAATTACGAGACATATGTGAAGAAAACAAGGTAAATATCAATTGTAAAACAGATATTGTACTTAAATTTTGTTCAATTAAGCCATATTTGTCACAAGTGCCCATAGCCTACTTGAGACCCCCAATTATGCCATATAGTGACTTGATAATAGATTACCGAGAGACAAATATATCAGCACTTACTTGAAATTTACTGTCATAAACCAGAGTTTTCACAGCACCCTTTTTCTGCTCCACTTTCTCAAGAATCTCTGCCGCTTTCATATAAAGTGCCATGATTAAAATAACACAAGCACTTTATACAGTTAACCGAACACACGTAACGTAATACATTCACATATAACTAAATCGAGTGTCTTTATCCAGTCAATTTCTCTTGCTGTAATGGAGAAAATGCACTACCCACGTTTTCATATTTGCCTGGTTAGTTTTCGCAGCGTTTTTCGACAATACAGAACGTCTTACGATAACTGTAGTACTGATGAATGCCCACTAGGGTGCGCCAAAGACAATTCAACAACTACTTGTAGTTATTGCCAAACTTCAAGAATTTATCTAATGTATTTATGTGATTAATAAATGAGCTTAGAGGTAACTTTTAAAGTCTTCAATGTGAACCATGCAGGTTTTCCTATTACATTTATTGAGATATTAACATCTTCTTCACCCACTGTTCTCTCTCATACACATCTGAATTGCTAATTTCTAAACTGACACCCTTGAACATTGCGCTTATGCATGAAACCCATCGAGCATCCTGTGAACTATTGTCTTCACATGTGAATAATCCTGTCTTTGGATCCACTTTAATTCCTCCTGAAGACAATAAAACAGCAATGGACATCTCTAGTGAGTTTCACTTGAATGCAAAGTGATTTAACATAGTAAAGCCTTCTTATGAAATAGTATCATATCAGGCTTTAATGGCCCATATGATAGTGTGAGAATATGGAGTTTATACTCCAGGAGGAAAAATACCACCTCAGCCAGACAACAGAAGGCATATAGAAGATTGTGTACAACAGTTTTTTCAGCTAAGTTTTGATCATGGCCTTAGAAATGTATGTATCAAATGTCACTGTAGGCGGCTTTGTATGGTTAAAAAGGCAAACATTCCTATGGGTTAAAAATCAACGAAATCAACCTACATTAAAAACCAGAGGGAAAGATTGGTCATTTCTTTAAGATTAATTATCTTACTTATAATCCATTGAATGGATCTTAAAAATATTCAACATGACTCACTGTTAATGTGCTTTGCATGAGAACATTGTGGTGCAAGGTCTGGTGGATGTAAACTTAATCAGGTCAATGTAAAATGAGTTCATGTTACCCTGAAGCTACAACTAAACTGTTATTTAGATTAACTTCAATTGAGTTCACGCATACTTGAACCTCTGGCTAATGTAAACGCTTCTATGACTAGGTTCAATGATTTTCAACATTCCACACGGCTCATTTTAGCCGTATCGCATAACCAGGACACTTGTTGAGTAATCCTCGAAAACATGTATATTTCTTTAGGGGGTTAAGAGACAGTCTTCACATTCTTGTGATCTCAGGTTATAAAGGTGTTGGGTGATATAAGCAGCATTCCTTAAGCTTGGATAACCGTGTCGAATACAATTCCCAGCCTTTCTGAGCAGAAATCTGAGATGTTTGTAACTTCTGGTGCTGTATTAGATGTAGTGAAGTTGAAAAAGTGGCTAAACAGTGCTTTATGGGCGTCACAATGTCCTTGAGCATAAATGGACATATGTGTCATAGGACTAGATTGGGCAATTGACTCTTTGCCACTCTGTGTGTTCCTGGTTTAGGAAATGATGTCATTAGGCTCCTCCCCCCTCTTACCTGAACACAGGGGTAGGGCCAGACAGAAGCCGTCTGTACAGACAGGAAAAAAACAAGGAACAGTTCACAACCTGTTTGTCTTTGACAAAAAAACGTTTTTTATATGAAAAAGAGAATCCAGATTGCACAGGATCTTGTTTAACAGCTTGAAAAATGGACGTCCCAGAGAATTCCCCAGGGATTATGGGACTTCTGAAAACTTTTGACGCTTCAGAGTTTGGGAGTTGGGAAAAGATTGGCTCCGGCGGCTTCGGACAGGTGTACAAAGTACGACATATTCAATGGAAAACATTGCTGGCGATCAAGTGCCCTCCCAGTCTTCATTCAGATGACAAGTGAGTTCATTTTTTATTGTCACTATCAGCTCACTGAGACTTCTTTAGAAGAGTGTTTAAAGCGTGTGTGTGTGTGTGTGTGTGTGTGTGTGTGCGTGCGTGCGTGCGTGTGTGTATTGGTAAACCGCAGTCATCTGAAGGGCAAGTGAAGTTTGTTTTTGTGATGTTAAATCCATAATTTGGGTATGCCATACTGGAGATATGCTTTCATGCAGAGGTGGGTAGAGTATCCAAAAACTGTACTCAAGTAAAAGTACAAGTACTTATAGAAATATTTACTCAAAGTAAAAGTAAAAGTAATAATCTTAAAAGTTACTTGAGTAAGAGTAAAAAAGTATCCAATGAAAAAACTACTCAAGTAGTTAGTTACTAGTTACTTTACACATAGGCATATATATATATATATATATATATATATATATATAAATATATATATATATATATATATATATATATATATATATACTGTATATGTAACATGATATTATTTAGATTTTTTTTTCATTTAAATGACTATTATTATCATAATTAGATAAGCTATCTTTGCAACAAAAACAGAAGAGACAAACATTATTTCTGTATATCTATAGCCTGAAAACCATTGGCTGTCCTTTGGTTTGTATAATAGTATAGTAACTTATACAACTACATTTGGATTATTAGACAATGTCGGAATAAAGTGACTCTATGGAGTTTTGCAGTCAAGGGATGGGAACCATTGACAGATTAGAAAGTGTTAAAACTCTGCACATGTGCTCGCAGTCATGTCATGCCCAACATAAACAACGATCAAATGCACGGATCTTCTTCTGTCTGTTCTCCAAAATGTATTTAAATGTAGGCTATATTTATGAAAGCATCTTTAAACTGGTTAACTGAGTCTAATAAGGCAGGCAAAGGCATTCGTTTTCAAGTCGAGTTCGCACGCCACTGCGCAATACCGACACTACAACACCGAGAATACATTGTGTGTGTACACACATTCATAAACTGGACGATGATAGCTTATTTAATGTATAAAGTAATGTATATGTCCAAAAAAAGGGTAATGCCATACTTTGTAGTAGTGCTATATGGCGTAATAATGTGTTTGGTTGTAAAATGTATTACCTGAATGAAATCGAATGTATCGTCGTGTGGAATAATTCATTCACAGACAGCTTACGAAGTATACGAAGATGTTCAAGTTCAACTAATAAAGATCTTCATCGCTGGCAAAAAATATGATGCATTTGCAGATTTACTTTCTAGACTGTACTGTAGACTATGGACCGCCACACAATGTTCTTGATGTTCTTAAATCTTCCTGTTACGACTCCGAGACGATTCAGTGCGTGCAGGAAACTGAACAGATCATTCAAACTGATTCGCGAACCGATTTAGACAGATCTGCCCAACTTGTTTGATGAAGTCTTTGAACAGAATCGACTCAAAAGAGTGATTCATTTGTGAATTGAGCATCGCTCATGCCCAGAAAAAAGAGAGAGCGCGCGCTTAGAATAAACTACGCTTTTAACAACATATTGCATTAAAATAAAGTAACGAGAGGAACGTCGCCAAACGTAACGAAGTAAAAGTACAGTTTTTTCATTAGAAATCTACTCGAGTTAAAGTAAAAGTACCCACAATTAAATCTACTCTTAAAAGTACAAATTTTCCAAAAAAATACTCAAGTAAATGTAACGAAGTAAATGTACTTCGTTACTACCCACCTCTGCTTTCATGTCAGTTTGTATTGATACTAATTGCTATTTGTTGGTTTGCTTATTATTTGTTTTCAATCAGAAATGCAATACAGAATTCCTTAACTTTTTTTTGTCCAATGTGAATTAGTGAGCATTCATATTCATTACTTCTAGGCTATTACTAAGTCTCTATTCTGTTCAAATGAACATTTATTGTGCTTACATGCAAAAAGACGATGCCTCTCAACATGTTGTCAGGAAACTAATATACTGCCTTGAGCTATGATTATGCCCCCAGTCTCGCCAAATATGCACAATATGAATATCTCTTAAGACTCTGTGACTGTCTAAAGACTTACATTTACATTACATCCATCTTCCACTTTAACTCTGTCCTGACATGACAAGGAGTGGCTGTATGTGAGCTCTGTTTCCCAGTAACCTTCCATACATAGATCTTACCCAGAGCTTTGGTATGCACACAGATGTTGCAGTCACACGCATAACATTTTACTTCTGGTTATATTATACAGTCAATTATGGTATACGATATCCCTAACATTTTTGTTATTGTGAGATATTTACTTATTTTATTGATATTACCTTTAAAAAGTTTAGAGTTGGTAAGATTAAAAAAAATACAATAAGTTTTTGAAAATCTCTTATTGTCACCAAGGCTGCATTTCTTTGATCAAAAATGCAGTAAAAGCAGTAACAGTGTAAAGATTATTGCAATTTAAAATAACTGTTTTCTATTTTAATATATTTTAAAATGTAATTTATTCCTGCGATGGCAAAGCTGAATTTTCAGCATCATTACTCCAGTCTACAGTGTCACATGATCCTTCAGAAATCATTCTATCATTTTTAATTATTATTATCAATGCTGAATTATCACAGTGGTGCTACTTAATATTTTTGTGTAAACTGTGGTAATTTTTTTTTTAGGATTCTTAGTGTATTTGTATATATGTGTGTGTATTTAAAAACAATTAAATATTCACGAACATTGGGCCTGCACTTATTGACTTTGTGATCTAAAAAAATTCACCTAAGTTCACCCTAACAACATAAGAAACCTGTATTCCCCTTTTCAGTCTTCTTCATTGAACTTTATATTTAAAGTTTGTTAAATTAATTTGAAATGACTTATGATGTTTGTGTAAGTCTCCTGGCGATGCTGAGATCTTGAGCCACTAGTCAACCCATTAAACAAGCAGGCACATATGCAATATTAAAGGGATAGTTCACCCTAAAATAAAAATTAAGTCATCCTTTACTCACCCTGGTTTTATGCCTATGTCCTTCTTTCTTTTTCGGACCATAAAAGGAGAATTTTTTTAATGTCCTGCACGCGCTCCGCCATATAATGGCAGTGAATGGCGACTAGGCTGAGACTTTACAAAAAGGATACAAAAGTATCACATAATGAGACATGTGCCATATATAGAAAGTATTGCGGATGCATACTATGAGGTTTTGCGAGAAATAAACCATGTTATTCAGTCAAAACACTGAGCTCGGCCGTTACTCTGTGCTTGTTCCTGAGAGTGTGTGTGAGCCGTCAGCATCCCCCTGGCTCTTTGAAACTGTCTGCGTGAAATCACCAATATTTACATTTAAAATTGTGATAATTATTCTAGCTTAGACTTTTTGAATTGCACTTCTGCGTGACCTTTGATACACAATTTCATGTGATGATGATATGATGTGATTTTCTTTGGGCATAAATGTTTCAATAGCCTTGGATGAACATGAATACAGGAGCATGTATTAAGTCTTTTTCCCCAGGGTTCAGGCTATTTGTATTGTTATGCAACTGCTCTGCCCTATAACTTTATGTAGAATAGGCCCTGATTGTACTTTGTTTATCAGATCAGAGGCACTATTGATATGTAGCACAATGATGTGTGACAATGGGAAACATCAACAGGTCCTTAATGTTAAAAGATTTCTTCAGGCCTGGTTATGAGGGTCACATCAACTGCGACATACAGCTGTATTCTTGCGCGTCTTCTTACAAAACTTGCTTTCAATCTCTTCATGTGGATGTCACTTTGCATCACCAAGCTTGAGGAGGAAAAAAAAACAAAAGCATCTGATTGAAATCTAATAAATGCTGTTCCATGTGACCCTAAACACAGCAGTTTATCAGTACCTGAGATCTGAAGGTAGAAGAATTCTAATTTGCCTCCCCCATCTAAATAGGGCACGGGTTTAAAAGCAGGCTTTGTCCTCCTGTGCTCCATCAGGCCTCTGCTTTAGCAGAGTTGCAGAACTGGTAGAACCGGATCCGGGTTTTTTTTTTTTTTTTTTTTTAAGAAAAGAACGGCTTTTGTTGAGCTGAAAAGGGTGGCAGAACAGTGTGGGGCATTAGCATGGGTAGTTTTAAACGTTTACCTCCACACTCCCTGTAATCTTCTCACTCCTTACCTCCCATTTGTCCATCCCAGTGGGAATCGCACCATTGTTTTCTACCAGAGTTTAAGAGTTATGCTTTCCCTCAGCATTATTAAAGCTAGTTTTATATCAACACTAACCCCCGGCTTGAGCCTGTTCTAGACTAAAATGCATGTTTGAGCTGTTTTAACTGAATTTTATATATTTAAATGTCAGTGCCATTGTTATGTCTCAAGATTCACACCAGTAAGATTTTTTTTTCTAAAGCATGTTTATAAAAGCTAATTGAATGTCCTAATTGGACTAAGGCCTAATCCTGGCTTAATCTAAGCCCTGTCTGTGAAACCAGTCCTAAAAGTATTAAAAATAAACGAATTACTTATTTATTGATTATTTATTTTTTAATCATTTAAATTGTATTTATTGGTTTGTTATATTTGTTTAGTGTTCTGCTTTCCCTCATCATTCTTAGATTTAGTTTTATATCGACACTAAGTGTATTAAAAATTAATTATTTACTAAATTATTTATTTACTTTTCAATAATTTGCATTTGTTTGTTTGTTTGGAGATATTATGATATCTCTTGGCTTCTCAGCTAGTTTTCTTGCAGTAGAAAATATCAAAAATAAATGTATTAAAAAATAAATGCACTCATTTTTATACATTTAAATGTATTTATTTATACATTAGGAGTTATGCTTTCCCTCCCTTTCCTAAACTCTTTTATTACATTTTATGATTTATTTATTTATTTAATGCTAAAATTGTCGGAGAGAACTACGTGACCACTTTGGCTTAAGCGTTGACGCCATATGAGTAATAAAAGACTCCGTAAACTAATAAAGTGATAAGCAAAATGCTTACAGACTTACAGACATTGCAAACTTTTTGTTTAATATCTGTGATTTCTTGAGTTACATGGTTGAGAGACGTGTTGGTGCTGTGTGCAAAGCAAACAGATAAACAGTAAACTTTGAGATGTCCTTTGTGAGTCCAGTTATAAAATATAAGACCTACATGTCTGACTTGTTACTAATAAAAGGAGTTTTGTAAGAACAAAGTACAAGAGAGCCATTCAAACAACCCCATATCTATCAATGTTAAAGACTGGAATGTAATTAAAAGATAATGTCAGATAAATATAGCCTACTGTAAACAGCATTGTGGAAAAACGGTAAAGCTATTTCAGATGCACTGGCTTTTTCATAATGGAAATTTAGCCAATAGCTAAAAAAACATTGTGTCATTGTTCACAATACGCTTCCGGACAATATGAGTGAGTCAGCTTTGTCATTGTGCTCAGGTCCAACAGGTTTTAGTACCTTCCCTTGTTGTTGTTTTTAAAAGTGCCTTGCTGTGATTTCTTTATGATCGTTTTATTTAATTGGGTGTGTTGCCAGTTATCCAGCTCAAATCCAGCTGTATCCCTCCCATGTAAAGACATTCCTTACAAAATAAATGCTATTTACATTCCACAGCGTTTTTTAACACATTGTGTTTTTTGTTGTTTAGGGAGCGTGCCGAACTCTTGGAGGAGGCCAAGAAGATGGAGGCGGCTAAGTTCCGCTACATCCTCCCCGTGTACGGCATTTGCAGCGACCCGCAGGGATTGGTGATGGAATACATGGAGACAGGCTCTCTGGAAACTCTACTGGCCTCAGAGCCACTGCCCTGGGAGCTGCGTTTCCGTATCATCCATGAGGCTGCGGTGGGGATGAACTTCCTGCATTGCATGAACCCGCCCCTACTTCATCTTGACCTTAAACCCGCTAACATCCTGCTCGACGCGCACTACCACATCAAGGTGAGACAGAGCGAGCCACGTCTGGTCATGACGACTCACGAGGTCTTGACTCCTTTGCTAATGAAGTAGTGACTTTAACTGCTCATGTTTTAGACCTTCCAAGGAATCACAGTTGATTCATTGCATCAAAGCTCTTAGGTGTGCGTGATTCATCACTACCCGAGTAAACTGCACTGCTTTTGAAAAACACCTACAGGTTATTTAGGGCTTTACCTGCCTATCACTCACAAGGGATAGTTCATTTTATAATCATCTCCCTCGTGTTGTTCCAAACCTGTATGACTTTCTTTCTTCTGTGGAAACGCAAAATAAGATATTTAAAAAAACTCTCTCTCTCTCTCTCTCTCTCTCTCTCTCTCTCTCTCTCTCTCTCTCTCTCTCTCTCTCTCTCTCTCTCTCTCTCTCTCTCTCTCTCTCTCTCTCTCTCTCTCTCTCTCTCTCTCTCTCTCTCTCTGTCTTTCTCCTTATGTTGAAAGTAATCATCTTCACATCTCCAATGTTGTTATGGACCCCATTAACTTCTATTTTATGGACAAAAACTGTTACCGTACAATGGTCTTTTTTGTGTCCTTTAAGGCAGGGATTCCTAAAAAAAATTGCCAGCCGAACCACATTGACCAAAAATAATTACTTGAAGTACCCCCTGATATGTTAAGTGAATAATTTTTCAATAATTTAACAACCCATTGTTCACAGTTCTCTGGTGTTTAATAGAATAGTCACATGACATGCTGGTAAACATTGTTTATTATTATACATTTTTTTTCTATGATTTATTTTATTTTAATTAAATTTTTTTTAAATTAACTTTTTATCAATTCATGAACCCCATTTTGGGAAACCCTGTTTAAGGGGTAATAAATTATTTTAAAGGAAAGATCATGATGTTCGGATCGAAAGTGCAATAACACTTGTTAAAAAAAATAAACCGCTACATCCTGATTTAAATATCTAGATTATGTGCTTCAGGTTCATGAAAACACCCCGTCAACATGATGAATTGTAATCTTAATCCAGCGCTGACTACTAGGGTTGCCAACCGTTCCGTATAATACGGAATCGTTCCGTATTTGACACATAAAAGGCTTGTTCCGTATTGAACTGATACGGAACGCACTTTGTTCCGTATTTTTGAGAATCAATTCAGTGCAAATCCATGACAGACGCATAGCTTCTAATATATATGTCAGACAGACTATGATGAATGAACGAAGACCCGCTGCATGCAAATTCGGGGACTTGGCGCCACCTTGACGGGCTCTGACGTGTAATGACGTAGAGTTGTCTCATTGGTCGCACGTCAGAGGCGCCCACGCCATTGGATGTGCAGTTGCCGCAGCGCAGCCTGAGCGAGCCAGACGCTCAATGTGCAAGCTGTGCAGCTGCAAATGCATTTTACAGGCTTCAGTAAATCAAGTAAAATGTGTTTCCGAAGACATTTGTAGGCTATGATAAGAAAAACTTCCCAAAAAATTTTTTAAAAATTTTTTGCACCGAAAAGCACATTCTAGAAGTCTAATTCTATTGAATAAGTTCGCACAAGGATACAGAAAACTGTTGTGTTTATTTTTCTTCAAATGCAGTCTAAGCCGATGAGTTTCGAATGTTATATGTTGTATTTGTTTAAGTTAAAAATAAAACGTATTATAATCTAAACAAATACATGGTTCATTTGTGGCAAAATGATCATGATAGCCTTTATATATGTGGTTAAGTCCTGTATATTGATTAAGCCTACTTTGCTATTCTATAAATATATAGGCCTAATAAGTTGCATTATAATATGATATAAAATGTATGAATCCCCCCCCCCCCCCCCCCGTTCCTTATTTCCATTTCAGAAAGTTGGCAACCCTACTGACTACCGAACAACAATTTTAATCTCAGTCGTGTCAGATCATCTATGCGGGAAAATTCGTAAGCGATGAAGGGGGGATGGTACACCTATCATTTTCTTTTCACGGTCCCTGCATACCTTTCCAGAAAATTTCCTGAGGGTTGAAAAGCTTTCCCATGCTTTATCCCATTTATATCCAATCTTCTCATGGATGAGTAAGCAGCTGTCACGAGGGATGGGTGGGAATCGTTGTCGGATTGAAAAGGCTGGATGTAAACATGTATCCTGGACCAGTCTGAACAAGCTAAAGCTAGGCAGTGTTAATGAAGGGTTGGCACACACACGCCTACATATGCGTGCACACATTTACAGAAAAATCATGCCTTCCCCCACCTAATAGGGCACCTGTAGGTGACTCTAAATATGTTTTTGGAAAAAAAGCACAGTAAATAACACTTAAATAAAACCTAATCCTAATCTAGGGATAACATAAAATCTAAAGACCTAACCATTTCCCTTTTCTTTCTGGTCTTCATTTTAGATTTCTGACTTCGGCCTAGCAAGGTGGAACGGCTTTTCCAGGAATGACGATATTAGCCGTGATGGGTTTTGTGGCACCATCGCTTACCTCCCTCCAGAGAGGATTATAGAAAAAGACAGAATCTCTGACATTAAACACGACGTGTACAGGTCAGCCAACAATGTGCATTGTTTTCACTGTGTAAATTATATCTCAAATATGAGATTAGCTTCTGTTTTTCAAAACCACCTTTCCATGCTTATGTCAATGTTGACTAACACGTATGTGTTGTTTCACAGTTTTTCGATTGTTATCTGGGGAATTCTCACACAGAAGAAGCCATATCAAGGTAAGACGAGAAGTAAAATCGGTCTCTCAAAGTTGAATTCAATTGGTACAGAGTGTCTGGAAACCCTTATTATTACTCCTCTTTATTATGTGCGCCATCAGATGATTTTTTGTATTCATTTCAATCTATCTGGCACTCTGTGAGGGTTGTGATTTCCAGGTACAAGGGAAGAAAAATATATGACTGCTTTTTTTAGTAACTAGCAGTTACAAGAATTCAGTATGAAAGAATGAAAGAGTCATGAGAGGCATAACTGTTGTGTTTGGCACCAGTGAATGGAAGCAATTGGCTGCCAGACAATCCTTCCAAAAGGAACCTATACAATATCCTGATGTACTGTACAATGAAGGTTGAAATAACAGGACGTGAAATTAGCGGCCTCCGTTTGCTTTTTGAGAAGTGTTTTTTTTTTTTTTTTTTTTTTTTTTTGTCTAATGAACACAATATCTTCAGGATGTTGTTGATCCCCATTTTCATTATATTATTAAATATATTATTTAAATTAGTATTTAAATTGTAGTACTTAAACATCAGTGTAGAATTTGTTGTTTTGCCTTTCATTTATAATTTAATAAAAAGAAGAAAAGAAAAAACATTAAAATAATTTACAATATTTATGGAAGGGAATCAGCATTGAGAATTATGAGTAAAACAAAAGTAAACCATTTCAGATCTGTAGCAGAAATGAGGATTGAAGGGAAAAGTGCCACAAAAATGAGTTTTATTTTTTTGTAATGCAAAATCTATTTTCTTTTCCTGTTGATCTTTGGGGTGAAATGACTTTGTGTAATGTACTCGATTAAATTAAGGTATTGTAATTAAACTACATTAACTATATCACTGCATTCTGATGTGTGGCAAATATACTGATGTTATTATTTGCTCCGTCTGTTTCATAGGAGACAATAACATCCTGCACATAATGGTGAAGGTGGTGAAGGGTGTTCGTCCAGACCTCAGCGTTATTCCCCGCAGTCGTCCCCAGGCCTGCTCAGGGTTCCTGGCCCTTATGCAGAAGTGCTGGGTACATTCTCCTGAAGCCAGACCCAGTTTTCAAGGTGAGTGTCTCTCGGTTCCATCATACCAGTAACGAACATGCTGAGTCACAGGAAGGAACCAGAGTTGCATTGCAACAGTGACGTGACAGAATATGCCAGACAACAAGATAATGTTGTCATTCATGCTCTGCAGTACATTTATAACTTTTAAAACATGAGTACGTTTTGTTATTTCAGGAAGCATTTTCTATTAATGGTTATACCAGACTTTCTTAAATATGCTCTGTCAAGCCCAGACGCCTTTCTGTGCTGGGGTTTAGGAGTAGGGATTTGGTTAGGATTACATTTTCAGACACGGATGTTGTTCCAGGATCATGTCTTAATTGGCGGTGATCGTATGAATATGTATGCATATTTCTATGTTAATGCATATTTATGTGTCTAACATGGTTCACTTTCTCCTCCAGAGATCACTTCAGAAGCTGAGGATCTGTGCACCAAACCTCATGATGAGTCCAGAGCTTCCATTTCTTCAGAACCAGAATGTTCCCCCTGCCCTGCCCCAGCCTCCAGTGAACAGGTAATATCAGATTATTCATGATTGTGCTATGCATGATTGTTCACAAATCCTCTTCCGCCTTCATACCCTGTGTGACGTAAAGCAGTGTTTCCATCAAGTGATGTTCATATGATTCATAAAGACTGACCTCCGCAATGTAGTTTAGACTTCCTGCCCCTCAGTAATTAGGCAACTCTTTGGTATTTGTTTGTTTTAGTCTAAGTACATAGTGCAAATGTTTCACCAAGATGACAGTCTTTCATCAGTGACAGAGAATGCCACCAAACTGCATTGCCTCAACAGAACCCTTTTGTCATTTTGTGGACGAGCGTATAAAACTGTTTATTTTAGGAAGAACATGCCGTCCTTCATTTGTCAAAATGCTACGTCTTTGAAGGAAATGTTTACATCTGGATTCAGTGACTTATTCATGTATGATCCAAGTGGCTCCCTCCATTATTTCTAAAATCTGAAAACAATCTGTTACTTTTCTTCACATACAGACTAGCAACCAAAAGCCAGTGAGGCCAAAGTCAGCCATGTTACCTGAGAAAGACTGCAGCCTCTCTGAGTTGCTGTCTCAGATCGACTCAGGCTTCTCACGCAGTTTTAGCGATGTCAAAGAGGAGTCCCTTGAGAGCAAAGACAACACCAGCAAGAGACTGTCAGGCATCTCCTCTGTGGACTCAGCTTTCTCATCCCAAGGCTCGATTACATTGTCCTTTGAGAAGGAAAATGCTGTGAATGGTAAGAGAAAAGCAGCTTACCACTCATGTTTTTGTACAGTATACATAAAAGCTTTTTATTTTATTTTATAAAAAAAAATTGTTTTATTTTGCTTTTTGTTTAGTTTTATTATGTTAATTGTATTGTTTTGTTTTTGTTTTGCTTCGATTTTGTTTTGCTTCAATTTGTTTTTATTTATTTTGTTCCGAGTTGTTTTCTGTTTTGAATTGTTTAGGCTTTTTTGTTTGTTTCATTTTTTTATTTGTTTCTTTTTGTTTTTGCAAAGATTATTAATTATCAAAGATGTTGAACAAAAATTATGTGAAGAGATTTAGATAAAAATTGATGAATCTTACAATCGTAAATGTGGTAAACCCTAAAAAAACCCCTCTCATTATTGTTCTCCATTTATGTACTACTTTAGAATCCAGTGAGTTACAGAAGAAGAAGCTTTGTGAAGCCATTCGCACAGAGGACATCGCTAAGCTGATGAAGATCCTCCAGCCACAAGATGTTGACTTGCTCTTGGAGGGTGGCAGCAACCTGCTCCACTTCGCCGTGATTCTGGCAAATGAGGAAGCAGTTAAGTTTCTGCTGCTTAGCAACTGCAACCCTAATTTGCCCAATACTCAAGGAGCCACACCCCTCCACCTGGCTGCCGAAAAGCGGCTGAAGGGAGTGTCCGAGATTCTCCTGAGCCGCAAGACGACAAATGTCAACGCCAAGGACGAGGACCAGTACACACCTCTGCACTTCACAGCCCAGAACGGCGACGAGGCCCTGACACGTTTACTCCTAGACCGTTCCGCTTCCATTAACGAAATAGACTCTCAGGGACGCACGCCGACGCATATTGCCTGCCACCACGGACAAGAGAACGTGGTTAGGGTCTTGCTAAGTCGTGGTGCTGATGTCCATGTCAAAGGCAAAGACGACTGGACGGCACTACACCTGGCTGCCTGGAAAGGCCATTTGGGAATTGTGAAGCTCCTGGTGAAGCAGGCAGGTGCCGATGTTGATGGACAGACATCGGACGGGCGCACTCCGCTCCATCTGGCGTCTCAAAGAGGCCAGTACCGTGTGGCACGGATCCTGGTGGAGCTCGGCGCTAACGTGCACCTGACCTCCGACGGCCTCCACAGTCCTCTTCACGTGGCCGCGGAAACGGGCCACACCAGCACTTCAAGACTGCTTGTGAAACACGGCGCAGATATTCACGGCCGGACAGCCATCGGCTGCACCGCCTTGCACCTGGCATCCCAGAGAGGCCACCTCCCGACGGTTAAAATGCTTCTGGCGGAGGGTGCTGAGCCTGAGAGCTCCAACCATGGCCTTCGCACGGCGTGTCACCTGGCTGCCGAGAACGGCCACTGCGAGGTCCTCCGAGAGCTTCTGCAGAGCTTCCCCGACGTCGCTAATGCTCAAGACAGAACTGGATTCACTCCACTTCACCTGGCTGTACGTGGTGGCCACAAAGATGCCATCTGCGTCCTGCTGGAACGTGGTGCCGACGCAGCACCACTGTCTCCGCAGTTTGCCAGAGAGCGCTCGTTTGACTACACATCGGAATCGGAGCCAGAGAGTCCGAATCCTCTCACCCCGACAAAACTGGAGAGGAAAGTGGTTATTCTGAAACTCACCAGCCACAAAAATATTGACGGCACACTGATACCCGTAGACTCGTTGTGTGAATCGGCGCCTTGTTGAGGGTCCTACTGGGGCTTTGGCCTCATGGACACCAGGAAATTTTGCCAATATGCTCCCAGACACTTTCTCCCTATTTTTATCACTCCTACTTTATAAAGACTGATAGATGCTCTAAAATAGGGACTCTTGTTATCCATTGGGATTTAATGTACATTTTGTAATTACTCAGTTATCGGAATATTGACAGGTATTTTCTCCAGGGTTTGGTCTCTTGTTGACTTTCCTCCTTAATAATAGTGTTGTTTTGTGACTAGAAATGCATTCTTGTATATATCGCTACTGTAAATAGAGCTTCGATATTGTACTTCCGGACTTCCTGTCATTTCCATGCCAATGTTTATCTATTCCTGTGTTTGTTGTATGTCTTTAATTTCACCATTTTCTTCTTGTTGCCAGTGTACTGTGGTGATGGATGCAATGCAAGCAATGCTTTCTCCAACCCCAAAATTGTATTATAGAATTTTCTTTTGTAGCATATTAGAATAAGCTCATCATATATCAACTTAATATTGCACTTAAGTTCAAATCTTGGCTATAATTTAAAGAGAAATGGCAATGTTGTGAGGCCAATTATATAATTAAAATGGTTCACTCAAATAGAGCTGTGCATTTATAGACCCATTTGGCTCGTACCATGGGAACGGGCCCTCAGGGGGATCACAGGTGTGGGTAGACCGTATGGGGGGAGGACTCTATCCCATGTACCCTCATGTTCAGGCCACTGGCTCATTCCTGAGACCACTTTATCTTTTCATCACTCTGTAAAACCACTGCGCCGAGCCCTGCATTTTGCAAAGGGGGGTGTAGCCATCATTACCTTTCACTTTCTGGAACAGAAAGCCTGTTAATTGCCAGGTCTTTAAACTACTGTTGAACTCTGTGATTCTGTGGTTGTTGTTGTTGTTGTTATCCATGCTTTTGCATCTGTATAAATAATCTTCCGTAGCATACTTCCGTAGTAATCCATTGTCAACACCTCCTGCAGGTTTCACCTTGACTTCTGTAATTGGCCTAGTTTATAAAGCTGCCTTGCCATTTCCCCTTTGTACACAAAAAAGGTATTTCTCAGTTATCCATAGTGTTTGCACAGTTTTATATTTGCACACTTTTATATTTGATGAAAAATTAAAGTGCATCACATGTATGTAAAGTATCTGTTGTCTGTTGTTGCATATTTCAACCTTAGTCAGACTTAACCATTACTACTGTTTAACCTTTACTTTTTTCCCAAATCAGGGAAATATTCGGGTAAAATAAAAAAACTTGAGCAATTACCCAGAACATCTAACAACAGCATAGCAACACACTGGCAACCACCCATAACACCCTAGCAATACCTGGCTGGTGGCAACCAATTAGAACATGCTAGGAACTGCATAGCAACACCCCAGAAAACCCTAGAAACCCTGGCCACCACACAGAACACCATAGCAGCTGCATAGCATAGCCCTAGAAGCCACCAAGAACACATTAGCAACAACATAGCAACACCCTGGTAACCACCAAGACCACCCTAGAAACTGCATAGCAATAGTGTAACACTTGGGTTCTGAAAGTAAAAACTCCATTCAGGAAATCTATAACTAATATAAATCTTTAAAGATAGACCCACAGTAGGCTGCAAGGTTGTTAATCAATGGTATTTGTTTCAGCTAAAGCCGTTAGTCTGCCTTTTTTTCAGCTTAATTTTAAAATAATCATATTTAACAGTGGAATTCCTGGTGAAAAGCTGTGTTTTTCTATGTGCCTCATATCAATATCAAATTTATTTCTAGAATACAGTTCCAGATTGAATGTTAGATTGAATAAGTGCACTCAATATAACCCAAATGGCTGTTCCCTCAAATAGTGCCCTATTTAAAGTTTTTAGGCTTTTAGTATGATGAATATGTTAGCCTTTAAGAAGACCAAACCCAACGTTGAAAATGAAAATCAGGTTGATGTCAGAATCCAATGTCAGATTGACGCTAATCTCCAACGTTGGACAGACGTAGGCTATTGTGGTTGAAAATGAAAATCGGGTTGACGTCAGAAACCAACATCAGTCAGAAACAAAGATCCCTTTAACAAAGACTATTTTTAAAATCCCGGTGGGAAAAATGAATTTAAACAAATTCAACTGCATAGCAATGGCTGGAAACCTCTGAAATTGAGCCAATTTATGAGCGGCATCTTTTTGTTTTGTTTTGAGTCAAACCATAAATGTTTTAAAATATTTTGTTTCCATGTTTTTTTAGTCCATGCTTTTTTGTCACAAGTTCATAGAGATTTTATTGCCAAAAAAGCATGATGTGTGGAGTGATTGTAACATTTATTTGAATGCAGGACCATGACGATTGTATCTAATGCCTAAAATGACATAATATAGTGAGGGGAATGGAAAACGTTTTTCAAAGTTAAAACAATACCTTACTGTTCATAAGTGTATGACACACACCTCCACCACATTATCTTAAAAAGACAACGGCGGGCCATGCACGATATGAATCCTCTTCCACTTTTTCTACAAAACTGGTGGGACTCGTCTGGCAGGTTGTGGGATGATGGTGTTTTAAAGCCAGCGACAGGCTCAAACGTGCATGAATACACACGTGGACACGTACAAACATCACTCAGTATAGGAGAACAAGGGTTTGCAGAAAGCAGATGAATTCACTGATTTATGAGCGGGTGTCAGACATGTGCAGCATATACTCACAGTTGTACTGTTGATCTCATGGAAAGTTACTCATTGACTAGTTCTGCAAACAGGAAAGAGCTGAATATAGTTATTGTTCCCCTAATCTGCTAGCTACTGTCTGTGGCCCAGTTCTCACTTGTTGCATAAAAATGTGCCTGAATGCTTGAACTGAAAAGTCTGAAAGGTTCACCGGATTTAGTGTATGGTGTCATACTTAAGCATTTGGAAAAGATTACAAAAAAACAAGACTTCATTGCTCTTTGAAATTCAACAGAGGGTTATGAGAAACCGTTTAATACAGCAATGCAAGAGTATTGTTTTCCATCAAATATACAACAGAAGCAATGAAATCGAATTCAAGTATAAAAAGCAAATTGTTAAAACAAGCTTCTGAAATGGGTGATGTCAGGGTGAGTAATGCACTGTGACGCCTTGAACATACAGGTGTTTCCTTGAGGACATCGTGCTGTGAGATGAGATGTGCAAGATCTGACATGAAATGCATTCTTCTTCCTTGAACACACAAATGAATCAGCCAGAATGAAACGAATCTCTCCCACTCCAATGCCCCACCTTGTGGAAAAATAAAAGTAGATATATGCTACTCCGTAAATACATGCTGTCTTCCTTAGTTTATGCATGCATTTTGAAATACATATCTTAAATTTCTCTTTGTTAAAATAAGGAAGTGGTATTTTGTTGCGATCGATCACTGATTACTAATTTGATTGCAAGGTGTTTCTGCTCCAAAAGCGTGTGTGTGTGTGTGTGTGTGTGTGTGTGTGTGTGTGTGCCTCTGTTAATAACATTTCTGCACAGATTAAAATATGAACTTTTTCCACAATATTAACTTTTAAACTGTCAGTGTCCCGGGACACTTGGCATGCTTTTTATAATTTGTCTTTTTTTTTAATGTATATTAATTTATGTGGAAAGTATTTTTATATAATTTTGAGGTGCTAGAACTGGTCAGAAGCTTTTCACCATTAATCCCATTTTTGCAATTCACTTAAATGGTGCTGTTGACTAAAAAAAAAAAAAAAAAAAAAAATCCATATAGCTAAAATAAAGTCATAAAAATAGCTTGCATATTAATTATTAAACGAGAAGAAAATGTACCATGTAATTCTGGAGGATATAGGCTACTGTTGCATGCAAGGGTGTTACCAAATATGCAATACTGTGTAAAAAAAAAAAAAGTAATTGATCAAATACATTATGTGACCACTTAATATGAATGGATGTCTTTAATGGTTATAGCTGTGGCTGCCAGATTACAGTATACATGTGTGAATAATGTTTATGAGTCAATGTTGCAGTATCTTATCTGGCCAGATGGTGGTGCTAATGGTTTGTTTCTGGCTGCAGAAAGTGACTATATTATTATTTTTTATTAAGAAAACAGAAATGAGGCTATACAAACACCTTCAGCAGAACATTTAAGTACATCTACAAAAAAATTCACATATAAAAAAGAATATAACTCACCAGAAAAGAAAATAACAAACACTCTAAAGCAAATAAATAAATGAATATAATAAATACAATTATAAATAGACTAAATTTTTTTTTTAAATGGACAACATTGACAAGCAGAGGAAAGCAGATTAAACCTTATCACCAGCATTACCAAAAAATAAATACAAAATCACACATTGCATCAGAAATGTCACCTTTTTTTATTACTAAACCTGCAAAGACAATTAAAGGGATAGTTCACCCAAAAATCAATATTCTGTCATCATTTAAGTTGTTTCAAACTTGTATGCATTTCTTTATTCTGCTGAACACAAAAGAAAATATATTGAAGAATATGGGTAACCAAACAGTTGACTTGTCCCCATAGTATTTTTTTTTTATTCATAATGGAAGTCAATGGGATACATCAACTGTTTGGTTACCCATATTCTTCAATATATCTTCTTTTGTGTTCAGCAGAAGAAATAAATGACTGTGCTGCACAGGTTTGGAACAACATGAGGGTGAGTAAATGATGACAGAATTTTCATTTTTGGGTGAACTATCCCTTTAAGAAGTGGATCAAAACTGTGAGAGATTAGGATGTGCTACATGGTTGTGTAGCATTTCCCTGCATGTTTATCTATGAAACGAGTCTCTATATTTTAAATGTGCTTCTAATAGCTGTATTATTCCGATCATTTGCCAGAATGACTCTATTAAAGACAGTTATGCACATGGACAGAGAATGTTAATACAAGAGGGGATTTTGGCACGAGCACTCACAGACAATCTGTCTATGAAGATGACACAGATGCTGAGTGCCAAATGAGGGCCCATGGAAACTGGCACATGATGAAAGCAGAAGCCATTTCTTTTTATATCAATGCAGAATAGAGTGACGATAATGGGATCCTCAGCAGAATAACTGTCTTGATTAGGCATTCACAAAGGCGCGTTGGTTTCTAGTGCCATTTCAGTTATGTAAGGATGTAACTTCACAGACTACAGTGGAAGGATGGTGGAACGGAGAATCGAAAGCAATAGATGCGAGTTGCTTTGACGTGTTGTGGAAAGAGAAATTCCCTTTTGGAATTCCCCGAGTGCGCAAATGCTCGAGGCGATGTGATTGTTCTTATGTGGTAGATTGTGATAAATAAAATAAAATAAAATAAAAAACGTGGCCTCGACTTTACTTAAGACAAGTGAGCTACTGAGGGCATTTATATTTAAATATAAATATAAAATGAATGTAATGTCATAATGTTATAGGCCTACAGCTTTATTAAAGTTCTGAAAACGATTAATCAACATTGAGAAATTTACGTTTCAGACAAAAAGTGGACGGTTCGTATATTTTTGACCAACAAAAATAGTTTCTAAAAGAAACTAGAACATAAAGTTTGGCAAACACACACACACACACACTAAAAGCCGCTTTGAAACAACGTAGCCTAAAAGTGGAGCGTAGCCACTGAGATTTCCCATCCCCACTCTGCTCTCTCTTCGCATTACTCGCAAACTCAAGTGTAATATTTATATAATAAATAGCAGCACTATTTTTTGAATGCCATAAATTGTAATATTTAAGGGCTATAGCCTATCATTTAAATGATCTGTGCCTTTATATCTTAATTTATATTGAGCAGCAACTGACTCTCAACTAATTCACCAGCGTTTGTATGTTTGCAAATAATTAACACATACAAAAAGTCGATAATGTACAGCAAAAATATTGTAACCCCTCATAAAAGTAATGAATCTGAAATGTTACCCTCACCCACCCTCTACATGGGTGAACGTAATGACTAGTCTAGTCTTTCCACTCTGTTTTAGTGGACGGAGTAGAACCAGAGTAGTAGTACCAGAGTAGTAATACTGACAGTAGTACAGTAACGGTAGTACAGTTATAGTAACAGAACAGTACGTATTGCCAAAGACTACAGAAATATCATTGAAAGAAATATCATTGCTAACAGCGTGTCAGCGTGCCAAGAGCTAACAAAATAACAGAACCAATCAGAGGCGCGAATGCACAGCACGTGATCGAACATTGGGCTTCCACTAGAGTGGCTTGAGTCGCGTCTGTTAGAGCATTCTTTCTTTGTCGTTGCTGTACTTGTAGCTGCTTGCCGTTTGCTTCAATAACAACACCCGCCGCTGTAACAGCGTGGTTTACCTCTAAGGTCAGCCTGGATTGTCTTGAAATTTCTTCTGACAACGTAACTATTAAGGTAATAAACGCCGATATGTTCTGTAGGTATCGTCTGTTTTTCGAGAATGTGACGTTTTCAGGGGATTTTTTAATGAGAAATAGATACGCCGCTAGATAACGGGTCTCGTCTAGTCTAGAGGTATCGTTCTATTCCAACGCAGAATGTCTTGAAAACTGTATTTAAAGTCTTTTGTCATATAGTGTTGTGTTTATAAGGGGGTTTGTCTAGAGGTATATCAAAATGTGTGTGTTTAAGTAATGGAAGTCCTTTAAGCTTTGTTAGTGTTGGGTTAACTTCTGCTCACTTTAAAATGGTAACGTTAATGATGCTCTTTGTCACCATATAAAGTTACCTTTTATACATTAAACTGGTATGAAATGCATCTGAAATATGTTGATAACATTTTGTTGATTATGTAAATGTCAATTCTACACATTAAGTTTTGGTTTGATTTGGTCCATTTGTCTTCTGGGTTTCAGCTAACGTTACATTTATAACGTTCACGTGCAGCTATACGACAGACATATCAACAGATATTCACAAAATGTTTTAGTCAATTTTGGGCAATTTGAACAAATTACCTAAAGTAAATAATCCCACAAGGCTGTGTCCCATAACATAGTATGCTGTAACATTTGTGGGCATTATTGACACGTGCAGCACTTTTAAGCTGACTAGTAGGCAGCACATTTGGGTTTTGAGACACAACCACAGTGTCTTGTTCTTAGTTTATGCAGTTTAAACACTTTCATAATCAGATGAAGTTCAACATGAAGTTCCCACTTGACACAGCTTTGAACTGTTCCGTTTCATCTGTCTGTGGTATAAACAAAGAAATATTTGATCTAAAGGAAACAATGTTAAAAAAGAAGCTTCTTTTTAGCTTGTTTGGACCTGTTGCAAAAAATGATACATTTGTTTATATAGGCTTACCAAAGTAAGGGAAAATACCAGACAACTGTAAATCCTTGGGAAAAGTCATGGGAAGTAATCAAATCCTAAAAGTCAAAGAAATGTCTATAGTAAATGTAATTATTATTTTCTAGTAGGGCTGTCAAAAGATTAATGGCATCCAAAATAAAAGTTTGTGTTTACAGAATATGTGTGTGTGTACTGTGTTTAATTATTTTGTATATAAATGCACACATGTATATATTTCAGAAAAATATGTTATTTATATATAAAATGTTTATATTTATATAAAATATACATTATATATAGGCTACATTCAGTCTATATACAGTATATACATGGAAATATTTCTTAAATACACATGCATGTGTGGGTATTTATGTATTAAAAATAATTATACACAGTACACACACATTATGTAAACACAAACTTTTATTTTGGATGCGATTAATCGTGATTAGTTGTTTGACAGCCCTAGTTTCTAGTTATGCCATGTTAATCCTCTAAAATATTAAATTGGAAAAAATATTACTGTAATGTAGACTAAAACTTGCTTGTAAGTCATTGTGAGCTTATAATTTTTTTTTGTCTGTATTTTCAATGAAACAAAAAGGATTTTCTTTATCCAATATTCGCAGAGGACTGGAAAGGTCATTGGATAAAAAGAGTGGTATATATCTATACATATATATATACATTTTATTTTTGTATTGTTTTGGAATTGTTTACAGTATGATATGATTATGAAATAGTTTTATGCAATAGCAGACAGTGGGTTGGCTGTGATGGACAGACAGAGTCATGATTATCTCCAGATTGTAACCAAATTTATCCACTCAACAGGCTGTGACATTCTGGAAGGAGGCTTTATGTAAGGCTTGAGCAAAGGTAATTTAGTTGTGTGTAAACACTGAACACTAGAGTCCTTTGGCTTCACAGGAATCCAAGTGGCCCCCATGAAAGAGACTGTTGTAAAACTGTCCATAATAAATTACAGAAGCACAGCGACTTCCAACGTCCGCTGTGTTCTGAATGTTTGCTTATCTGTCTTGTTAATATGATTGCGTCTCTGTGTGTGTGTTTCTTTTACCTTATCTTGATATTGCATTATGTTTATATGGGTCAAAAAAATTCTCTTCATTCTTGCTCATCTGTTGGCCTGTTCCTGAGACCTGAATGTGAGGAGCAAATTTTACGATTAAGGGACCTGGGTAGTAGCGATTGTCCACAGCATGTTTTATGCATCAATCTCAAAAGGCACTAAAGTGAGATTAAATGTATTGAATAACTGTTTTTGTTCTGTTTGCTTTGCAGAGGCATCATGGAGGAAGAGGAGCACTTTGTGAACATAGACCTGAACGATGACAACATCTGCAGCATCTGTAAACTAGAAACGGACACAGGAACGCTTTCCTTCTGCCATGTGTGCTTTGAACTGAGCATTGAGGGTAAGAATAGTTTTTGATAAAAGCATTTTAATGTCCTCAACTTGCCAGTTCTGGGTCAGATTATGCTAATTATAAATGAGTAAAAACTTCTTTCTTCATCCGCCCATGCATATCCCCCTCATTCATGTATTAGCGAGCCTTTTGTTCCGCTGCTTCGTGTGCTGCTCAAAAAAGTGAACTGGAGTGTTTGAAGTGCCACTTTGGCATCTAATTAACGTTCAGCTTATTAAGGGTTGACTAGTGTTTCCTGAGGGGCCTCATTGGAGTGGCACCTTTGTTCACTGCAGCTGTAATTTTTTGCTCTGAACCTTCCCCAAAAGAGCACTTAGTGTTTCAAATAGTATTACATCGTCATGGCAGGATGTAGGCATCTTGGGTATAAATAATTTTCTCTGGAATTGCATGCCTTTGTTTGGAATTTTCTGCCGGTAGTTTCTGTAATGTGATTCTCAGGTTTCAGTTATGAAGTTATGAAGGAATTGCTAAACAGGAAGTTTTTACTTGTAGATGTGGATTCTGAGGTTTGGGAGCATGATTAGACATTAAGGTAAAGTGTCTTTTTTTTTTGTTGATGCTCAATATATCGAGACCATATCTGGTTTTGTCTGTATAGGTCAGGATTGGATGTTTATTTGTGCAATATAATTGTTTTATACTCACTTAAAGTAAATAATAATGATAAAGAATTGTTAAATATAATCTTTAGAAAACTCAAAATGAATGTCAATTTTCCATACTCTGTGTAATAATGTTGTGATGAATTAAATTTTTGCTGTTAAAACAAATTTTTTTTTTCATTGCTAATTTTGCTGCTTTGTGGCTTTTTTTTATGTGGTGTCAGTTAGAGCTGCACAATTCTGGAGAAATTGAGAAAAAACATTTTTACAAACGGATCACGATTCTGAACAGACAACTAAACAAAATAACATGTAATTGACTAGAGGTTCTGACAAAATGTTATTTGCTGCAGTCTTTCAAATGTTTAATTAATCTAAACAAATTATTTTAATAAATGGTTTGAATGAATGATTCAATGATTCACATATAAACACTTTACTTGTTTCATTACTGGATGAATTAGCGAGTGAATTTTGAGCAAATCTCTTGAATGAATGATTCAATGATTCAATGACAAATTACATTTTTAACAGTCACTTGTCGCCACCTGGTTGCATGAAGATGTAATGATGCAAACGTTATTTGAAGTGCCAAGTTACTTTCAAAAGATGATTTTTGATCTCTACCGTAGAGTGTTTATATCCAAACTAAACTTTTATCCCAGTACTGCTGTGATGATATTGCGATTACCAATTAATCGTGCAGCTCTAGCGTCAGTTTCAGTTACTTACATGATTATCAGGTTTCACAGTTGGGACTTGGGACTAGGGACTAAATCTCTAAACAGGAATTTTTTCAGTTTTAGGAAAGGATTCCCAGGTTTGTGCCTAAGAGGACATGGGATGGGAAGAAAAATTGTTTCAGTATTGCATTTGCTCCCAAAAAAGTATTACATTCCACCGAGAAATTTTGTATTTGCTCACAAAACCACTGAAATATAGTTTTTCCTCCCATCTCATATTATTTCCATCTACAGTTTTGTGAGAGAACTCAACAGTTTTGCAAGTGAATAGACGGAATGCTTTCAAACGTTCTCGTTCATGTTTGTTTTTGCGCTCTCTTAGCGTCAAAGGTTTCTATTTATAGCGTGTTTTTACAAGCATTTGTAGCCAATCACAATCTGTTGAGCGCATGAACCCAGTGGCCTATCAGATGTACTAGTCAGAAAGTTAGTCAGCATCTACTTAACACTGCTAAAAATTCATGAGGTTTTGTTTTGTTCAACGCGAGCCAAATGCTCATGAAACCTTTGATTTTAACCAACACGGTGTAAAGATTCATTGTACAATTAAGACAGCTTTTTATTATTATAAATATAATGGGATTTTTCACGAGTGCAGAATTCAGTGAGCTTGCGCTTTAGAGATTGACAACCTTTCGTGCTCTTCTATTTATATGTGCGATTGAATAAAAAAAACTGCGACGACTGCTGACCAACAGACGAGACAAAATGGGACACATTTTTAAAAAGTTCTTAATTCAACAGTTTTTGCTCTGGTACTGAAATGGATATTGAGAACTGCGGAATTTTACTGGTATTGAACATTCTGGAACCGTGAAAACCCTAGTTAAAATATGATGATTATTGGTTAATCAACTATTACATTAAAATGATAGTTGCATAGGTATCGGCCAGAATTTTCTCCAGTGTTTCTCTAGTTTTGTTTTTATTGTGGCTTTATTTTCTAGCATTGATTCAATGTGTCACGTCCTGCCAGTAAAGGCCTGTACGTTCATTCTGTGGTTGTGTTGGGTCAATGGCCAATCTAGGTCAGGTTGTCAAAGTATGACTAGTGGATTCTATTACATACCTGGGAACTATGCATAATGACCGTTGCATTTGTAATGTCAGATGTTTGTCTGCTGGAAGCCTTGTTGTATTGTGTAACAGTGTGGTGTACTAACAATGTCTCCTGAGAATCTCACTTGAAAAATAAACATCATCATCAGTCTTTTTTTTGTACCTCCCTTCCTGTATTTATTCTGTTTATTTTTGTATTCTTCTACCTTGAAATTTCATTTTCAATCCAGACCATCTAAAAAATTAGGGATCATTCAGACAGGCTGTCACTTTTGCAAATGCTTTTCTGTGATTTATCTGCTTATCTGTGACATGCATAATCCCAGTTTATGAGGCGTCAGGATTTGAGCTGGAGAAGAAATCATCTGTGACTCCGTTGAAGGGCTGGGTCCACTCACAGCACTGAGCTCACGAATTAGACACACTGAATATTCATGCCTGCGATAGAAGGTTACCGCTCTTGAATATTTAATAAAAGAGTGCATGAGTGATCTGGCCAGGCAGCCCACAATCACCCAGCCATGATGGTGAACTGCAGGCAGTGGTGTGTGTCATGAGTGATTCACCACAGAATGGCAGAGTGTTGCACAACAGCACTTGTGGACCCATGAGAGGGTACTGACAGGCCTGACAGTACTCGCTCACAGCCAGGTTATTCCTATTCTGATTGGCTGTTTGCCACTGAGTTGCATTCTCTTCCCACTAACAATACGTTCCAACATTCCCATCGTGGGTAAACAAGCACAAGCTGACTGTGCATGTTTAGACCTGAATGCTCATTTGCCCACACCTGCTCTGCTCGCACACCTGCATACCCTCAATAAAACATTCTGGCTTCCGAAGTAACCAAACTTGTTTGTTCTTCATCCCCGCATTTTTTTCCAAATATGGGGTAATTGTTTTTGGTTGAAATGTTTTGTTTGTAGCAGAAGAGGTACTTTCAGTGGCTAATTTTAACATATGGCGCACATGTTGTGCAGTTCTCCTTTTCTGTTTCCTCAGAGCTGGTTCTCCAAGCACAGAGAGAAAGAAATTACGACACAAACAGTTATATTATAACGGTTATATCTGTGCTAGGGATGCACCGATTTGAACATTTTTGCCAGTACCGATAATTCTTTATATTTGAAAGCTGATAACCGATATATTGGCCGCTAAATCTAAATCCAAATTTTATGTAATTTTTAACCCTTTCACGCGTACGATCACACCGGTGTGATCAGTCTTGGCTGGTCCCTGGAGCGTATGATCACACCGGTGTGATTAGAACGGTCAGTGCATCACGTGATCAACTGCTAAATTCAAACGTGCTTTCGCGCGTTGGCTGGCGCTGAGCCAGAGACGGACGCACTCAGTGCTGTCATATATCACAACTATTGAGTGTTTTCAACCACATAATGTTTATTTTAGGTTTCAGACATTTAAATACAAATAAGTACTAGCAAAACAATGATTTTGAGTTTGTAAAATACACACTGATGTCTATGGAAGCGGCAATATTAATCCTTTCTATTATAATAAGACGACACATTTTATTCATATCAGATACACATTGTGAAAGTAGCTTTACATTCGACCCTATTCTTCTCCCAGTTCACCGGCCACTTACTTTCATGTATTTCGTGAGAAGTGGAGGAATTGACGTGTTGTAATCCAACAGATCCGATTCTCTGAACTGTAAAACAAACTAAAATGGCGCCGCCCATTGTGCATACAGCTCCACTAACGCGATCGTTATAAAGATGTTTAAACAACAAAAACCATCCACTTGCACATATTTGACAATCGGAATATCAGTGTTTCATGCTATAGCTAATACATCTGTGAATATTTTTAATAAAAAAGGAAAAATGACATAAAAGCAGATCATCACTCATTCAGCGCTGTGTTGTGGTTGTGCTGTCACGTGACAAGCAATGACGCGTCACCATGGAAACATTAAAGTGACAAATTCTAAATAACTGTCGCCTTGAAAAACTCACGCTGGGGGGTCAGTTAGAATATTTTTAAACATAAGAGCCTGATTAGAAAAACAAAGTCTGACCATTAAAAGCCATGTCCTAAGCACTTCTACATATATATTAGTAGACTGCTTTGTTAGCGGTCTAATTAACTCAAAAGAAACGGATCCTTTATGAGATGAATCAGATATTTATAAAACATAAACATAATATTACAGCTTATATCTGCACAAAATGACACGAATGCACAAGTGAACTTGAACTAAGTTACATGCTAGTCAAAAGGTGTAACTCCTGTTGTGGATGCACTGTTCCCGTAACAACGCACTGAAACACGGCAACTAAACCCAAAGAATTCACAGCGTTTTATTACTATAGTGTTTTCATTATAATGTTCTGTAGGCTATTTGACAGTCCCAATCATAGTCATTAATGTCGTGCATTGCTGTTTGAGCTGCATTCGCTGAAGCTAAAGATGATTGCCGGTGTTGTACCAAATTTTAACTCACTCAAAGTTATTTCCCCCTCGTTGATGCCGTTACCTGGTTGCCTAATCCTAACCCCATTCCCACACCTGATCCTAAACCTACCAATACTGGGGACTCAGGGGGGGTAATAATCTAGCGGGGGTTAGAATTCGGCACAACACCAAATTTAACACAAGCAAACTTAACTGTGCTTGTCATGAAGGTGTAACTCTGTTGTTGATGAATAGAATGTTCAAAAGAACAGCATTTAATTTAAATATTTTGATCAATTTAATGCTTTCTTGCTGAATTAAAGTATTAATTTCTGTATTCTGTCATTTTAGCTTATATGTTTCAGAGACGGAGAATTGGCTCTGACAGATGCAAGCCTGGCAATAGAAATATTATAGAATACGATTTCTAACATTGCTTCCTTATGCAAAGCTCGTTGCCATGATGCTAGTGTGTTCTGGGTGGTTGCTAGGGGTCAAAGGAGCCTAAGATCCCAACCAAAGTCCCTTTAAGGCAAGTCATTTCACTCAGCGTCGGCGGCCATCTTTGAAACGCCTCTCTGGAGCTATTTCAGTCATGCATGTACAGCTCATATCTCTTTGAATGGGGAAACATAAAATTCTCCAAAGCTATTCACCAAGCTTATGAATAAATTCCGTATTTGAAATCGCCAGTGATATCTGACAACAACTGTCTCATAAATTTTGTTTCCAAATGCTCAAATCATGACAAAAAAACATAATTTTTTTTAGGCTTGACCAGCCAATGCGCAGAACACTGACTGTTTCTATAGCAAGCTTCTAACGGCAGCTGTGATGCAATTACTTTATCAATTGGCGCGGTTAGCTCTTTTATTTAGAAGGCGAGACTTATTCCACCATACCGCGCATTGCACTTTCTCCCATTCATAGTCATATGAGTGCACAGTCTTTCTATACTTAAGTCTTTGTCCCAACTCTCTTGATATTCTTGTCCTTAGATCAGGCTCTGGTCCCACCGTTAATGAGAGTCTATGGGATTTTTCCCCCCCTCACCAAGTCTATTGTCGGATTGTGTAGACAAGTAACACACCTCTCCTCACCAAACTGCAAGATTTAAGGTATCATGTTCGTCTTTGTTTTTTCAAGGCCATTCTATTTAATGGTTTTATTCTCATCACACTGTAGTGTCAGACTCTGCCCGCTCTTCTTTTCCACTGGCCCTGAAAGACCTTGAAGGCTGGCTGGTTTCTTGCTCTGCCCACTCACTCAGGACTAACAGTTTCCCCGCAGCAGACACAGGCCGTCTCTCTCATCCTCTTACGTAAGAGCAGTGGAATGTGAGCTTGCGTACATCAGCCCGGTGAATGGCTGGATAACTGAATATTCCAGACACTTGGATCACAGCACAGATACAATGCTGAAACTCAATGTGTCGTTTGTTTGCTTGTACTTGTGTGCTCGAGATGTTTCTAGTTTTTCCTATGCTCGCATATGTATATTGACTATCCGAACTGATGGATGTAAGTGATAGTACTCTAATTTGACCTCTTGACACTAAAGTTACATGCAGTCTGCATGGTGGATGAGAGCTGATTTGCTGACTGCGCTTTTCTTGCTCGGCAAGCTTTCCATTTAAGTAATGCTTCTCCATGCTCCATAGTAATCGGAGGCTTTCAGCAATATTTCTGCCCTTTGAAATGGAGGCATTAGGGAAAACACATCCTCATAGGTAATGTAGGATGACAGTATTACCTTCATAAATTGCCTCACAGCAGGTTTATTCCAGGATATGCACATGGGAAATGTTTTACACTGTTCTTGTTTTCAGCATTTGGATGCTGCGTGGTCTACTTTCCTAAAATAATGCATCAATGTTCAGTTCACTATTATACTCAACCTTTGTGCTCTTTATCTTTTATGTAAGCAAACGCTGTACATTGTAATGCCTTTTTTTGTTTTAATGTTTATTGCATGAACAGACCTTTATGTAGGGCTTATGAAATCAGTTTTATTTTTTCCCAAATTCCTTTTTCAGTTTTATATTTTATGGATTCAGTTTTACATTTTAGTAATAAAAATGGACGTCTTATGAATTTCATTCATGAAACATATTTAATACACATTTATTATCAAAACAATGGTAATTAAATCTAGGCATAAACCATCCTTTAAAATGTAGGGAGGGGGGAGGGGGGGGGGGGGGAGCAAAGTGTTGCACAAAAAAGGTTTACTGTTTGTTTTTATTATTATTACATTAGTACATTCTACTGTACAATAGTGATATATTTTTTTCACAATTTCTTCAAGTTAAACCAAACATTTATTTTGATGGTTTGTCATAAAGACCTTTGAGTTTCTATGTCTTTATGATATGACAATAGTTTTACAAATGAAATGGTGAAATGTTGGTGAAGTGACTCAGAGCAGCTCTGGAGATAAAGTTCATGTGTTCATGTCCTCATATAGTGAGTCACCAGACGCTGTTAACACCACCAGCGTTAGTAGACTTTTTGCGCTTTAATATTTACAGTAATGTCATTTGATTAATTGTACTGTCCTACTTTTAATTTATTCATCCAAAAGTTGCCTAATTCCGTGACATTATACTGTAGATTCCATTTATTATTGGTTTCTGCATTTTCAGCATCCTTGCCTTTATGGTTCTACTCGTGCCTTGAAGAGCTTTTTAATCCTTACTCTGGTCTGTAGTGATTGATTGCTTCTGTAGGAGCAGTATATATGATTTATGAACAGCTATATTTATTCTGTTGTGGGTGACGTGACTCCTCCATGTCAATCACTGCAGCTGTTGACTGCGCTCCAGTTTTGACCATGAGGTGCTGTTTTGGGCATGGCGGTTTCACTATTACCCCACGTGCCCATTCCCTGCATATAATCAACACACACACACACACACACACACACACACACACACACACACACACACACACACACACACACACACACACACACACACACTGAAGTGTGTCAAGGATCCAGTGTCCTTTCTTTATAAAGCAGAAGCAGCCCACATGATTGTGAATTAACCCACATGAGACAGAAAGAACAGGCTGATTCAGTGGCTGAATCATTTCATTTGAAGAATTGAAACATTTCTCAATATATGAACGACAGATTGAGAACACATTTGTAATTTTTTGCAGCGCACAATCATTATTTTTGAAAATACTGAACAAGAACAGTTATAACTGTACATTGGATTGGGGAGTACATGGTGTATTTGAAGGTTGTTTATGATTTAATTGAATGCTCTGTTTATCTAAAGTGAGAAATAACTGAGTGAAATGGTGATTTAATGGAACAATGAAAAGTCAAATGACAGGTTGCGCTTGATAAGATTACCGTTTCCATGACAGCGACCCCCACCTTCACCCTTGGTAAATCGGCTAATCTCGTTGGTGCTGTTTCTAAGTAGTAACACGGATTACAATGCCTCCTTTCTTTTCTCTTGTCTCAATCTCCGTTCCTGTCGTTCTTAGCGAGACCCTCTTGCTTGTTGTAGTTGTTGTTGTTGTTGTTGAGGCCAGAGTATTGCACAAGCACCATTGAGTATTTCATCACTAAAGGGTTTGATTCAGAACACTTCTTCTGTCTGCTTTCAGACACCAGCTAGATATGGAAATCAGTTATTTGCAAGTTGACACAGATTTTGTGTTTCGACTACATGCCTTTTTTAGAGGTTCTTGCTGAGGCGAGCAACACTTTCGCTTTTCCCAGCAAGTGTTTATGAATGTATAGCTGTATACTACTGTAGTATATGTGTGTGTATGTATGTGTGCATCACAAACAATAATAATAAATATTCTAATAGTAATATTCTAAAATTATCATTCTTGTCTATAAACAACAACAACAAATGCATATTTGAATATAAAAAAATAACTTAAATGTAACTCCATGACATTTAAGTTATTTTTTTATATTCAAATATGCATTTGTTGTTGTTGTTTATAGAAAAGAATGATAATATTAGAATATTACTATTAGAATATTTATTATTATTGTTTGTGATGCACACATACATACACACACATATACTACAGTAGTCAACATTTGAAGTGGATCAAAACCTTTCATCAAAGTTATACATGAATTTTGAACAATACCCGTTCTTGTCAAAGGACAACTTTGATTAACTTTTTTTGATCCACTTCAAATGTTGACTACTGTGTATACACACACACATGCCGGTATATATAATCCTTTTTGTTGAGCCTTGAATCAGTCAGTGATGGTGATAGAGGAAATTAAATATGAAAGTTGCATTTAAAATCTTATGCATCACATACTTTTTCAGGGTCTTGTTTGCTAGGCTCATGACTCATGACAGTAATGATTTTGGGGTTGTACTGGCTTATGGTGAAAGTGTAGTTAAAACGCTCAGAACTCCTTGTGCTCATGTTTTCTGTCAGCCAGTCGTGTGTGTGTGTGTGTTCTAACCTTCAGTACCTCTATTTATAATCGCACTCTACAGTGTTCTTTCCTGTTATTCAGACTTCGCTGTGAAGTGCAGGAAATTGGTTTATTGTAAGACGGTGAATGAATTTGGCTTTTGCCTCCTCTCAGCTGTGAGCTGCTCTGCTTAAGAAAAGCACAGCGAGTCAAGCTAAAGCAAGAAACCCAAAGTCTTGAGTTTAGTGGTACATTGTGCGTTGACATTACTGGAACCGTGTATGTGGTGAGGGCTCCTCAGCTCACAGTTATCTTGAAGCAAATGAAACCACCGGTTATGACTAATCTACTGTTTAATGCTGCTTCATATCGGTTTATTCTTAAAGGGATAGTTCAGCCAAAAATGAAAATTCGGTCATCATTTTCTCACCCTCATTTAGTTCCAAACTTGTATGACTTTCTTGGGAACACAAAAGATGATATTTTAAAGAATGTTTCTACTGTTTTTGTCCACACAGTAAAAGTCAGTGGACTCCCTACACTTGACCTTTTTTCTAAAAAAGAAATCGAAATCGTCCCGGATTAGATGAAGTCAGTGAGGTGAATTATAGAACCAGATCCATGTAAACTAGATCAAATGATTCATTGAAAGATCTGACGCATCAGAATCATTTTGTTCATGAATAAGATGTCGCTGCTGCTCTTATGAAGTAAAGATAGGGCAGATTATTAGGTTTTCAGTGGAAAAAGTTACAGTTTTCATTGATTTTGACTCTTGTATCCTTTTGTTATGACAGCAAAATTTTAAGACACCATTGGCATTCACAAATCTTGATTCCAAAATGAAAACTTGAATCGAAAACCACACCAAAAAAATACTAACCTATAACTAATATGTTCAAACATTACTAAAAGACCAGTAAACAGTCAGTTATAAAATAAGAACAAAGCACAAATAAATACTAGAACAATTCTACAAATGAGATAAATAGTGCTTTAAGTTTTTTGGGGCCTGGCCATTGGGCTTTCGTCGTGTTCCACAAAAGAAAGAAAGTTATATGGAAAACATAAGAGAGTAGCCTAAATAATGGCAGAATTTTCAGCTTTTCTTTTTAAAAGCAAATGAGTGTGTGTCTGTCTTTGTGCATCCCACAACAGTCTCTGCTGACATGATTACAACTCAAAACATGTTTGAACAAAACTAAGCTCTGACACAAATGGCACATCCTAACGCAAAACCGACACATAAAGGCGCCCAGCAGCACTCGTTCTGTGCCTCTGTGTTTTACTTGTTCTTGGCCTACTTTAAGTGTTTTTACTCTGCTTATCAAGGACCCAAAACAGGAAGTGATGTTTTCAGGTGCTGATTTGCTCAAAGATGTATAGATGCTTCTGTTTCAAGCTTGAGTTTTACAGTGTTTAAAGGGCGTTAAGATGTGTACCTCTTTTAATCTAGCAAAATGGGCACAGTTGTTGTCATGTGACTATATTTAGAGAGGCCCATCATATACACCTGATAAGCATTTTGATATACTATGTTTAGCCCATGACAAGCAGTGGATTGCAAATATCTAAGTGTGTCCTCCTTTGTGTTTTATACTAGGTATATCCAGCGCCACCCTGCTGCACTCCAAGTCATTACGTGGGCATAGGGACTGCTTCGAGAAGTACCATCTCATCGCCAACCAGAAGCTCTCCCGTGCCAAGGCCTCTCACAGCGCATACGAGGGCGTGAAACGGGCTCTGAGCCAGCGGATCAACCGCATTATACAGTACACCCAGAACAGAGACTCCTTAACCGCAGAGACACCTGGGCGCTGGGGGGCCAAACAGATTCTGTGTCACTCCCAGCAGGGCGGTAGGAAGCTCGTGCCCCAGTCGGATGCTCAAGTTCCCCGCTATGCACCGCGATGGGCGGATGAGGCGTCAATGGCAGTTTCGGAGTATGGGAAATCCATGCTGAACTGCCACTCTGCAGAGGAGCTCGGCCTCGACCTGCTGCAGGGACCACGCCAAGGATTATGGGCTGGAGAACAGCAGAACCGAGAGCAGAGGAGACACAAAGGACACAGCCGAGAAGAACGTGAGTATTTATGATATATACGCTATCGTTCAAAGATAACAGTAGAGATGTTGCAGAACATTTCTATTTCAAATAAATGCTGTTTTTTTTTTTTACTTTCTATTCATCAAAGAATCCTTAAAAAAAATGATCACGGTTGCGACAAAAATATTAAGAAGCACAATTGTTTTTAACATTATATGAAAATGCCTCTTGTGCACCATACCATATTAGAATGATTCCTGAAGGATCATGTGACACTGAAGACTGGAGTAATAATGCTGAAAATATAGCTTTTCTATCATAGGAATAAATTACATTTGCAAATATATTCAAATAAAAAAGTTACTTTAAACTGTAATAACATTTCACAATATTTTTACTGTATTTTTGATAAAATAATAGTGCATTTGCTATGCTTTTGTTGGCATTACAAAATCAAGCAACATAGTGAATGGTTTTGGGCTCGCTTAAATTCTCTCAGTAACGTCTTTGACAAAGTGAAGGAGAGAAATCGATATCCTCACCATTAGGCTTTTATCTGACGCTTTGTATCTCTGCATCTTTCCCGTCAGTACAGTCCACAAAACACCAATAAAGGGCAGAGGTCACAATCTAGACCTTGATTTCTCTCTCCGTTCTTCAATGTTTGTCTCCTTTTTATCTCACCCAAAGAAATGGCTTCAGTTAAAAACAGATATGTCATCAGGGTCACAGCACATGCTTTCAGGGTCACAGCACATGCTTTTCAGAGCCGCACATCTGATTAGAATGCTTCTCAAGGACTGTTATAAAGTCATCTGCCTTCAGCTGTGAAAGGAGATGTTTGTCAGTTAGCGAGAGAATGATTTTCATACCCACTTTATTGTTTGTGTTTCTGTTTCAGTGGTGATGATGAGTGTGGAGGAGCTTCACCAGCTGAACGAGCAGCTGCTGTTACAGATACAAAGTGAGTTTGATCTTAAAACCCAAAGCTCACCCAAATAAGGAAAATATGACAGTTTTAATTTTTGGGGTGAACTGCTCCATTTAACCTAAACGCATACTGTATGGAAGAGTGACTTGATATTAGTAATAAAAAAAATTAAAAAATTGTTTTATCCCTTTGCAAAATATGGTATGTCATGACAAAAAATGATGTGGTAGATAATTTATTCATCTTGTCAAGGCTCAACAGTATCGCTTTCCTCCCGCCCAGTTTGCACTGAACCTGCCAACAGTTTATCTAGCCCCAACACTTACTTACTTGCCTATTTATTTGTTTGTTTATTGACTTTAACAGGTCATTATTTACTTTCACATTTCATTAAAAAAAAAGTTTTTACATTTAATTAATTATTTAATTAATTATTTCTTTTTTTATTTACTTTATTTTATTTATATTTTCATTATATATACACTACCGTTCAAAAGTTTGGGGTCAGTGAGAATTTTATTTTTATTTTTTGGAGGAAAGAAATCAATACTTTTATTTATCAAGGACAGTAAAGACATTTATAATGTTACAAAAGATTCTATTTCAAACAAATGCTGTTCTTTTGAACTTCTTATTCATCAAAGAATCCAAAAAAAAAAAAAAAAAAAAACTGTACAACTGACAGACCAACAACTGTTTCAACATTGATGATAATAATAAATGTTTCTTGAGCATCAAATCCTCATATTATACTGATTTGTGAAGGACCATTTGACACTGAAGACACTGACACTGGTGATGCTGAAAATTCAGCTTTGATCACAGGAATAAATTACACTTTACTATATATTCACACAGAAAACAGCTGATTTACACTGGAATAATATTTAATACTATAACTGATTTTTGTTTTATTTTTAATCAAATAAGCGCAGCCATGGTTAGCAGAAGAGAATTCTTTTAAAAGTATTTAAAATCGTACCGACCCCAAACTTTTGAACGGTAGTGTATATATATATATATATATATATATAATATTTTTTATTTATTTCCTATAAATTAATAAAAAGATTAAATGTTACTTTTAACATTTTTCTTTACAAAGATAATTTGCAATAATAGAAGTAAATTCTGCAATTTTTATAATTATTCAAGGTACTCATTCATAAACACTTTTTCTGGAAAATGATGGCATACATTACTGATTGGTGTGTAATTTTCAACTCATTCTTACTGATGCCAACAAGACTATTACAAGTTCTGTAACTTTGATAAAACCTCCCTCTGTATCGGTCGGATTTAAAGTTGAAACATTTGTCTTTTTGTGACATTTGGTAGCAAAATGTCTGTTTAAAAACTAGTTTATGTAAACAGTTCAAGTCAATTCTGTATAGTTTTAAATTGTTTTATGCACGTTTTTCACATTGACAAGTTTGAGGTTGACATTTATCCATTTTTTGTATTGAATAAAATATGTAAAAAATAAATAATTAAAATTGTTTTTCTTTTTGCTTATTGCACTTTTGAGATATTTATCTAGTTAGTTACTATTGATTTTTTACAAACATAGCCTTCAAATTGGGAGAGTAAGGATTATTTTGATGTATGGCATATGAAAATGCTCAAAAGAATGACAGCACAGCATGTAAAAATACAAAGATATACTCTGGTGGAATTGTTCTATGGCAGGTCATAAAGGGTTAAAGTCCCCCTGCAGTCAATAATTGTATCCCTTAAAACTAATCTTTGATGATCAAAATGACATTTAAATGTTTCTCCTGTGAAAATAATTTCTTCATGCCTTAAAATAGCTTAAATGTAACTACACCCTTGCTTCATTTAGTATAGATGGATTCATGAATATGCATATTAGCCACGCCTCCATTCACTCACAGCAGCTCAGAATGCCTGATCCACTCAATCCAGTCAACTTTACTGTAGTAAACGCCTGGTGTAAAATGGCAAGGTTTAATTCAGCCATGCATGTTTGAACCTGAAACTGATTCAGAAGAAGAAGATTTTACAGGCTTGTCTACAAGTCGATGGATTAGAATGGTAATAATGCGTTTTATGTATCGCTCTCTACAGCGTCGGACATATAACGGTAATCGATATGATTAGCCTTTGGCTTGACTGTTATTAAACAGCTAATAATGTGTTGCTAATGTTACCACGTTCCCGTTCACATCTGAGAGTCAGACGGCTGCCTTCTAAAAATCAGCATCCTTTGAACATCATAGAAAGTCACTGGAGAAAAGCCATGTTGACGGGATTGGTCACATGTTTGTGACGGTAGGAAACGGGGGTGGTTTCCAACTGTGTTTTTGAGACTGTCTCAGCAATGGTGTTGACTGGTGAATTTGCTTAAAGACAAAAACTTAAAGAAAAAAATCATTCAAAACAATAAAAATTGTAAGAGACAGTTCTGCACTCTGGCCAGCTGGCTATCCTTATTATTGAGCCCTGCTTATGTATATTTCAAGTTGTTTATGTAGGTTACCATTATTCTTGAACTAATACACACTCTTTGTTTGTCCCTCAGATGTGTTTGAGGAGCTCTCTGTAGCTGTGCAGGAGAAGGACTCTCTTTCATCAGAGCTTCATGTACGGCACATAGCCATTGAGCAGCTCTTCAAAAACTGTGCCAAGCTGCCGTGGCTCCAGATCGGGCGAGCCGGGGTCAAAGCTAGCAACAACCCAGTGGAATGAGACCTTTTTTGGGACAACTGAGTCCCCCAAAGACCAAAAAGAAACCGCAGCTCCAAGCAGACTCTTGCGGAAGCTCAAAGCTAAAAAAAACGCACGGAAACGCACACACTGTGCTAATGAGTTTAATGTCACCTCGCTGAATCTTCAGCTGGACTTTAAAAAGCGAAAGGGTTTTGCAGGCCTGTTCAAAGTGTTTCTATGCAGAATGAGGTGTTTTTAAAACCTTACAAAGACTCTTTTTTTTCTTTTCCATTCATTTTCATATGTTGCTTTTTCCTCCTCATATCACTGTTTACTCTCTACACTTGATCATGGGTGGTTAATAGACTTGGATCAGTCTGACAATGTTCCTCCTGCACATTCGGGCTTGCTGATTGGTTGTGGTGTTGCTGTGGTAACTGTTGCTTAGTTAACAGTTTTTCCCTCCCTATGCTCATTGCAGTGGAACTTGTTAATGACTATGGTTGTTCTGTTACTCTTTATTTCTCCTGTTGTGCTAAGATACGACATAAACGCTTTAGAGGAAGTTTACATTTCTTTTATTGCACTCTTAAAGCTGTGTTCTTCAAATTGACATTTCATAGGTGCATCACAACATTTCATGGGTTATTATGATTAAGAAAATAGCAGTTTGGACATGAACGTTTCAGCTGGAATGGTTAGTTCACACATGTTAAGCACAGACCTAACTTTGATTTAGGCTTAATTTAGTGCTGGGATTAATATTGGAACGATACGAATGCTTAACCAAAGCCTTTGTAACCTCAAGGTAACTATTTCAGTATTTATTTTATGACAATTATTTGCTTGCTACAAATATTTAAAACCAAATTTGACTTTTTTGAATGGTTTTCCTTTCCGTAGTGTTGTTTTCTTGTGGTATTAATAGTATAGTTTCTTACATTTAGAGAGTGTGCATAAAGTGAAAGTACAGTCAGGGGAAAGCTGCCTTGATTTTATTCAGACTGTGTCACCATCTGGTGGCCATTCAGAGAATCCTGTCCACTTGCCGCCCTGAAGTGTGTGCATGGTTCTGTGTCTATTATTATTGTTCTATGAAGTCTATTATCTCTAGAATCTTTTAAAAAAATGTAAATCTCAACATTGTTTTAAGGAATCAGCTAGGTATTTTGAATTATCCGTTCTCTTTATAAGAGATACACATTCGACTGACCCCTCTGGGGTTTCTAAGAATATTTTAGTTTCTATGAGTGAGTTATCTATCATTCTGGTTATGCTCTGAAAGGTAAAGTCAGAAAACTATAGCTGTGAGTTATTATGGATGAGTTGTGGAAAAGAAGCAATATGTGTCTGAAGTGTCAGGTTTGGTTTCTTTGTGCAGTTTAAAAGCTTTCTTGAGCTTTCTTATGATTCACTCTGTGATTTGTCACAGGAGGTTGGAGTAAATGAAATGAAATGAAATGAAGCACACTGTCCAAATCGTTGTGTGCTGTGGAGATACTGAATGAACTACGTGAGCTGGATGAGATTCATGTTTGTCTTGAGTGTGTTGCATATGTAGGCCATATGTTAAACTTATGTTGGCGTTAATGATGTCTTGTTCTTTTTCTCTTAATTCATTATTGTGCTATTATTTTGCTTTTTGTTTTTCCAGTGGTCTGTGTTATGTGACATTTAAAGTGGTTTATGCAATACTGTTTTGTTAGCGGATCTTCCCATCAGTGTGGACGATTTCTGGATGCTTTTGTTTGGAGTGATGTGTACATTTTCTTTAAGGGAATGAATTAATAAAAATATTTTTCCTAAACCTGTGTGATTATTTGCCTTTAATTCACTGGGTTCACCAGCAGCTGATATGGTTGTTTCTAAAATGTGCCCTGGACTATCCGATACCTGGTCTTAAAGCTCTTTAAGTAAAGTGAATGGTGAAGTAAATTCATTATGCTTGCATTTTAAATGGTTTGCTGAAAAAAGTATTCTTGAAATATTGTGCTGAACACAACCAGATGGTTATTGCTTGAATGACAAAATATGTATACATTGATAAACATCTTTCAGTTTGAACTGACATTATATTTACATGCATACATAGTTTGAACATCAAACAATGCCTACAATGTGTTTCTAGGCAATTTCTGGCCAGGTTTAATTCATTCTCTACTTTTGCATACCCCATTAAAGTGATATTTCACCCCAAAATAAAAATTATGTTATCACTTACTCCCCCCTCATTTTGTTCCAAGCCTGTATGAGTTTCTTTCTTCTGTTGAACACAAAAGATGATATTTTGAAGAATGTTGGTATTTACTTTCATAGTTCTTTTTTTTGGGTGTCAGTTTGGCTACCGTCAACTGTTTGATTACCAACATTCTTTAAAATATCTTCTTTTGTGTCCAACAGAAGAAAGAAACACACGGGTTTGGAACAAAATGAGGGTAAGTGATGACAGAATTTTCATTTTTAGATTAACTAACTAAACCCTTTAATAACAATAAGAATTAAATTGTTGTTCATAATAATGTATTATTTAGATCATTTAAATGTTTGCTGATTTGTTAATAAGATAGACATTCAAAACCTAGCTCTGCATTTTGCCATATTTTTTTTACTGTAACCCATAATTTATTACTGATCCCCCCACAGAATGTTTGTGTCATTTTGTTTGCCATTTCTCTATTTTCTGATGACATGGGTGGCTTGACCAAGTTACCGACGTTTTAATGTAGGAACAACATCTGTAACTTTCGTATTTGCGGAGAGAACTATGTTTGTTTACCAGAGTGAATTTTTTATATCGTGAACAGAAATTATTTTTTGTTTTACGTTTTTGAGCGGTTCCGCGGTGCACCTCTTTGGTTCCGCCTTCAACACGCGCGCACACCGGAAGTTTGGATTTTGTTGTTACACTGGAACAAAATGGCTGCTGTGAGTTTTTTTCATTGAAGGCACTGGAACATTTATTCCGCTTCTTGCTTTGGATTTCCTACCTGTGGTGATGCAACTCGATTGGCAAGTCAGTTTCAATGTTTGTCGCCATTGTCACGTTATGCCCCGCTCTGTCAGGTGGTCGTGTTGTGTGGGTTTGTGCATTTTAAGTGAGCTGTTAGCTGTGGTTAGCCAGTCTGTCGTTTGCTGGAGCTCCAGTGCTGAAGTTTGTCTTCTTCTTCTGGCATAATATTCCTCTGCATTTCATAAATGAATGATATGTATTGCCATTGCATCCTTTAACACATACTTTGTCATCATCCTGCTGAATTTCACCACATTTGTTTCCCAGATGTTGTGATTGCATATATACACACAGATGCATAACTGTCTTAATGAGCTGAGTTCATGTCTCATACTTTATTTATTCGCATTCATACACTTGTCATTGGATGTCTGGGGTTAAGTTCTTAATGGCAACTGTCAGCTGACAGATAAATGCACGCGTGGAGTGTGTTTCTGAACTGTCTCTCTCTGATCTCAGGGCTTGAATGGTGTGTTTGTGGAGGTGACAGTGTTGGTGTAACACATCATCGCCTCCTGTCACACAACAACCACGATGGTAAGAACTTCAGATTTGTTTTAATTATGTATTTATAACAGGATTGGATTTTATTCAACATTATGGCATTGATTTGATAATATTTGACATTTTCACTGATTTGTTTGGACAATATGAGAGATTTGCCCTGCCTCTAATGTTATGCATTTTCATTTATCTTTCTTCCACAGCAACAAGTCCTAGAATATGCATTGGATCGGGCTGAGGTATACTTTGAACTTATTTCTGTGTTGTTTTATACTGTACAATTTGGTGTTTATTTTGTATCCATAATATCTGTTCATATGGCAATAATGTATTCTTCTACTCTCCTATGACATTATGTCTTGTTTAGTACATTGTTGAAAGTGCTCGTCAGCGACCAGCAAAGAGACGATCGTCCTCGAGTGGAAGGAAATCCTTATATCAGAAACTTTATGAATTGTACATTGAAGAGTGTGAAAAAGAACCAGAGTTGAAGGTAATCTTCACCAGCTATAACACACAAACACATTTATGTTTTACAGTAACTTCAAGACTAGCATTTCAATGAAGTAGCATTTCAATTTTATTTCCATTTTAGCTTAGTAAAACCAGATACTTAATGAGAAAACTATGGTGTGATTTTATACATTTTTATCGAGTCGTGTTATGGAATATAATAGTGAAAATCGCGGAATGATATTACGGATTGAATATGTGTGTGTGTTGTAAATAACAAAGTCCTTACTGCCCTCTTTTTGTAGGAACTGAGGAGAAATGTGAATCTACTTGAGAAACTGGTCTCACAGGAGTCAGTCTCATGTCTGGTGGTCAACCTGTACCCTGCCAATGAAGGATATTCGCTTATGCTTAGAGGAAAAAATGGATCTGGTACTGTCTGCTTTTTATTTGTTTATTATGCTTAGCTCATCATGCTGCTTGTTATTAAAGTCTTGCCCGAGCTGATGTTTTTATCCCGACCTATAAGATTCAGAAACAATCCGACTTCGCTATGAAGAAGGAGAGTTACTGGAGTACCTGGATGCTGAGGAGCTGCCGCCCATCCTTGTAGACCTTCTAGAAAAATCACAGGTTAGTAGCATCACTGAACTATTTTTTTTTAATGTGTAATTTCTTCATGTATTTTTCCATTTCATTTTATGCACTTGAAAAATCTGCCCTGACATTTTTTTTTATTTATTATTATTTAAAAATATTTATATTTAATTTACCATTACCATTACCGACCCCATAAAGTTCAGAACAGTGTTGTTATTGTTAACTAAAACTATTATTAAATAGTTTTTCTTAATTAGAATAAAGCTGAAATAATGTAAAACATAAATATTGTGTACACTTAAAAAACGTAAACTAAATTAAAATGTTTCAGTTGAAGAACTATAATTACATTAAAATAATTTAAAGCTTAATAGAAATATTAAGAAAGTCCAAAAACAAATAAAATATGACAAAAAGCACATAACAAATCTCAAAATATAAAAAAATGGAAAAAAAACAATACTATTATAGTATATAAATAATGCTAAAATAACACTGGTGCAGAATTGATTCAATGTGTAATTTTATTTTCATTAACCTCCATTAGTTTTTTTATTACATGCAGTGTTACTGATGCATAAACCAGTGGCTTAGTTTTGTTTTTCTGCTTTTGTTCTGTCAGGTGAACATATTTCACTGTGGCTGTGTCATCGCTGAGGTCAGGGACTACAGACAGTCTGGAAATGCAAAGATGCCGACCTACCAGAGCCGGCACATCCTGCTGAGACCCACTATGCAGGTCAGTAACAGTCCTGATCCATGACCAGCAGTCTCTGAGAAACTTGAGCTGAGTATTTTTATTAAGCTGTGTCTCTTCTCTTCTCCAGACCCTGATCTGTGACGTTCATGCTATGACAAGTGATCACCACAAGTGGACGCAGGTGATGCGACTGCATAGAGCATTAAAAGTGACAGATTCACAGCTCAGTATGGAGGAGGCATCAATTCTCATGTGTTTTGAATGTGTTTATAGGATGATAAACTTCAGCTGGAGAGTCAGTTGATTCTGGCAACAGCAGAGCCTCTGTGTCTGGACCCTTCCATCTCTGTCAGCTGCACTACCAACCGTCTGCTCTACAACAAACAGAAGATGAACACACGATCCATGAAACGGTGACGCAGCTTTTCATTCAAATGCATTCTGCTTTTTGTATACAGTACTGTTCAAAAGTCTCCTGTTCTCACCAGGGGTGCATTCATATTTGAGTATATTTTATTCCTTTAATGGCAAAGCTGAATTTTTAGCATCATTACTTCAGTCTTCAGTGTCACATGATCCTTTAGATATCATTCCAATATGCTGATTTGGTGCTCAAGAAACATTTCTTATTATCAGTGTTGAAAACTGGTTTAAAATATTTGTCGAAACCACAAAATTTTTTTTTAGGATTCTTTAATGAATATAAAGTTCAAAAGAACAGCATTTGAAATAGAAATCTTTTGTAACATTATAAGTGATTTTACTGTCACTTTTGATTTAATTTAATGCGTCCTTAATAAAAGTATCAATTTCTTAAACAAAAAAAAACATTTTTCCAAGACTTTTGAATGGTAGTGTATATTTGCATGTTCCTTTCATCTGCTGTTCAGTGTACAGCATGAACTGCATTTTGCATTCAAGGAATTGCACATACCCACAGAGCTTATGTAGATTTGCACAGAGTAGATTTTTTATTGTGTGTTTGTGGTTAGTCACCACCTGTGAACTGAAAACCCACTGCTGTTATGATCTCTCATTGTATTGTTGAGACTTAAAGGAATGTGAGTGGGGTTTTTTTCACCAACATGTGCTTTTGTCCTCGCTCTGTGGAGCCAACAAAAACGGTAAAGTTGCAGTTCTTTTAGCTGCTTGAGTTGAGTGCAAGAACCTCACGAGAATCCGCCCCTCTGTACTGACAAGAGCTAAATAAGAGGGTCATTTCATGTAGTTTTACCAAAGTTAAAGGCTTCAGAATGTTGTAAGAGATCCTGAAAACTTAAAAGCAAAATATCAAATCCATCATATGTCAGTTATGCATCATTCCATGCTAATGGAAGTCATGTTTCTCCCCTCCGCAGGTGTTTTAGGAGGCATTCACGAGCAGCTCTGAACAGACAGCAGGAGATGATGAGCCACTGCCCCGCACTGCCACAGCTCCGACTCCTGGACTACCTGCAGAGGAGGAAAGAGAGGAAACCTGCTCCCTCCATAGACCTGAAGATCTCCAAAGCTGGGAATGTGAGTCAAAGACGCAGACATGTTTTCATTTCTGTGCTGATTTTGGGGAAATTAATTTAAACCTGGTAAAATATGTACACTACTGTTCAAAAGTTTCGGGTCAGTTACAATTGTTTAAAATTACTTTTATTCAGCAAGGATTCATTAAATTGATCAAAAGTGACAGTAAATACGTTTATAAACAAAATATTTCTATTTCAAATAAATGTTCCTTTCGTTAAAAAAATCCTGACGTTTTTTTCACAGAAATATTAAGCATAATAATAACAAGAAATGTTTCTTGAGCACCAAATCAGCATATTAGAATAATTTCTGAATGATCATGTGACACTGAAGACTGGATTAATGATGCTGAAAATTCAGCTTTGCCATTACATGAATAAATTACATTTTAAAATTCTTTTAAATGAATCAACAGCTATTTTAAATTGTAATAATGTTTCACAGTTACTGTATTTTTGATCAAATTAATGCAGCCTTGGTGAGAATTAAGAGACATCTTTCAAAAGCGTTAACTCTTTTGAACGGTAGTGTATTTATTATTAATCAAATGTCCTGTTTAAATAAATACTTAATATTCATTCCGAGTTTTGGTTTGGTCTTTATCACTAGAGTGGGTGTTTTAGGTGTTTAAATCACTCTTGTTTCTCTTGTAGTGTGTGGACATGTGGAAACAGAACAGTTGTCAGCTGACCGTCCCAGCAGAAATTGACGTGAGTTGCTGACTGTAATGCAGTTAAATGAACATACAGTATCACTCTCACTTCAGAAAAATGACTTGAAATCTATAAATTTTACTGTCTTGTGGCCTTCAGTGTTCTGTTGTGGGATGTTTGGAGGTTTTGTCCTGTAGCCAAGTCTGTGAACATGAGTTTTTCTCTCTGCCTTCAGGTAGAGAAATATGCAGTGGCAGAAAACTCAGTCAAAATAGAAGACAATCTGCCCACTGTTTGGCCTGCACAGGTAACAAAATTGTGTGAAAATTACATAGGAACTAGACTGTACATGAACCCTGTAAAATGTTGTTTTATCTTTGTGACATGTTGTCTTTGTCTCTGAACAGGACGTGAGGGACGACTACATTTTCGAGTGTGAGATGGGAGGCCAGTCTCAAAGAACAAAAGTCACTATCTTCCAGTCTATGGGCGACCCGCTGGTGTACGGGAAAATCTACAGCGCCAAAGAGTCCAAATCAGAGGAGGAAGTCACAGACCTACACCTCATTCACCCACCGTAAGAAAAATTTATAAATTTTCTTATATTATACATTACATTTATATGCGACCAATGGGAGATGGGGAAGTGTCCAGGAAAATTACTTTTACTCTCCGATGAGAGTAGGTTTGCCTGCTCACGTACCTGATCTTTTTTTCTTTTTCTTTTTTCTGTGATTTGTAGATTTCTCATAGGTTCAAAGACAGACGGTGATCGGTAAGTATGGGAGCTTCATTTTGTCGTTTGGTGTTGTTGGGTTTCTGGTCTTAATAATAATAATAATAAACTTTATTTTCTATAGCGCCTTTAAAAGTTACATCTCAAAGCACTTCACAAAAATAAGAAAAAAGAAAAGAAAAATACAACAATATAAAAGAAAAGCATTCATAAAGAAGTACATTCAAATATAAAATACACATATAAAATATAATTGATATGTTATCAAAACAATGTGAACATTCCTGTGCTGCAGGTTTCTGACGCAGTATAAAGAGGTGTATGAACGGGACGTGAAGTGTCAGGTGAAGATGTTGCACAACTCGCAAAGCCAGCTCTCCCCTACCAGGGAGAACGAGGTGAGACACTTTGTATAATGTATATATCTTACTGTTTCGACTGGTTATAATCTGATTTGGATCAGGTTTGTAATCATCTAATGTAACTATTTATTTTGCAGTTCATGCTATAGAAAAATAGATATGAGGCAGATATGCTCTTTTTCTGCCTATCTAAACCAATCCCAAAAGTGATTGATTATAGATTTATGTGCTAGATATAAAAAATGGGTACCAAAACAATTGCATGTGGCTAAAAAAAAACAAAAAACAACGTAAATTTTATGACATCCATGCATCATCCAAGATCAGACCATTTTGATGGCTGTTTGTTGTTGATACAGGCTGATGGTTTCTCAGCGCTGGTCCAGTCTTCGGTTTTAGGAAAGGGTGTCAAACACAGACCTCCTCCTATCAAACTGCCAGCCGGCTCAGCCTGCGCCTCCTCAGGTGAGACAGACTTAATGTATGATGTATGATTATTTTATATGTTCATGTATGTGTATAAATGTCCAAAAACATTTTCCCTGAAAGTCCGAGTTATAATCGTTTGCAAGAGCGTGATTATAAACACAACGGGGCTGTGAAAGTGGACGAGGGAGTAGATGAGTTTGCCTGTTTGGCTGACGACGTTTAATGTCCCCCACAACCTCTGTAGTCCCATTTAGCCACTTGTTACACAAGTAAAACACCTTTTAAAACACCACAAGAGGATATTACTGATGTACTTTATATCATAGAATAAAAAGTGAAAATATCTTGAGCATGTTCACCACAGACCTTATTTCAAGCATTCAACCAAAAGCCCATAAAAAAAAAAACCTTGACATGAGAACGATGAAATCGGTTATGCTAAAATGCTAATTCATTTCTGGGTTTTGGCCCACAAAAAATGTCATCTCAGGCACCCCTTTATAAAAGACCTTAGTCAGATTAGATGACGACATACAGAATTGAACACGGATAAAAACGAGGCTGTGAGGAATAGACATCTTTACAATGTCATGCACTGTATAAAGGTTCTGGATCACGTGATTTTCACAAATCACAACTTTGACAGCTGTTTTATGGAGTTTTTGTCCACTGAAAGTTTTTTTTCGCAGAGATATTTCGTCGGCTGAACAATCGGAATGTTGTTAAAGGGTTACTTAGTTCACCCAAAAATGAAAATTCATAAAACATTTAACATTCATCACACATCAGTTATGGTAAATTGAACCTCAAGCATGATAGTTTGACATGCGAGAACCAATGAGGTTCATTCTCGTGTTATGCAGCATGTTGGAGCTTTCACAAGAACCAGTCTATAGATTGATGAAAGTCAAAATTGCCTGGTCAGGTCTTGATCTCATTCCCCTCCTTCTGTCTGTCACAATATGTTTTTGTCTCTCCACTTTAAAAAGTGTACAAACAAACACTCCGTCCTGTTGTCTAGGAAACCTGTACAGTACACAGGCCTCCAGCGGCCATCTCAAGTGCCCGACTCCTCCACCCTCGAAGAATCAGTCGCTCTCCCGGAAACACTCCATGGAGCTTAGCCTGCTGTCCCCTGCTACTCTCTCGCCCATGCAGAGTGAGTAACTTGAGTATCCCTCCATCCACAACCACAAAGCTGTTACTGACTAGGGCTGCGTGATATATATCCAAATAAAATTGATTTGGCAATATGGCTTAGTGTGATTGTCAAATCCAGCAGGCTGTGATAAAATATTAAATAAATATATATGCCCCGCCACCTCGTCAAAATAGAAGCTCAATGGTTGACGTTTCAAAAAGAAGAAATTAAGATGTAAATATTGGTATTGAAATTTAATAAAAACTTACTCCAATAATCTTCGTTTTATATAACTTTTTCTATAAAAACTTTTTGTTACAGTGAATCTTTTCCTAAATCATTCTGGCAAAAACGGATTTTGCCATTAAAAACTCTTGAGTAAAAAGTAATTTTTAAGCTTTAAAAAATAAATAAATAATATGCAGAAAACAACAAAATTACCCCCATTCAACTCTAGAATGATTCATTCTTTCCAAATTTTGCCATTTAAGCCACCTGGTGAAAATTTGTAGCCTGTAATTTTTTTATACATGCAGTCCTATCACTGCTTGTAGCCATATATTTGTTTATTAATTTTTCAACCTTCTTTTTCCTCTGATTGTCATCCATAGGATCAGGTACTCCCAAGCCCGCTACACCCACACCCACCAACACGCCGTGTTCTACGCCACACCCTGCCGATGTTCAGAGTGCCACGCCCTCATTAACGCCCACCCCTCAGGACCCCACCCTCCCACAGCAACCTACCCTGCTGACTCCCTTCACCCAGCAGCAGATGGCCCTGCCCGTCATGACTATTCCCCTGCCCACGTCCAGCACCACATCTTCACAGGTCATGACCAACCCTGCAGGGCTGAACTTCATCAATGTGGTGGGCCCAGTTTGGTAAGTGACATGAAAAAAGGATTTTATATGACTAAAGCCGGGTGCACACTGTATGATTTTATCCACAATTTGGCCGTCTGAGACAAATTTTACAAATCCTAAAATATTCCTCTGATCCTAGGCTAAAATCTGTAATCTTAGGCTACAATCGAACGTGTCATGGTTTGATGATGTTAAACTCGATGAGTTTTCGTGCGTTTGTCCATTTTTGACTGTCGTACAGTCCGACGTTGACAACTGAGATCCTACTGTGGGACATGGCTTACTGCAGGGATCATGTTCATACAGTCTGACAAGCAACAATTGTAAAGGACTATTATATTCACCCGGCTGAACCTCTCTTACACACAGCAGTCCACAGACCCTGATGAGCGGTTCTAACCCGATGCTGGGTTGTAGTCCTGGGACCCTGGCGTCTGGTATACCCCTGAGTGGACTTCTGCCCTCTGGTGGTCTCATGTCTGGAGCTCTGCCTGCCATGCAGCCTGCAGCTCCAGCAGGTAAACTTCTCCGTCATTTGCTCCCTGCATGGTCAGATGTTCATCAGTGACTTTTACAAGTTATCCGTCACTATTGTGAAGATTAAAATGTAGGAGTGTAACGATACCCTCATGTCACGAATCGAAAAATATCACGATACTGAACTCATGATACAATATTATTGCGATACTCCAAGATATATGATTAAAGGTTAAAACGCTAAATTTGGTTCAATTGTGGGAGTAAATGAATAGGCTTGGACTTGGTGCTGGTAACCCAATGCACAGGACAATGGTGACACCAGAATAAAAATATTCATGATTCTGAAGCTGAAAATACAGAGTTATTTTAGATGAATATGCTTGCACAGTAATTTTTATTTTTGGTGAACTATACACAATACATATTGTCACTATCCATGATACATATTGTTGCATTTTTGTATTGCGATATATTGTGACACGATATATTGTTACACCCATATTAAAATGATTACACCCCTATTAAGATGTTAATGTTGTCCCAGCAGGTGGGCCTTTTGGCCTGAACAACAGCCAGGGACTGCGACCGCTCAACCTTCTTCAGGTGAGGGAGCTTTTCCTGTAATGTAATGGGTTTTGTGGAGATGATTCTCTCATTCCCTCCCATTTATATTTGTGTTTCCCTTTCTTTCAGCTCCCTACGGGACCACTGATTTTTAACTCTCTGCAGCAGCAGCAGTTGTCTCAGTTCTCCCCTCAACAGCAGAGCAGCCAGTCGGCCACATCCAGCCCCCAGCAGCAGGGGGAGGCCGTGAGTTAGACACAGTGTCCATCATTTTACACTGCTTTCATTATTCTAGTAATCTTGTGATGTGGAGGATTAACTAAGAGTGTGACAATCTGAATAGTAATTGAGTTGTCCTGTTTGCATCAGGCTGACCCGGGTCTGACGACAGAACAGGGACTGACCGCACAACAGACGGCAGTCATCAATCTCACCGGAGTGGGGGGATTCATGTCCCCTCAGGCAGCAGGTACAGACTCATGCACCGGATACATGCATTTCACTTCTCTGCTACTCCCCTTACTGTTATTCAAGTCCATCTCTAGTCCAGACATCTCTAACAGACACTAACACAACGAGTAGACATACTAATGGATTTAGATTTTTGTAGTGTGTCATACTAATCTCAACGTAGATCAGTCGAAGTTAATCAGACCTGTTTTTTTGACTATTTGGTTTGTCATTTGATTAACATGATGGTGGATGCCACTTTTCCTTTTTGCTACATTCTACCTTTTATTTCCTGTTACCTCCCTCCCCACCCTATTCTTTCTCTCTCCCCTCCTCCTCCACCCCCACCCCTCTGTCCGTGGTAGTGCTGTCCCAGCTGGGTTGTGGTCTGGAGGGGTCCGGGCCCAGCATACCGTCCCCGAGGCTCCAGCAACAGCACCAGCCACAGATCCAAGTAATGCAGCAACTTTGACCTCATCCACCCATAGACATGTGTATATCAGACTGACCTTTGACCTCTTGACATGAATTCAAAACCGACCCTATTTACTTTCTTAAAACACCTTTCTGGTCTTATTGTGCATGATTTGTCAGTTTATATTATTCCAACGTGATTCATAATCCTTCATCAAATTATAATAACTTGTTCCAGCTCTGAAACACCTTCTCTTTTTGGCTGACATCACTTACGCACATTGTACGCACCTACTTTTTATGAACCAATCCGTTCTCAATGGATTAAATAAGGTGCCGCCCTACTTTTTTCCCCTTGTTGAATATTGTTACACTCTGAAATACGTTACATTACACAATTATAAAACGTATAATTATCACCCTAAAATCAAAGGTTGAAAAAATATTAAAAAAAAATTTTTTTTATTATTTTTTTTTTTTTAAGTTTGGGGTCGGTAATTATTGTTTTTGAAAGAAGTCTCTTCTCACCAAGGCTGCATTTATTTGATCAAAAATACAGTAATATTGTGAAATATGTTTTCAATTGAAAATAACTGATTTCTATTCTAATATAATTTAAAATGTAATTTATTCCTGTGGTGGCAAAAATGAATTTTCAGCATCATTACTCCAGTCTTCAGTGTCGCATGATCTTTCAGAAATCATTCTAATATGCTGATTTGGTGCTCAGGAAACATTTCTTATTATTATCAGTGTTGAAAGCAAGGTTTCCACAAAAACATTAAGTATCACTATGATTTTTAACAATGTGTCTTTAGACTCTTTACCCTCACTTTTGATCAATTTATTTGTCCTTGCTGAATAAAAGTGTTAATTTCTTTAAAAAACAATTTACTACCCCCAAACATAGAGTTTTTTTTTTAAACATAGAGTTCAAAGGTCTGGTGCAAGACTGTGGATCAGTCTGTTATATGATGTCTATGCATTCATTCTTTAGATTAAATGCTCAAGACTACACAGCTAAACACTGTTTATCACATCAATAGTTTCTTTCCGGGCTTCTTCTGTTCTGACCAATGTGTAAAGCTTGCCGTGTTTGAGTAACCACTCTTGTCTAAGCCTTTACCAACATCTTTGCATATAATGTTGAGCTTGTGGCATATCTCTTAACAGCAGCTTGAAGCATGTTTTTATAGCAATTGAGATATATTTCAAAAAGGATTCATCAGATTTAATTTGTTTCATTGATAAGCATGACTCATTTGTGTTGTGCTTGTGTTATCCATCACACACATCTGACCAGTAACAAGCCAAACCCTTGCACTAGTCCCAGCTGAGATGCGAGTTGAAGTTGCTGTCTTACTGACACCAAACAAGAGCATGGCTGTGTGTGTGTGTGTGTGTGTGTGTGTGTGTGACAAAACAACAGCTGCATTGCACTTTTACTTTTACTGCCTTCCTTTTCCATCGCTACTGCTTGATCCTTTCCTGTTCTTCACAGTTTGTCGTTCCCATTATTTCCCCATTGAATATACCATCCCTCCCTCTTTCTGCCTCACTCAGCTTCTGCAAACACTTTGATGTCTGTCCAGCGTGTTGCTTCCAGAATGGTGGTTTCCCTTCAGCAGTTCTGCTTTAGTTGAAACTCTTCCATTATCTGAGCCAACAGGAGGGGCGACACAAACACGTTAAGCATGTAATATTGTATACAATGTACATTACTAGCTAAAGGTATTTTGCGAGATATTTGAACCAAATCAGTTATCAGATGACGGTAGAGATGTTTTTATCAGTATCTGTCGATATTGGATAAATGTTTGTGCATGCTCATTTCCCATTAGATTACCTTTGCTGTCCATCTTTAAAAACATGACTAATTTAGTTACTGTTAAATGTCATCTTTAGCAAATCTCAAAATTAATATAACTTTTTTGAATACTGTACACTTATAATGATGTGATGCCTAAATTTACTTGTAGCATTTAATATGATTTAAGTTGATAGTGTTTTATTTTTTTATTTTAGACCTAATAGAATTAATCTGTCTTTCGCCATTTGTCTGTTATCACTACAGAACTTGAAAATAATTATTAGCTTATCGATTAGATTTTTAATATTGTTGCATCCCAAATTTTGCAATAATAGTAAAGGCATTAACTCATCTTTTTAAAAGAAAATTCATATGCAAGCACAATATACACTGCTGTTTAAAAGTTTAAGGTGAGATTTTTGTAAATGTTTTGATCTCTTATTCTCACAAATACATTTATTTGATAAAAATACAGTAAGAACAGTAGTATTGTGAATTTTTTTTCTCATTTTAAAATGTAATTTATTCCTGTGATGGCGAAGCTGAATTTTCAGCATATTTTCTCCAGTCTTCAGTGTCACATGATCCTTCAGAGATCATTCTAATATGATGATTTGGTGCTCAATACATTTTTTTTTAATCAATATTCAAAACAGTCATGCTGCTTAATTTTTTTATGGAAACTGAGACATTTTTTTCAGGATTATTTGAATATGAAGTTCAAATGAATAGCATTTATTTGCAATATATATATTTTTTTGGTAACATTTTAAATTTCTTTACTCTCACTTTTTGGTCAATTTAATGTGTGCTTGCTGAATCAAAGTATTAATTCCTTTCAAGAAAACAAACAAACATTTAAACAGGAGTGTATATCTCTTTAAAACAATTAAATAATTATTTAATATTTGATTTAAAAAAATTCCACATTAAGTTATTTAAATTGTACTATTTAGAGGGTGTGTTTGATGATCGTCATAACGTTGAACTCCTTGGCTACATGTAGGAAATGCTTCTGAGACACAGCTGCTGTGAGAGGGGACTCTTGGTACGTTTTTAACTGCACAAATTCATTATCCGTTACTTTCCCTTTCGCACAGTTGCAATTCTTGCAGCACCAAATGCAACAGCAGCAAATGGGTATGGCAGTGGGGGCGGCACAGTCGGCGCTGCCACGGCAACATTCCGTCAACCAGCCAAGAAGTAAAAGGAAACGCAGCACGCCACAGCCCCTCCCCAAATCATGACCTCCGGCCCACCGTGAGGACGTCAACAAACGGCACTGTGCTTGATCCGCAGCATTTTATGGACTGACTGTGGCTCAACCGGACTAAAGTTAAAAAAAATTTAACGTACATAGGGGTGCAGGAGTTACCCACCTGACCTCAGGCCAGAGGACTATTCGTATTACATCGAGGACATTTAGAGCAGGGGACCTTAGAGTATTACCATATTTTTTAAAGAAATACAAGACATGAAATGAGACAATTCTTCTTGTTGGGTTCCCTACGGCATGCTGTCTTTATTCTCCTTCCAAATGGCCCTTTCAACGAGAGCCTGTTCGGCTCGAGAGGGTGGACCCTACGCACACTAATAAGGGCCGTACAGATGTGCCTCAACTTTACCATTATGAGAAAACCTTCTCTCTACTGCTGGATGTCAGATTGATGGGCTGCCTTGTCCCAGCATGCAATTACATGTGCGGTTTTTATATGGCACATTTTAAAATGGCATTTTGTTATACTGAGGGGGGAGTTGATGTATATTCTTATTGAGAAAAAAATCTAAACCATGTGAGTGGATGACATTTCTGAACACTGAGGCAGAATTTTTGTAAATGATCTTTGTCGGCAGTTTTATTGTGATAAAAAAGAAAGTATATATTGACAGTGAAAAATACAACTTTTAGATAAAAATGTCACGACTGTGTGTGTGTTTATTTCGTCGTCTTCATGCTCCCAATGACTTTGTCCACTAGTTTGCTGATCTCTTTGTTTCTCGTTATGGCTCGATTGATGCAGTGTTGTAGTTTCTCACCGGATAACGACGTCCCACCTAAAGCAAAACATTTATATTTAGTTTTTAAATCTACAAATAATATTCAACCAAATCTACAGACCACAAAAATTCAATCTGACGATGCTCATCTACAATCTTGACACCTTTGACAAAGTGACACTTTGGATCCAAAATAGGTCATTTATGTGATCTGTGTAGATTTGATGATTTTTGTTTTAAATTGATATGAGAATCGTTTATAAGTCAACTAAAGAGAAGCTTTGAGGTCTCAGCAATTTTTCCGCCAAAATAAAAGCTCTATGGTTTAGTGTTTGAAAGCAAAGAAATTAAGACATTAATTAAATAAAATTCTATTATTATGAATTACTCATTATTTTACAGTACAATAGCATTTCATTTATATTAACGCATTTGGCAGACGCTTTTATCCAAAGCGACTTTTTATAATTTAACTAAATATAGTCAAGGGGGAGCTATGCTCTCTCTTTGTCATATGGAAGCTTGTCATATGGAATCTTGTAATTCTAAGTTTATATCTCGCAATTCTGACTGCTCACATTTCTGACTGATTTCTGACTGACTGATTTATCTCAAAATTCGAACTTTTTTCTTACAATTCCTTGTTTTATATCTCGCAATCCTGATTTTATTTTTAGCAAATCCGATATTCACACAATTTCAAATTTGTCTTGCAATTCTGACTTTATTTCTAGTAGCAACCCAAGATTCTCAATTAATTCTGATCTAGCAACCCAAAATTCTCATATTCTAACTTTTTTTCTTGAAATTCCATGTTTATATATCTCACAATTTTATTTTGAACAATTCTGAGATTCTCACAATTCTAACTTTTTTCTCACAGTTCTGACTTTATTTTTAGCAATTCCAAGATTCTCACAATTCTGACTTTTTTCTCGCAATTTCGAGTTTAGATAGATACTCACAATTGCAAGTTATAAAGTATGAATTGTGAGAGATGAACTCACAATTCTAAGAATAAAAGCCTGGATTTGTGAGAGAAACTCACAATTGCAGGAAAAAGTCAGATTTGTGAGAGTCACAATTACCTTTTTTTTATTCCATGGTGGAAACAAGCTTCTATAATGTTGCCTTTTTCACCCTGATGATATTGCATCCCTGGATGCTGTAAATAACCTGCAGTTTTGTGTCAAATGTCTTGATGTTCACCTGGTTTGTGGACGGCACAGAGTCGATCCTCCTCATCTGTTACCACAGTCATTAATGCTGTAGACAAGCTTTCCTCTTCCGCTGTGGGGTCGACGATGATGATGGAACTGCGAAAGGAAAAAGTGTCCGTGAACTCATTCTTGTCATTTCTAAAGAATTTTATATTGATCTGAGACCAGTGTTCTCGTTTTTAATTATTATTAAGTTAATTTGGCTAAACTAAATAGCGTATTGTGTAATAGAGAAATATGTTAATTACTCATCAAATACTGCAAACGATGAGCCAACTGGGTGCCTGCTGATCTTCAAGTGTCTCTTCTTCTGGATGTCAACTTCTGCTAAATCTGTCTCTTTGTTTACAGTGACTTCAGGAAGTTGGGCTGAGAAATTGGAAGTGTGTTTATTAGTCATCATAACAGCAGGAGGATAATATATTCAGATGGAGTGCTCACCGTTCTTTAAAGCTGCCAGCAAAACTATGATGCAGGCGTCAAGTAAGTTCCCATCGTAATCCAAACACATAATATCACAGTACAGCACCCAACAAAGCTAGAAAATAAGTGATAAATGATATTTTTAGAGTATATTTATTAAAGATTCTATTATAAACACACACATACATACATTTTATATATACATATTATATCTTACCTTAGCTTTTTCAATGCACAATTCCTCCATATTTATTAAGTCTGAACTGCAGAGCAGAAGAGAATAAACAAGAATTAAGTAATAATAACAATCATAATGTTTTGGCTTGACCAACATTATTTGCAGGCTTGCAGCTAAGATTTATAAGAAAAACATTTTTCCTCTTTTTTGACAACCAATCAAGTTGCTTTTACCCACAAAGAAATGGTATTCTTGAGTTGTACCTCTCAATGACATCTGCGATAAATTGGCTGGCTGCCTGAGCCTGTTCTCCTGGTGGTCCGGGTCTGAATCTAGACGAGCACAGTGGAGGCAGGTCTACATTTGGGACTTGGAGACCAAAGAGGAACTTCATTCAAAATTTCATTCAACACCCCAATGTATAACATTTGTCAGTTACCCAGTTATAATTTACCAATATATCCTTTATTTGGAGCATCAGAGGGTGGCGTAGTTAATTCCTGCGAGAACAAAATGCTGTAACTTCATTATCCACAACCATATCATAGCTTTTAGGAAAATAAAAATGATTCTTACAGCTTTTATCCCACAGATTACTGTGGTGTTTCCAATTTTCACCATTGCTGATCCATCGGCTGTAGATATGGAGCCTAGAAAGACACGTTTATCCAATATTATATTTAATGACACCACTGTACTTCTAAAGCATTGAAAATTATTCTGATCATTTTAATGTGTTATTCTACAATATGCATCTAATACTTACTAATATTTAAGGTTGTGGGTCTAAACTCTCCCAATTCTCTTCCATCTGGACGACAGTTTTCTTTCTGTTGAATATTAGATTAAGATAATTGATTATTAGATCAACATTATTACCTGCTGTGTTATAAGTTATAACACTGAATCAACTTCATAGCTGACAGAAATCAAAACGTTGATTAACTCACCAAAAAGCTCCTGTGATATTCAAGAGGCTCTGCGGTTCTAAAAAAACAAAACACACACTCAATATTTACGTTAAATACAGCGAAATCACAATCTCACTGTCCTGAAAACCTCAAGTATATTAAATAATTATTAGTTATTCAGATAAAATCTACATATGTAATTCACGCTGTATTGTAATTGACTTACTTGAAACCAGCCGCCATGATGTTTAGAAGCACCACGTGAAACCTGCAGTGACGTAAAGAGTTGAATCTCCCGTCCTCCGCTCCAGTGGGGGGCGCTAGTGCTGTTTTCAACCTCCCGCTCTGCTCTTTCTTCGCCCGCTGTGATGATGTGGTTTGTCCAGGACGACTTCCGCGTAGGTGTTTCTCAGTGACTGGAAGTAAAGTTCAACAACAGAGATTGAACTATTTATTCCGTAAATTAGTACGACACCCATTCATATATGTCCCGCCTCACGGAGTCTCAATTTAAGGCTGCTCTGTATGAAACTGTAGGGTAGTTTAGCTGTGAACTGGTGAGCTTCCCTGCAGTGATATGTTGACTGGGAAATGGATGATGGATTTCTGTGTATGTGAATTATTGCAGTTTTCGATGGTCCTGGCTCTGATCGTCTTACTTTTGGTAAATTTATATCTTATCATTTTTATATTATTTTGAAAGTTTTTATAATTTTAATATTATTGTGGATTTGTTGGTTTGTTACTGATGTATGTATGCTCTTAGTGACCTATCCATGCTGTTGTTCTTATTATTTGTTAATGAAAATGAATTTGCAATGAAATTGTTCTTTTGAAATACTTCTGTCACACTTCTGTTGAGCTACACCGATTCATCCAGTTGAACTAGTTACTCCTTTGTGTCACACCTGTTTGTTCTTGTCTTTAGGTTGTTGTGATTGCTCATGTCAGTGCTCAGGTGGTAGATCAGACTCGCCATGAGAAGGAGAAGCACTATTTGACTGCAAAGGGCAAAAAAGAGCCTTTTCCCAGTCTGATGGACCCTCCCTCATTGGAGCTGTCTGTGGTTGTCCCTTCCTATAATGAGGAACTCAGATGTGAGTTATGGTGATGATATATATAGTTTGAGTTAAAAACCTCACTGAATCCCTATGGCTCAAAATCATTAACCTCCTCTTGGCAATAAGAGGATTTATATTGGTAATGTTTGTCTCTTGTTTTATCACACAGTGCCTGCTATGATGGATGAAGCCATGGAATACCTGGAGAAAAGACAGGTGCTTTATTAATTATTTTTTACATTTCTATTATGAAACAACAGGCTTATTAGTTCTGTTTTTCTGACTAAAATGTTTGTGATAATGATTGTATTATAACATGTGTACTTTAAATACACCTTTAAAAAAAAGGCATACATTTATAAATAAAAGTGTAAACATATCTGAGTTCACCTATGAATCCAGGAATGATGCCACACGTTTTTTTTAATCCTTATGGATGTTACTGCAGACTGGTTGTTTTTCCAGCATCTTTGAATGTTTCACCACTAGATGGCATTGCTGTAACTAAAGTGACTGTTTAACCCAATTTGTCCTCTTGTTGATTTTACAGAATGAGAATCCATTATTCACATATGAAGTTATTTTAGTAGATGATGGCAGCAAAGACAAAACTACAGAGGTAGTTTTACGTCTTATTGTTATTATTAATTATAATATATCAAATGAATAATATATAACGATCAAACTGAATGCTTGATCATATGTATCCTCAGGTTGCCATGAAATACACAAAAAAGTATGGAGCACAAAAAGTGAGAGTTCTGACGTTGATGAAGAACCGTGGAAAAGGCGGTGCAGTTAAAATGGTAATAATGCAAAAAGCACCCAGTCCTCCTTGTGCATTGTCAAGCTCAGCTAAAAGTCTTATTTTGCACACACTAAGTTCAACAGTTGCTATAATGTTGTTGTATTTGTCTCTGCTCAGGGAGCACTAAGCTGTCGCGGGAAGCTCATTCTTATGGCTGATGCTGACGGAGCCACTAAATTTGCTGACATTGAAAAGGTGGAAGAAGCTCTTGAGAGCATCAGTGAGAAGCCTGTGAGACACCACTTTTTGTAAATATAAATAGACATGCAGCAAATAATCTCAGAATAGTTGGTATGTGGATTACATATTTGTTTGAAGCTTAACCAGGAGCTGGAGTTATCAAATTACTTGCAGACCTTTCCTTGCCAAAAGATCTCAGAGCATCTAAAAATGTTTTCCTCTTATGTCAATGCAGGATAACATGGCGATCTCCTGTGGATCCAGAGCTCACATGGAAGAAGAATCAGTGGCTCAGGTATTCAGCGTTTCTCAAATATATTGAAGCATAATAGCTAATGTTCATGAGGAAATTGCCAGTACGTTTGCATTTTCAGTCTTCTGTTTCTTCTTGTTGCAGCGGTCAATGTTCCGAACGTTTCTGATGTATGGATTCCACTTCTTGGTGTGGTTCTTTTGTGTGAGGGGGATTAAAGACACACAATGTGGATTTAAGCTCTTCACTCGTGAGGCTGCCTTGAAAACTTTCTCCAGCCTGCATGTGGAACGCTGGTAAGGACGCTTAAAAGTTGAAGAGCTTTATAATAAAATTCCCCAATTATGATTAAAAAAAATATATATATATATTACCTTTGATGTAGTGTAATATATAGCTGTTTGTGAATGTAAAACGTCTGCAAAGTTTCAAAGATCGAAGTGCACGAAAATTGGAGTTATTGTCTCCCAAAAGAAAGAACAGATTGGGAACTGCCCAAACGAGTCCTCAGTAATTCCGGTCTTACTTCCTGCTCGAACCTATGTAGGTTTGTAACAAATTTGCATAATGCCAGCCTTTTGTCTTTATTGTCTGCCTGCAGTTGTCTACTACTTTGACCCTCCCTCAAACACTGTAGCTGTAACTGAGGCCTGGAAGTGTTTGATTTGTGTTGTCGACATGTCGATGCGCTGCAAATTCTTTTTGCATGCACTTCAAAAGAATGAGGACTTGGGCTCGACACCAACTTTACTGTTCGTATCACCTATGTATCAAGTGTTGAGGAAGCCCGGAGGCCTCTGGGCTGTTTCGTTTCCAACCGTGCTTGTAAGCGGTAGGCCAATCATAACAGACTGAGTCATCTGACCAATCAGAGCAGAGTAGGCTCTCGGAAAGGAGGGGTTAAAAGACAGAATCTATTATCAAACCGTTCAGACACTGTGATAAAAAAGAGGTCATGCTGCAGTGTATATTATGAGAAAATTGTGTTGTTTTTTTGGCCTCGGATGCATAATTGTAGACTCCAAAACTAAATTAGGAACCTTTAAAATATCATAATAGGGGTGCTTTAAGGCATCTGCAACTTTTGCAAATATAGCATCAAATTCCAAAAAGTACTTTGTTTACTTTTATAAGAACCTTTTATTATTATTTTTTTATTTAAATTTAAATTTTAACCTCTTAATTAAAATTAAAAAATGTGTCCTACAGGGCATTTGATGTGGAACTTCTCTACATTGCTCAGTGTTTGGACATCCCTGTATCAGAAGTGGCTGTTAACTGGACAGAGATTGAAGGTTTGTGCTGTCAGTTTTGAAATATAATACACTTAAAGCATAGGCAATTAAAATAATTAATACTCTGTCTTTTTTCTAGCAGTATGTGTCTCAAAAATGAAGGTTATTTCCACTATGAGCTAATGAAGACTTGTTTTATTGCTCATTTAGGGTCAAAGTTGGTGCCGATCTGGAGTTGGCTACAGATGGGCCGGGATCTAGTCTTTATCAAACTGCGTTACTTAACTGGTGCCTGGAGGCTGGAGTCTGAGAGAAAAACTCAGTAGCTGTTGTTACTGCCAGTGTGCTGCTCGTGAGCTAACAGGGGCCGATGGTTAAACGCAGTCCTTTGCCACAAATGAGTGCACTGCGTACGCAATCAGTGAACAGCATTAGCATTTCATTATCACTGACCGTGCCGTGACCACATAAGGGGATTGTCCTTGTATTTTTATTTTTTTAATGTAATATCGCTGTTTTTCATGTTTTTCTTTTACATACTATTGGTTTAGAAATGGGGCAGATGGTTCTTGGCCAAATAAAGAAAAATTATAATCAGTTAGCGTTTCTGCATTTACAAATAATTTGAAAATGTTGCACAGAACCAGATGAAGACAAAATGATGCAGTTTTTACAACACTTTAAAACATTTTTTTATTATTAAACAAGCTTATTTGAAAAACACATTGATTTATGCAGAACATCAAAGTATAATTTCTGGGCTTGATTTGTAGTTTTTTTTTTTTTATATATATATATGTGGTGTGCTGTGTGCTTAAAATCAGTGCCAACCAAATCCATTTTTAACACACTCATCCACACATATAAAGTTTAAAAACACAGTTGACCGACTGAAATGGTCCATGGCAGGGCCACAGCTAGGGTATCCGGGGCCCAGGTGTGGGTTGTTCCTGTGGGGCCCCCCTCATTTGACATTGCGGGGCCCCCTAAAAGCCCGGGGGCCTAGAATCTTCACCTCCTTTCGCCCCTCTAGCGACAGCCCTGGTCCATGGTCTGGCGTGTACTCAGTCCTTTTTAATGTGGTTTACACAATGGGTTGGCTCTGCACCCTGGAGAGAATATCCTGTTTATCCTCCCTTTCTCTCCACCAGGAAGGCATTTGTTCTTAGTCAGCCACTCTATCTTGTCAGCCACTCTAAAAGATGGTGTATTTCAATATTTTCACTGATAAATTATTTTTCAAATCAGTTATTTACGCAGCTATATATGTATTGTATTTCTCCCTTCTGCTAAGCCCTAAATATAGAGGCTCGTCAGTAATTTATATTATGTACACGTTATGATCCTGTGCACCTTGATTGAAGAGGATCATTTTGCGGTGTCCTTTTATTGGAAGCGAATTCCCCCTGCCAAACTCATTTGATCAAAGAGAGCACTAAATATGCGAGCTGTCATTATCGGGAGTATTGTTACGTTCCCCTGCAGTTGTTGTAAACTGAAAATGTCAAACTTCTAGACTCTCTGTCGCCATCCTGGCTTGCGTCATTAACTGGACAAGTCACTCTACGCACACAATCGACGTGTATCCATCCGCGCCGAGGAGCGCACGAGAAGTAGGGCTATCGATAAGCGCTGGCGATCCGCCAGTCTGTCACTAAATATTCTACTACTTTCTACTTTAACTTTATCAATATTCTGCTTCCAATTTCTAAATATATAACAGGTAAATGTTTAGAGAGAATAGAGCTTTTTTTATTTTTATTAACAACTGTTTTTTTCGTTTCACCTAAAATGATTTAATTCGAAAACGGTTAGTTTTAATCACAGTGTACCGTTGTAATGACTAGGTTGTGAGTTGGGTTGACCTAAAACAATTCTAAACACCCCTTAAATGTAAAAAGGTTGGACGGTGTCTTAAATGTACGTATTTTAACGTTACACCGACAAACGTTTCTGTCGCCATTAAAATATTAGAATTTTAGTGAGAAGGCGCTCGTGATCAGACGTTGCGTTCCCTGTAACCATAGCAACATTTGGCTGCTCGAGCATCCCAATCTCTATTGGGATCGATATCCGACGGCACATCGACAAAACGTAATACTGACACCATTTATCACCAATTTTGATACAAAAACGTTATAATAGTAATTTTTGTTTGAAGCGTTTTTGAATTTTAAAGCGCGCGAATTCCTCACAAATTCCTTTGAAACGTAATGTTAGACCGCTTAAAAGTCACTGAATAATCGCACACTGGGAATGATTAAAAATTAAAGTCATGAAAACATCAATAAAAAAAAGAAATACTTTGACACAATCACTTTCCCTTTACAAAGTAGGCTATGCCAAAAAAGGTGCATTCACTTCCTGTAAAAGAAAAAAACAGCTGTCTGCGCTTGTCATCTGTCACTGAAAGCAAATTAAAAGTGAAACGCTGCTGCCCACAATAAGCTGTTTTCCCTCAATAATTGGCCTGTGAGTGAGTCTCAGGCTGTTCTTTTGAACGGGATGATCCCTCTGTGTGTCTGACGTCCTGGGAGAGTTCCAGGAGCAGCGGATGAATTCCGCACGAAGGCGCTGAGGCTCCAGTCAGACTGACGCCGCGGCTCTCGCTCCATCCAAACACACGCGCTGAGCTACACCTCCAATCGGCGCGAGATTCAGCATTCGGCTATTTTGCGGAACTACGCGGATTGTTATTCGACTTGTCACAAGAACAAGGTAATGGATGAAACGTGTTATATATATACCACTTCTGATATTATCTAGAATTTATTTCAGGACTTAGCTAAAAAGTAAAAGTTTTATAAATGATGAAAAATTAAGGCACGTGTCTTTTTTCTTTTTTAACTTTATTTTGTCTTGACGCTGTATTTTTTATTTTTCACGTTAACTTGTTGCTTCTCACATGTTAGTCCATATCACGCGAGGCTGTGTAAACAGACATTATGCCACTTGCTGCTTAATGATGCTGCTCCCGTGATACGTTTGTGACAGTTGTGTATACCTGGAATACTTTAAAAAAAAAAAAATAAGTGCCAAATGTAGCATTTAAACGTTTCTTAAAGCAAACAAACAAAGTGAAGTTGAGGGAAAGGATGTGTATGTGCGTTTGCGGGGGAGTTAGGTGATTAAGCCTATCTCAGCACTCAGACTGCCAGACGCCAGTTTCATAAGGACACACTGCCTTTGAGAACAGAGCAGATGTATTCACCCTCAATTGATCTGCCTGCCTGTGCCTATTTGAAACTGAGCCATGATTTCATACGCTGCTATTAGTCCTATATGGCCTCATTAATCTCATACGATTATTTGATTTAGTTAGGGGTGTGTTAACACCTCTGGTATTGCATGCAATAATATTTTCAGAAGCTATTATTTGAATAGACTTGGCCAAAGATGGAAGCAAGCCTCTCTGGTTTCAAATGCTCAAACAACGGGATTGATTTTTAGCAGATCATTTTCTGCATCAGAAAGCCTTGACAGGAAAGGGAGAGGACGAATAGGTGAGGTCCAGCGAGAGACAGAAGGACCTGTTGACTCAGAAATCTCTGCATGCACTGTGAAGCATGATGTAAAAGATCTCGAGATCTGCACATGAATGTGTTGTGATTACGCCCTAATAGGGTGAATCTCACAAAACATGTCAAGAATATGTTCATATCATATTTCACCCCAAAATCATAAGGAAGAAGTGTTATATTTTGCTTACAGAAAATGGTGCCCTTTAGCTTAAAATTTGATTTGATTTGGACATTGTTTGACATTATTTTTCATAACAATAAATGCACATTTTCTTCCCTAATTAATTGTTATTACTGTAATGCAAAAGGTAGGCTATGTTTTACTAAATGCTTAAATAAAAAATAATAATAATAAAGATAAAAAATAAATTGTAAGTGTTTTATGTCAGTTTTAAAAAAAAATATTTGTTAAATATTTTTTATTTTATTTTATTTTTAAAAATAATTTAAAATAAAATAATGATTTCTATTAATTTAATCACACACACATCCACATACATACAATTCTGTGTGCATATATATATATATATATATATATATATATATATATATATACATACACACAAATCATTTTTGTATTCTTAAAAAATCATTATTTTAAATTCTTTAAAAATTAAATAACTAAAAAACATTTAACAATTATTTGAAAAATACTGACATAAATAATTTTGTTTATTATCTTTATTATACAGTATATAGCCTATAATTATTTATGTTTATTTTAATAAATACAAATTAAAGGCAGTTAAAAATACTGACACAAACAATTTACAATTTACTTATTAACATTAAATCTGACATTCTTTTTTGTTACTTTCACCAGATAAAAACTGTTGACAGCCTGACGAAAACATCCCTGTCTGGTGGGTTTATTTTACACCCAGCTGTATCTTGGCTGTAAAGTAATAAACTAAGGCTCCTGGCTTGAAGTGATATAAGACAGATCTGCCTTGCTTTTAGGAAAAAATCCGGTCCCCAGTGTCGCCCCATCCCACGATGCACTCCACCACATCCATCACTTCCCTCTTCTCCTTCACCAGTCCAGCTGTGAAAAGGCTGCTGGGCTGGAAACAAGGAGACGAGGAGGAAAAGTGGGCGGAAAAGGCTGTCGATTCCCTTGTGAAGAAGCTCAAGAAGAAGAAAGGGGCCATGGAGGAGCTGGAAAAGGCTCTGAGCTGTCCTGGCCAGCCCAGTAAATGTGTGACCATCCCTCGATCCCTGGACGGAAGGCTCCAGGTGTCCCACCGTAAAGGTCTGCCACACGTCATCTACTGCAGGGTGTGGCGCTGGCCGGATCTTCAGTCCCACCACGAGCTCAAAGCGCTGGATTGCTGCGAGTTTCCTTTCGGCTCCAAGCAGAAGGATATCTGCATCAATCCATATCATTACCGCCGTGTGGAGACGCCAGGTGGAAATCAATACGCAAACCACTTTTTCTTGTTTTCTTCCATATTGATTATAGCTTTATGCATTAGTGAAAAATCTGTTAGTAATCTTCTTTCTCTTTTTTTTCCAAACAGTTCTACCCCCAGTCCTTGTGCCACGTCACAGTGAGTTCAACCCCCAGCACAGCTTGTTAGCAAAGTTCCGGAATGCTTCCCTACACAACGAGCCTCTAATGCCTCAAAATGCCACTTACCCAGACTCCTTCCCTGCAATGCCCTGTAGCTCGTTTTCTTCATCTCCTTCCAGCTCTTTAAACCAGTCCCCCACTGCACACAGCTACCCAAACTCTCCCAGCAGTGGAACCGACCCTGGGAGCCCCTACCAAATCACAGGTCATTATTAGCAAGGATTTCTCAAGCATTGATGATTTTGTATATTAGCTCTCTTATAACTTCCTTGCATGAAATGTAATGCGATTGAATTGCATACATTCATACATCTTTGTCATTCAAAAACATTGTTCTCATTGCACAGCAGAGACACCTCCTCCACCCTACAGTATGATGGAGACCCCTCCGTCTGAGGATGTGAAACCAGAAGAGTCCTCCAACCCCAATAAACTCATTCTGTCAGCCCCTCATAGAGGTGACACTAGACTTGCTGTGCATTATGTATGTACTTTGAAATGTGCAGTACCAGTTAAATGTTGTGAACACACCTACTCATTTGTTGTTATTATTAACTGAAACTAATAAAAATACATTTTGTTAAGTGAAATAATGCTAAAATAAAATATAAATATTAGATAAAAAATGTAAACATAAATGGGAAATATTGATTGAAATAAAGTCATTAAAAATGATAAATGATTAAAATTGAAATAAAAAAGCTAAATAGATAAAAAGAAAATGACAAAATTCTAAATAATAAAAACTATAATAGTATATACATAATACTAAAATAACACTGCTCATTTAATAATATTACTTTTTTAATTTTAAAGAAGTTTGAATAATTATTATAATTCTATGAGAGTGGAAGTCCACATCACAGCAATAATGACACCGAAACAGAGAAACGATATCATTGGAAGCATTTTCAGAACAATGTTTTTTTCCAGCTAATGAACCATAAAAACATTGACAGCCAATCAGAATACAGAAGCCTTAAACCCCAAGCTAATGCAGTTATAAATGAACGACCTAACCATTGTTTTTATTTTGAAAATAGAAATTATCAGACTATATAGATGTCAAATTGGTCACACAAGACTTTTTTGAAAGTGGAAGATTTACCTTTATGTGATTTTTGTTGTTGTTGTAAGTCTTCCTTCACTATAAAGCATTTTTGGAATGTCCTGCTTTAAATGGTATTAGGCAACGTTCTTATACAGAGAGTTCATTAATGGATCTAAGATTTTTAAAATCAGGTGAAACATTAATCTAGTCTGGTGTTTCCAAACAATGAAAGTGTTGAATCACAATGCATTTTATATTAAAATGCATCATAAATATGGAATGAGACCTATGAGGTATAATATTACATGGTTTTATGAATGCCTTTTTTTTCTTCAGACTTGAGGCCAGTGTGTTATGAGGAACCAGAATACTGGTGTTCAGTGGCATATTACGAACTGAACAACAGGGTGGGTGAGACATTCCACGCCTCTTCCCGAAGCATCCTCGTGGACGGCTTCACAGATCCCTCCAACAACAAGAACCGATTCTGTCTCGGATTACTATCCAACGTCAACCGGAATTCTACCATTGAACACACTCGCAGACACATAGGCAAAGGTTTGTTTAAAGTTTTACATTTTTTGCATTCCTGTCTTTGTTGAGGGTTTTTGGATCTGAAATTGTTGCTTTGAGAAGATCAAGCTGATAATGGTCTTCCATCAGTTGATGCAATTCCAAGAGAAAGTAATAAAATAAAATAAAAACACTGTTTTTATTGCGCCAGATAGTGCTGGTCAGTCAACACTTTAGAAACCCAGCGAGAAAGATAAAGTCCAGACTATCCAAATGTTGGTTTTTCTCAGGGTGCTGGATGAACGTCACTGTGCCAGTGTTGAAAAGACATTAAGCGTTGCCATAGGTTACAGCAGTGAGAGAGAGAAGTATGCAGACACACACACACACACACACACACTAGTAGGCACAGAGTTCCATCTACTTGTGTGAGAGATCCTAGTTGGAAGAGCGCCAAGGACAACGACATAATCCAGATCAGGATGCTTCAGGAGAATGGAGATTATTAAAGTTTCCGCTTGGCACGTGATAAAACATGATGAATGCTGGGTTTATGGATAATGATTTCTGGGATTTACCAAGTTCGAAGGTGGTGATATACTGTTTTTGTGTGGACTTTGAAGTAGTTCACAGTTGTGTTATAAAAGCCACTTTAGAATTGTTGTTATACTGTATGTTATTTTTTATTCTTTTTGTGGACCTGTAAGTGTATTTAGTCTCAGTTAAATGTGCGACTAGAAACATGCTTTAAAGCCTTTTCTCTCTTCTGTTGTAGGTGTGCACTTGTATTACGTCGGAGGGGAGGTGTACGCAGAGTGTCTGAGTGACAGCAGTATTTTCGTTCAGAGTCGGAACTGTAACTACCAGCATGGTTTCCACCCCACCACCGTCTGCAAGATCCCGAGTGGATGCAGCCTCAAGATCTTCAACAACCAGCTGTTTGCCCAGCTGCTGTCGCAGTCGGTAAATCATGGCTTCGAGGTGGTGTATGAACTCACCAAGATGTGCACCATCAGGATGAGTTTTGTCAAGGTAAAAAGATTTATATATATGTGGCATATAATGGCATATACAGTAGCATGTACAGCCATATAAACCCTATTGGGCTGCTAATAAAGGTTATGTAAATCCATTACTATTGATTCACTAGAAAGAATCGACTCATTAGAGTCTTTCCTTTGGAAACCAGTCTACACTGGTTGTCCTGAATGCGTTTGATTCACTTAAAAGAACCAGCTCATAAAAGTCCTTTGTTTACACCTGCCCCTTTTCCACCAAAGCATTTTGAGAGCCGGTTCGGAGCCGGTGCCTACTCGCGAACCAGTTCTTTGTGTTTCGACAGCCAAAAAAACGGTTCTCGGCCAGGAAAATTGGTTCCAAAGCGGCACCAACTCTTTGCTGGACTAGAACCATTCTTTTACCACGTCATGCTTACGTTGGGGGCTGGGGGCGGGTTACTGTGAACAACAACACGACGGGAATGGGAAAGCTAAGACGTATGGCGACGTACACAGTGACGTAACGACGTCGTTCGCTGGGCTCTCTAGTCAGTGGAAAAACAAACAGGTTCTGAGAAGGTTCGCAAGTTGAACCAACTTTGAACCAGCACCAGTTCCGAACCAGTTCTTTTTTGGTGGAAACGAGGTAACCGAGAATCAGTCTACACTGGTTGCGCCGGATGCGTTTGATTCACTTTAAAGAACAGGCTCATAAAAGTCATTCGATTTGGGAATGAGTCTACACTGGTTGCGCTGTATGCTTTTGATTCACTAAAAAGTATTGAATCATAAGAGTCTTTCCTTCGAGAATCTGACTACACTGGTTGTGCTATATGCTTTTGCTTTTGATTCACTAAAAAGTATTGAATAATTAGTCTTTCCTTCGGGAATCTGACTACACTGGTTGTGCTGTATGCTTTTGCTTTTTGATTCACTAAAAAGCTTATAAATCTTATTAGATTTATTTGTTCAGAAATCAGTCTACACTGGTTGCGCTTTCAATAGTGGTGCCATGTCGATTAAGTAGGCTAGTGTATAACTATGAAACTCTGTCAGGGAATTTTAGAAAGGTGTTTTAGTAACGTTTTTAGAAAGAATTTTAGTACCAAACGGTTCTACGTGCGAGAATTTTAAATAGAACCAAATAAGTACCTGTTCTCGATACCCAAACCTAAACTCTATTCTCTTTTTCTTCAGAAAATGCAAAAATCTGCTTGATTTTAGTTTATTCTAAATATAAATATAATAATATACAGTATTTTATATAAGACTGTTGTCAAGTTTATTACCTCCAACAACAAGGTTACAAAGTTGCTGTTTAGGACTATCGCAAATACAGAGAGTTCATAAACGTCAATCACAAGCCAACAGCTCTCTAGGTGGTTAGCAGTTTCAAATAGAAAATCTTCTAAGTGTTGCTATGCAAATGTAATATGTAGATATTCTAATCTTTGGCTTTCTGTTGGATGTTGCTCTGCCAAAACACTGCAATCCCATAGCTCTGGAGTTCTTCGGTTACCGACTGATACGACATGCGCTATATTCCCTGCTTGATTTGTATGTATGCGGACACATAACAAATTGTTTGTTATTATTTCTGTTAAAATACTTTATGAATGCAATTGCAAATTAGTTTTTGGAAAACTAGTATGCATTTATTTTCCCCAACTCCTTTTGGTGCTGCTAGTGGATCACAAATACTTGTATTATTGTAGTTTTTAAAAACATATTTCGTGCTTAAGATGTTTTGTAAAGATGCTCAAGTATTGAGGCTCAAATGTCTCCTCTTCTCAGGGCTGGGGAGCCGAGTACCACCGTCAGGATGTCACCAGCACCCCCTGCTGGATAGAAATCCACCTGCACGGGCCCCTGCAGTGGCTGGACAAAGTTCTGACCCAAATGGGCTCTCCGCACAATCCTATTTCCTCTGTGTCCTAATGCATTACAGGACAAGGGGAATATAGTTCCCCAAAAGACTTTTATAGCAGCCCAAGACACATAAAGCTCTCTCTCTGTCTTTTCAGTGGATGTTTATGGTACTGGTATAGAATCAGCCAGGAAATATCATGCTGTTAAATAAGCAGCTGTGTGGTTAGATAAGTGTTGCATTGTTTAAAAAAAAAAAAAAAAAACTTGCTATTTCACAGTATGTAGTAGCTGAGATCAATTCAGATAGAATTGCTGTATTAGGAAGCCAAAGAAGTATGTTAGTAGACAGGTACTTGTTCTGGAAAAGTTTTATTTGTGTCATATTTGTGCCTTCTATAACATTTCATGTTGTTTTGTTTTTTTCCACTCGCGTTAGCTTTCTTGTTTTTGTAATACAGAAACCTCTCTTATATTTGTGCCTGATTGTTTTATGGCCATAACACAAAAATGAAATTTAAAAACAAAACACCAGAAGTCGAAAAATCCAACTACTTTGTATTAATGCAAAAGCTTTAAAACTACAGGTTATCAATTTTCACAAGATCAATACAAACTTCCTTTGCTTATTGAGCTTACCCCGTCTTTAAAATAATAAAGCTGATTGAACAATTCTGTGTGTATGCTGTGTCTTTCAGCTACACTGTCAAGATGTGGCTAAAAAGGTCAAACTAAATTGTAGCTTTCACTGACGACATTATGATGACATTAACAAACATTACAGATTAGATTAAGATCTCTAAAAAATGAATTTCTACAGCTGCCGATTCATATTTTCTATCATTAATTTAAAAATACTAAATGATACAAATGAGGCTAGGATGGCTAGTCAAACGCATTATTGATATACAGTAGATTTAGCTGCCAATTAGTTTCATGATATCAACGAGCTTGATGATGACAGCAGTATTTTAGATCGATCGGGTCCTTGTCAAACATCCCAGTTTTCAGAATGCAGTGTTGATAGTCTTCACACCATCAAGGACAGCTGCAGGTCCCACACATAGAATATTCCCCATTGAAAATTTCGGTGACATTGTGACCGCATTAAATCCTCAACAGGATGAGTAAAGCATCTTCAGACTTCAGAAGTTGTGCTGTGTTTGAGCCCGATTCTGTGTGGTCAGTAAACGCTGCTGTTGCTGAAGGAAGCTGATGACTTCTGGACTCCTCAGAAGAGACTGAAACCCCAAAACAACATAACATCAGCTAATGCTAAGTCACTTTGCTAAGAAAGAATATTCAGTTAAAATAAATATTAATGACATTTGTCACATATAAAATATGCATATATATGCAGAATAATTGATATACAAATCAATCAATTAAAAGTAAAAAAAAAAGGAAGCTAGGAGGAAAACATCAAATGAAACTTCACAGTATATACGTATATGTATATACACACACAGACGTATAATATATATAAATATAATAATATATATACACAGTATGTAAACAAAAACTTCGTTAGATTCGATTTGAAAGCACACACACATATATATATATATATATATATATATAAACAAACATATATATATATACATATATAAATATAATAATATATATATATATACATACACATATATATTACGTAAACAAAAACTTTTGTTAGATTCAATTTGACAGGACTAATATATATATATTTTTTTTATTGCACATAATTTTACATTAACCTTTTTGATTCTGAATCCCCCCCCCCCCCCCCCCTGTATAATATGTGGATGATATACATTTATTAATATTAAGAAAAAGAAACTTCATTCAAATTTCATTTTCCATTTTTTTGCATGGCTACATGAATGATGCATTATCTACTCTAATACCCACACACCTCTGCACCCACTGCATTAGGTTACCAGGGGGTGTACAAGTAAAAATCCTCTAGCTCAATAAAGTGTTTTAATGCACTCACCAGTCTCTTCTGGTTCAGCACCTGCTCAATGAGGGAGGGTCTGGCTGGCCTGTCTCCTATGGTACCCAGCCGTTGCTTAGTAACGGACACAGGCCTCTCCTCCGTACCCTCCTACACATCACGAAAGACAAAACAGTTTGAAATTAAGCTTATAAAGTTGGGACCTTAAGTTCAAGCTTAAACTGAGACTGTTGTTTGTCCAAACGTTTCTTACGTCTAGTTTTCCAGTTGACATGGCCTGGTCGCTTTTCTTCTTCTTATACTTGTCCTTGTACATTTTATTCCGGTGTTTTTTGCACATCCAGGGTTTCCTGGCTTTGGCCACCTGAGTCGTGGTCTCCGTGCAGCCGTCATAGATGCAGGTCTTGGACACGTTCTCGCTCTCTCCGGACGTCTCGTCGTCGTTGAGCTCGTCGTCTCTCGCCTCCGGCACGTCGCTCTCGTCGCCCGGGTCTTCCGCGTCGTACGGGAAGTTCTCCTGGTCTGACGGGGTGGTGGCGCTGCTCTCCGCGGGTGCGGGGGTTTGGCTGTCTTTACCCGTGTTTGCTAAACTAATATGAACGCTGTCGTTCATGTTGTCTTTATTAGAGTCCCACCTGTCATTCAACCATACGGACCAGACTTGGCACAGAATACCTTAGTTTAAAACGGATTTTATCTGTCTGTTATTAAAATACCGCATTGTAAATTGCAGTGACCCAATAAATATAATCTACCTGCATAAAAACGGAGGAAAGGAATATGAGCTTTAAAGGAGGTCACAACAAAAACAAAACAGTCATGGCCGCTGCAGAAAGAGACTCGCCTCTGTGTGTGTGTGTGTGTGTGTGTGTGTGTGTGTGTGAATCAAATGGATGTTTCGCCCTCTACCGGCACCAAACTGCGATGCAGACTCACAGACACTCCCAAAACACTGGCCCTAAACTACATTTTCATATGTAGGCGACACTTAAATATATGAATGTCATTGCATTATATAACAAAATATCAAACTAAATTGCAGACGATAGCGCAAAAAGCCAACATGTCTACTCCGCTTATGGAGAGCATTCTGACATACCTGTATGGCAATCTGTCCCCAACAAAAATACATCTCAAGTTCATGTTGTTCATCCAACATGTTACAGGCATGTTAAAGATACCACCAAGGAACCATCTAACCCAGCACATAACTGCTGAGATCTCTAAAGTGTTGGGATCTCAGCTCTAGTTTCTTTCCAACAGCTGTCAGACAGCTTTGTAAACATTCCTAGAATAACCATATCACTCCTCAGGACCACTTTATGATTTCTCCTTATTTATCTGTGTTGGATCTCAGTTTGGGTTTTGTATTATATTGGAGATTACATGTTTATATTGTATGCATCGTCCATTGAAAATAGTAGCTATTAGTTCAAATGGTTTTATTGTGTTTTACATAAAAGCCCCTTTCCGCCACATACGGAAAAAAAAGTAATGACATGAAAACTTGATTTCTTTATCATAATTGACTTTTTAATGTAACAATTAGACTTTACCTCAATTCCGACTGTCAGTTTCGACATTAGCTCATAATTACAACTTAGTTTGTCATAATTTCGACTTATCTCATAATTATACAGTATCTTATCATTTTTACTTTTATGTCATAATTATGAATTTACCAAAGCATGATTTTTTTTCAAGGTATTTTATTGTCATTACATGTTGACACATGAGAACAAAATATGTACTCAGGACCAGCACTGTAATAAAAAAATATAAATAATATAGGCCTACCTACAATAAGTTTAAAATAGTTTAATAGACTACATTTAGAAATAACTTAGTAAACTAAAAATACCTGAAAAGTAAAACCTATATAATAAATAACTAAGCACCAAGTTTTTAAAAGCAGTGCATCAAATTCACATATAAACCAGAGCATCATTATGACAAGGCACAATGAATAAGAGGGATACATGATAAGGAGAGATCAGTCACTATAAGGCAGGGATTTCATGAGTCTCACAGCCTCTATAGTAAATGCAAATAGTATTCTTATGTGGCAGACATGCGGTTCCATAGTTTTATTCTGTTCTGTTTTGTCCTAAAAAAAAAAAGAGCCAATATAACAATAAATATTTTGCTTTTAAAAAATTAAGACAAAGTATTTGGACATTGTCTGGTTATCAAACATTAGTGGACCCTGTCCATAGTTAGTGTGACCTGTGTGAACTTGTGAAACTGGCTTCATAAAAATCACTATAAGAGCTTAAGTTGGTCAAAAGTGCATGCAAAAGTGAAGATCTATTTCTGCTATATTTTATTAATTTCTAATACAATGACATTTATAAGAGTGCCTGAAGTTTCCAACTAGCACTAAAATAAAAACGGACTGCATAATTGTTATTATGCTAATATAAAATATATTTGTATTGCACTGTTTTCAATGCATTTTTACTAATGATTTTTCTGTTCTGTAACTTTTTTGCATGGTGAATGAAAGACATGTTTCTTATGCATATTTTATGAGCAAATCAGATTTTATTCAAGCCTTCCAAGAGATGACATGTTGTATTATATTATAAAGGATATAATACTTATGTATATGTAGGCTAAGTGTAATCATATTGTCAAATATATATATTTTTAAATATGAGAGACAGTATCATGGCAGCTTTTCTATTTACAGTTCATTATGTACGTTAACATTTTTCCAAAATACAAGGCCTTTATGTCAATGCTTCAATTCAGTCCATCTGGAGGATCTTCTGTGGGTCTCAATTGTTACACAGTTGTTTTATACTGTTGACAGAATTATTTAATGTAAAACCTTAACTTAATAATGAAGCTGATAATGAAATTTATAATACGGATAAATATTTAATTATACATCAAAATGACCTCTAAAATATCTCTAAATTTCTAGTTTATCAGTACATTCAGACATGTGTGTGATCCTTCTCTCTCTCTCTCTGCTAGGACAGCGAGGACACTGTTGATCTCTGTGAGGAAACACTGCAGATCTCCATGTTCGTGAAGGAGCTCCCGGCCTCACTGCTGCATTCTGGGTATGAAGAACTAGAGGATATGATGTTTTTCAGCCTGTGGAGAGCAATGATCAACAGGGTGAGCAGGAAAAGCAGCAAGCTGAGGAAGATGGAGACATAGACATAAACATTGGCAGTTCGTCCATATGAAGCAGCGGCCGCCCCGGTAGAAACAGATGTAGGGCTGAACCTCAGGAAACTCTCGCTGTTTACTCCCGTACCATTCATCTCCTCCACCGACCCATCCATCCCAGACATATCTGATGGATTTGGGAATCTGTTGGGAAGATAGGATAAGGATAGATCAATTATTTAAGTCTTATTATTGCTGACTTAATTTGCTATTTTGTAATTGAAATGATTACTATTATTATTTATTATATAGGATTGTGTGATCATATGATCATACAGAAGGTATTTGAAAGTATTACTGGACACATTAATGTTGTTCCATTCACACTAATTGTAATCATAATAGTTAATATAGCTAATTGTAATTAATAATTTTTTTAATCATTATATTATATTATGTTACAATATTAAAATATATTATAATACCTATTTTTATCATTTGTTTATTATTTAATAATTCATTTTAATTTTAAATAATATTTATAATTAAATAATATATTAGACTATATAAAATAATATACAATTTTTTTTAATATATGTATATTAGGATTAGGATTGTGTGATTACATGATTGGGATCTTAGATTAGATATTTGAAAGTATTACTGGACATTTTAATTTTCCATTCACACTAATGGCCTACTGGACCATTGATAGGTCAAACTTTAATATGTTTATTGCATTTATGAAATATTTAATAATTTATAAATGTGAACAAACAACCATTTATTAAATAGGCCTATTGAATTTTTTTTAATAAAATGTATTTATTATGATTACATTATATTATAATTAAACAAAATATTCTAATATAATATCAAAATTATTTTACTATATAATATAATAATTAGTGCTGTCAAATCGATTAATTGCCATTAATCACATCTAACATAAAAGTTTGTATGTGTGTGTGTGTGTGTGTGTGTGTGTGTGCAAATACACACATATATTATATATTTTATGAATTACAAATATTTGATTAAAAAAATTATTTAACGGCACTCTAACAATAGTGATTGTTTAGCATGTGGGACTGTGCTATGCATGTTCAAGAGTATATTGCTCAATAAACCACCACCCGTTGGGTGATAAACAAGATATTCTGGAGTCTGTGAGTATAAAGACCAGAATATAACAGGCACTAATAATAATATAATTTTAATAAATACTTAACATATATTATAATATTGTTTTTTGAGAATACCTTACAGCCGTCAAACTATTTTTTCCCAAGACAATTTCCAAAGTGCAACAGTGCACAATCTGTTGTCTTACACTTCATTTTATTAATCTAACAGGCCAGTCATATTTAATGAGTTGAGCCACCAGAGTTCACTGACTATTTCCTTTTCTGACCTCTGTCTTTGATGAATGTTGAATTTTTACTGTTCAGAAAAAACAACAACAACAACCAGAACACTTAAATACTTCAGATTGAATGTGAAGAGGATGATAATCACATTTAATTATGCTTTTTGTATCCAGGCAACCTGCATATCAGTGGGCTCATAAGCTGGTGCAGCTTGTTGTTAGGCCATCGCCGGTCCATTAGGACTTTGGGGTTGGTCACACCGGCTCAGTGGTGCACACAGAAGGTCAGTCTGTTGTTTACACAGCCTTCATACTCACACCTCATGAATAATTGATTGAGAGGTGCCTGAGCAGGAAAATGTCACAGAGTTTCCGAATTTAAAGAGAACAACATGCCAAATCATTTGTTTGACAGGCTGTCGGTATCAACAGTGCTGTTTTACAAAGCTGGTTTATTTGTGGTCTACAGTACATTCTAAATCTGATCTATAATTGGAAGCTTACCAACAAACATTCAGCATTGAGCATAAAAGTCTTTCATATTTATAAGCTCATATGACAGACAGCGTTACATGATTCACATTTAGTTCTTCCCCTGAGACGAGCACAATTTAGTGGAGGTCACCTCAGCTGTGCGAGAATCCTTTTCATATCAATTCATAAGAGAGCATGTGTGCATTAGTGTGTAAATGAGCTGCAAATGAGCTGTCACCATCTGATTTCAAGACACAATGTGACTTTTTATTATGTGTTCTTTCACATTTGTAGTTCTTAATCATTGGATGATTCAAGAATATGATTCATGGAATCTTTTTTTATTAACACTTGAATGTAGGTAAGTTTCATTAAAAAAAGCTGAACAAAAAGTTGAAGAAAAAAAAACCCCACGGAAAGCCAGGAAATTCGATCAATGGCCGGGAAGCATATTCTCATAAATAACAGAAAATTCCGTCAATGGCAGGAAAGAGTTCAAATTGATGGTAAAACTAGTTCTGTTTCATTCCTCCTGACCACCAGAGATGGTGCTATATTAGTGGATAATCACAGCGCCAGCCAGATAGGTCGAAAAACATGTGACTTCATTGGTATGAGGGAATATTATGCCACTGCAGCTCAGAGCCCCACCTCTTTCGCTTTCTCGCATTTGGATTAGGTCATAGTGTTATCAATTCTCATCGTCAAGCAGCTAATTTTTCGTCCTCCCAAGCTGTGATGATGCGTTTTGCATTGGAGTGAATTCATACTGGATTTTCTCTTTACAATTTTTGGTGAGTTCTCGCACGGTGGAACTTGCTTCACCGTTCTATTCGGTTGCCCGTGCTTGTTTAGATATATCTGACCATTATTCTGAGTTGCTCTACGTGCTGTCGGATTATGAGCCGTCTGGGGACCGATTGTGTGTGTTCTTTCCACCGCAACAGCACAGTCGCTGTTTTTATTTTATTTTGCTTATGGGCTGTTACTGTATGGTGTCAGTTACCTCACGGTTCTAGGCGTGTCACCGTGCTGTTGACTAGCTTTTTTGAGCGTTTTGCATTTTACTTTGTCTTGTACTATCTGCCCGATGATCTTAACCGTGGGTGTTGGTCGAATTTGGAGACCAAACTCTATTTTCTCTGTTCCTTGCAGTTCATCCAGAGAGATTTTGCTATCACTCTTCGTGGTTGTATCAAGAGGGTTTCTAATTATCACAGTTCAAATGGCGTATCAGTCAATTTCTATTGCCTTCCCACTGAATTGCAAGCTGAATTTTCCTAATGAGCTTCTTCCTGACGATAGGCATGATCTCTGGCCATCATGCCTGGGTGTTCAGCATCTGAAGGAAGCACTTACGGACCCATGCCTGCATAGTAGCTTACTGTCTATGTCGGATAGACAGTTGTGTTTGGCGGGACTGGACCACAACCAGGAACCAGGATGCTAGTGTTTTGCAAGCAGATCTGAATTTGCGGCAGAGAGCTCAAAAGTGCCGTGCCTCAGCAGCTGGTGCTCCTCAGGCTAAGAAAAAATCTAGTGTTAGTGGTAGTCATTTGGGTGGGCACCTGTTATCAAGGAAAGTTGCTTGCCTTTCTTTAGACATGAAACGTCTCTTGCAAAACCTCCAACCAGCAGACTCAGTTCCTACTGCTGCTGTGGCTTCCAAAGAGGACGCTCACTCACAATCATCTAGCGAAGAGCCTACCTGAGACCCTATACTCCACATAGCCCCCACCTTGATGCTATGCCTGCATGTGCTTCCGACCGACACACATTTCCAGGATCATCTTTCCACTAAAGTTTCTGAGCTGCAGGACAAGCCAGTGGGATCTATGGTAGCTGGTGGTTCTAGTAAGGGCTCTCTTCATTCTTCAGGCACTGCTCCACCCCAGGTGGATGACACATTGGAAGTGCTTCTGGTGGCAGTGACCCATCTTGGTCTTGATGACTGCCCTACACATACTCTTCAGTTTATAGCCAAAAGGCGTTCCAAGACTGCTCGCACTCTGGCTTCAATGGCAGAAGCTGAATCCATTGGAGTGCGGAGTGTACCTGAAGTCGAACAGCTGGGACGTACTGGCTATGGGGAATGTGACAGAGAACTGGGATCTCTCACGGCAACGCTCTTGACTGCTCGCTGGCAGGTATGGCTTGCTCAGGCCAGATCGCCAGAGGATTGTAAAAAGACCTTGAGGGATCTACCCATCGTTCCTGGACTTCTTTTTGGTCCCGATGTATCTGAGGTGTTGAAAAGACTCATGAAGATGTCTTTGACCACTCAGCAGATTTTAGAATGCCATCCCAAATTTTAGAATGCCAACAGCACCTGCTCATCGGCGTTACATGCCTGTGCAACCATGTTTTCGCCATGACTGACTTCAGGGCCAGCAGAGATTTCCGAGTTCTGGTGATTTTGATGATGCATCTCCCCCATAGTAGTCCAGCCCCCACCGTTCTCCAGAGGGGTCCATGTCAGCTGCCCCCCAACAACTTCAAAAGGCCGAAACTTCAAGGCCTGAGATACTAGGGCTGGTGGTCGGACGTTATACGACACATCATCTGAGTTGCTGGGAGAGCACAGTGTCAGACCCTTGAATCTTGGCGACATTGCGCAACGGTTATACTCTGCAGTTCCACCGACAGCCCCCCAAGTTTTCGGGTTGCGTTCCATCAGTTGTGGTAGACCCGATTCATTCAGTAGCTCTCTCTCTCAAGAAATTCTTTCCTTGTTGGAGAAGAGAGCAACCAAGGAGGTTCGTCCCCTATTTCAGAGGGAGGGGTTTTACTCAACATATTTTCTGGTTCCAATCCAAAGCGAGACAGGGGTTTTCGTCCAATTTTAGATTTTGAGGTGACTCAACAAGTTCTTAAATAAGCTCCCATTTCGCATGACCGATGCTCTTCGGTCAGTGGCAGAAAGAGATTGGTTCACAAGTGTTGACCTTGCGGATGCATATTTCCATGTTCTGATTGCCATGCATCACAGGAAGTTTCTATGCTTCAGTTTCAGAAACAAGAGTTACCAGTTCAGCGTTCTACCATTTAGACCCATACTTATAGAGGTATCAGTGGAAAATGGTCAAGGGACCCGTTGATGGATCACATCAACCTTTGGGAGATGCGTGCATTTTTTCTGGCCTTAAGACATTTCCTTCTGGGTCTGGCGGGCTGCCACATGCTTGTACATTCGGACAACATGTCAACGGTTTTCAATCTGAACCACCAAGGGGGAACAAAGTCGGAGAGCTTGTTGCGGCTCACTCACAATATCCTCATCTGATCACTTCCACGGTTTGCATCACAAAGGGCTGCCTATCTGCCAGAGGTAGTCAATCAGGCTGTAGAAAGCTCTGTCCAGGAATTGGATAGATCAGGGTGAGTGGAGGCTCCACCCGAATGTATTTCAGGACATTTGGCAGGAGTTTGGATCCGTTTGCTTTAGAAAACACAACTCACTCCCTGTTGTGGTTTGCCCAGATGGAAGCGTCCAGTCCATTGGGGCAGGAAGCACTGTCACACAATTGGCCAGATTGTCTTCTGTATGCTTTTCCTCCAATTCCTCTGTAATGGGAGACACTTCACAGGATTGCTCAGGGCAGACACAGGGTACTTCTATCAAAGCAGAGGCTGTCATGATGGGTTGTTGAGGTTATTGTTTTGACCTATAATAAGGCTAAAACGAGTCGTCATTAATTCCATTCTCACTTCCTGTTATATACCTACATAACAATGTAATAAATTTGCATAATGCCAGCCTATGGTCTTCATTAGCTTCCAACATCTACTTTGATCCGCCCTAAAACACTGTAGTTGTCTCTTAGACTGGAAGAGTTTGGTTCGTCAAGAAGACTGTTTTCTGCGCTGCAAATCTACTTTGTGTGCACTTCCAAAGGATGAGGACTTGCTCTGGAATTGATATTGAAACACAGATGCCATCGTTCCTATCACTGTGTATCGAGTGCTGAGGAAGCCTCCGAAGCTGAATTTCAGATTTTTCCGTTTCCGACACGCACTGTAAGCGATATACCAATCACAACAGACTGTGCCATCTGACCAGTCAGAAAGGGTGGGATTAGAGAGACAGAATCTTCGAACAAACCGTTTTCAGACTCTTTGAGAAATGAGATGATGTGCATTGTATATTATGAGAAAATTAAAGTGATCTTGGATGCATATTGTAGGAGACCCCCAAAACAAAATTAGGAACCTTTAAAATAGCATAATAAGGGCACTTTAATGCATTTGACCAAATGAGACCTTATTGTAAAGTGTTGCCATATTAATTTTAAGAGTTGCAATTTTGCAAATCACTGTAACATTTATCACGGTGTTCAGAATTTGTTTTTGAGAACCCTAAAAATTATACACATATGCTGGACAAAACAAGTGAAGTATTTTTAGGCTGCGGTTCAGCTCACAACACTAAAACTTGCTATTTGTTTGTCCGCTGGCATTTTTCAGTCCCCTAAGCTTCATTGTGTGGGACGACAGTCGTCTGAGCCACAGCAAGCCCTAAGAGCCTGTGGTTAGAGTCTCATAAAGAGTCATGACTTATGACCACTTTCTTTTTTCTGAGTTGTGAGATGAATTCGTCTGCAGAAGCAAACGCTAGAAGACATGCAGCAACAAAGGGGAATCACACTTATTTTCCTGGACGTTTTCTCAGTCAACTTTATCGTTCCCCTAACCCGCTTTTCAGTTTATGAGTGAGATGCGATTCCCTGCGGCAATATAAATCATTCAATCCCTCTTGTGCTTTGCATGCAATTTCAGGAGAAGTTCAGTGGGTCATTTCAGTGTGCGGCTCTAATCTCTGTTTATGGATTTCTGTTGAGGGAAGCTTGTGGAAGGAGAATTTGGCTATTAAGAAAATAACTCAAAACATAAAACACCACAGAGGATGTCAATGAACGAGGGGAGCGGGGGATGGCAAAATACAGAGGGATTTAGAAAAAGACATTTGCACTGACTGGAATGGCTGATGACTATCCATTGTGATTTACCACAGGCAGATTTATCTCTTTAAATCACTTACTATACGATTACATAAGATAATTTCAATTAAGCATGATGACACATTTAAGTCAGTTTGAATATTAAATATTCCATGGCATCCCAGACACTTGAGTTTTTTGACATTCAAATTAAAAATAACTTCAACTTTTATCTTTTTTCTAAGTAATGAACATTGACAAGGAGAAATTCTGACCTTTCTGATGCAAAAAAGAGTCGTCGGCACTAAATCACAGAGCTGCCCGTCACGCTCATCTCGTGGTCCAGGAGAGAATTCCTTATGGGATTCCTTAAGCTATAGCACACACACGCTGAAATAGATGCCACTCGTGTTTGCACTGAGAGTGAGAGGAAGCAGGGTATTTGAATGCGCTCGGTCTGGTGGGCTGGTTCTCAACAGTGGGCTGGATATCGACTGTCCAGCTGTTTTACTCTGAATCCCCCTCCCTCTCCGTTTCATTCCTATCATCTCTCTCCCTTTCTTGCCACCCTCTCATCTCATTGACGTCTTTTCGGTTTCTTTAGCAGCTGATTTATGTTTCAATTAAAGACGAAAAAGATGTCTCGCTTAACTCATAAAAGATGGTACGATCGTTCTCGCTTTAATTGCTGTGATTGGGATTTGATTATCTCAGTGATATTACTCAGCTCAGCAGCTTAGACTAGATGACAGGCTTCTGTCTTGTCTTCTCCCATGGTGCCGTGCTCAGTCATTCATATCTGACAGAGCTAATCACCGCTCTCATCAGCATCATGAGCCGAGAGGCCTCTTGTAGACGTCTTTGTGGCGTTACTCTCAGATGTAATGAACACTCAATGAGACCTTTACCCAGGCGACATCACGCTCATATATTGTATGAAAGGGCTGTTCTGCTTTGTGAATTAAGCATGAAGGTTTTTGTTGAATTTATAAATGATTTAGTCAAGCTTAATCTTAAAAATGAAGGTTCTAAAAATGGCTTTTAACACTATGTCATAGAAGAATGTAACATGTAACAAGCACACTACAACATAAAGTGTCACCATTATAAAGTGTTACACATTTAAAAAATCTAAAGAACTTGTTCTGTATTTGTTAAAATCTCTTTGTTATCTCCTCAGTAACTGAATTTGTGACGTGTCGGTATGTCTGTCTACAGAGAGTCTGGCGCAGGCTGGCATATGGATGGAGCTTTGGATGCAAGCAGTGGGGCAGAGCTATGCATGTCAATAGGACAGAGGCGTCATGCCTCCTGGGAAGGTCTTATCTCTTCTGCTCTGTGCACTAAAGACACGCAACACAGATTATGGATCTGCGCAAAGCAAAGCATGACTCTCTGGCGCAGCTCGCTTTTGCTATTGTTTTGTGAATCATGAATGGGAATTCTGTTTCGGTAATAACAAAAGCTTGTGTTCTTAAGGCTCAAAAATCTGTCATCATTTACTCACTCTCATTTTATTCCAAACCTGTCGTTCAACTGTTTTTGTCAAGTCAATCTTTATTTGTATAGTGCTATATTGTTTCAAAGCAGCTTCACAGTGATGAACAGGAAAATAACGATCAGTGATCGTTCATCAAAAATAAGACGATTTCAAATTCTGCTTTAAAGCAGCTCAAAATAGACAATAGTGTCATTATTCAACTCAAGTCAGTTGATTGAGTTAAAGGCAGGGTAGGTCAATTTGAGAGAGAAAGCCATACAATATGAGGGTTTGGAACAACATGAGGGTGAGTAAATGATGACAGAATGTTCATTTTGGGCTTTTTCACATTCATCTGAGTATTCGCTCGCGGCTCGCATCATGAAATGTGCAAGGACGGGAGTTAGAGGGTAATATCTGCCTCTAGACATATTTTGGCGGCATTCCACTGCAGTTCAGATGCCCGCTGGGGATTGTGGGTACCCTTCCTGAGTCCTGCTGTGTCTGTCCTGTCTCTTGGGTCATTATAATTGTTCCAGCTAATGCCAGCGCTGAGGCACATGAGTGAATGCTGTTGGATTTTGATAAGAGCAGTGCCTTGGCTGATTTTTCCTCTAATCCATAAAACTAAAAATCGGAGAAGGTTTGTTATTCCCCTGATACAAGCGATTCAGCACAGCTTTGGTGCATCTGTTCCCATTGCACGCGAGTGTAGTTCGAATGTTAACACACGGCATTCGACGACAGGGTCGCCTGAAGGGTTTTTGATTAGACTGTGTGCTAACTTCAGGAGGAAAGGGTCGAATTGACAATGAATCATCCTCTCACCCCCGGTCTGCTCTACTGGTTTTGACAAGAATGGCATGTTTGAAGAACCTTTGTGGCAGACAACGGCAATGTGTCAATCAGGATTATCCTGTGGAATACTCTAGGCACTATGGGGAGGTTTACACAGTGGAGCATGTCAGAGGAATACTTTGTGGAGATGGCGCTCTCTCTTTCTATTTCCCGTTTTCTCCCAACTGAGATGATGCTCTTTGCATAGTAATCAAAGTCTCAGAGGTCTCTGTGTTGCTCAGACAGTATCATCTTTGAGTGGACTAACTTCCACCCTGTCATACAGGCACATACATGCTATGGTCATTTACATAGACAGATATGGATAAAAACGAACTAAAAAAGCAATAATTATAACTTCCAATTTAATTGAATTAAAAACTTAAGTGACTTAAATGGGTCTTTTTATTAGAGAAGTTGTAGAGTTATAAAACATTCAATAGAGAAATATATCATTTTCAACATTTATTAACTAAGATTTTGAAACAAAAAGACTAAAAATAGCAGTAATTACATGTTCCTATTTAATTGTATTTATTTTACACACAAATACTGTATGTTCAGGAATTTACATTTATGGATGTATACAGTAGTGGCCTAAAGTTGTGCCCGAAATTTGTTTTTATTGACCCTATACAAGTTCGATTTAAACCATCAAAATTTTTAATGTTTTTAAATATTTTAAATATGAAGGAAGAATAAAACACTAAGCTTGGTTAAGGTATTTATCTGACAAAATTATTTGGCAAAAAAGGCAAACTACAGCTACAGGTTTTATATGAAAAAAAAAAATGCATAGATGAGCTCAAGCATACATCAACAACAACATAATATTTTGTTGGTTCTCTCTTGTTTTTGCACGTGTTCATAATTTCTTTGGATGACAGCCTGGCCAAAAATTATTTCCGCACAATTTGCCTTATCACAAATAAAACAGTTGACTCCAAGCAAAACTATGTAACATTACTAAATCTTTAACAAATGTTTAATTTTTGTAATAAAGGATGAAGGCCGGACATCACTTTTGGCCACTACTGTGGATAAAAAACAAAAAATAGCTAAATCGTTAAAATAGTTCAATCAGATTTAATTTAATTTAAAAACTAAATTAACATTAAGTAAAAGGGCCTTACAAGCAATGCTTTTAATAATAAACTTTTTTTTTATTGCGCCTTTCCAAAACCCATGGGTCGCTTTACAAAGTTAGGTTAGGAATACAGTCTAATAAACATCCATAACAAAGTGCAGTTTACAGACCAAGAGCTGAAGAGTAATATTCAGAGAGAAAAAAAAAAGATTTTATGAGGTTTTTGAAAGAAAGAAGGGAGGATGCTTGACAGATGTCTTGAGGAAAAACATTGCACAACCTGGGAGCCACAACACTAAAAGACCTGAAAATTGTAATTTCTCCTAAGTTGTAGATCTATATAAAATAAATGCTTATTTAATCACTTATTTCTTTCTTTACACATTTGTGCAGACAACTTTAACCAAAGCAACTAGCACCATACAAGAATATGTTAAACTCCATTATATCTGCCTGCAGAGGTTTGGCACAGGAAAATTTGGTCTTAGCTGTGAACTGGCATCAACATTTCACAGCATATACGAGAACTGGAAATTTATCGCTATAACTCAGCTGTCGGTGGGCTGTCAGATGCAATACATCAAGATAATAGAATGGCAGGGATCCAATTCAATCTGCCTTACAGCATGCAGAACACTTCTGAAATTTACAGTCAAACTTCAGAAAATGTCCATATGGGTTATCAAATGAATCACTTCTTAGGGTGATTCCTTTCACAAACGCTGATTTTTGGCTAACACACGTCAGAACCCCAAGTTACATACGTCAGTACCGTGAGTGTTCATGGGCTACTGCATTCTCTGAATATTTTAGTGTTGATGTCATGTGTTTACTTGAGTGGGAAAAGAATCCTTCTGAAGTGTATATCCTCCTGAACTATAAGCACAAACCTAATCTCCAGCTCTGGGTTTACTGCTTGTTTATACATCACCTGATTCAAATCTCAGCATATCTTGCTCTGTAACACAGTTTACCCTGGGTGTCAGCACTCTGTTATTGTTGAAATTTCTCTCTCTGCAAGACAAAGACAAAATAACAGCGCCAGGGATGGAAAGAAAGAATTCATCATTTCCAGACAGAGCCTGTTTCTAAGAATAAACTCAACAATTGACAGCCATGTCGAGAGAGCCATGTTCATCTTATTCTCTGTGTCACAAATGAATGTAGACATTCAACCTGTAACTACTTATATATTGTCACTTGAAATGCAGAGTAAGCAGTTCTCCTCAGAGATAAAGGTTTACATTTGCACTAAATTCTCTGCTTGTGTTTGTTCTCAGAACAGGTCCGGTGGGTTTTGAATGCCTCTTTTCATGTGATCTCGTGGTGAGATATTTGTGCTTGAGATATTGAATTGAGCCCTGCTGTAGTTTATTGTAATGAGTTCTTTAATTGGATTTCTAGAGCCTTTGTATTGTGACACCTGCAGAGACTCGCATTTCTCAAAAGGTTCCTGGTCAAGGCCCATGCAGTGAATTGTTCAGTCTTACATCACATATTCAGAGCGATCTTCGCAGGAGTCAGACTTAAATGAGAGCCCACGCTGGTGTAAACATCCCCAATAGCGAGAAATGTGAAGCACATCTACAGCATTACTCAGCTTTGAATCTGGGTTGTTAAGAAATATCAAGCAGTGACAGCTGTGTCCTGCAGTGAGAAATGCTGCTATACTTCCTAATACACACACACACACACACACACATTTACAAACTTTCATGATAGATGCGATTAATCACGATTTACATGAAATGTACAAAATAAAAATAAAAGAATTATGAAATGTGATGTGTAAAAAAAAAAAAAAAAAAAATCGAGTTAGGCCCTAAATATCAGGATTGAATACAATATTTTATTTTGCATAATTTCCAATCAAGCTGTAATTTTTTTTCAAATTAGGCAAAAACATGTTTTTTTTTTACTGTGTGTATTTAGATAGAATAAAATAACCTACTAGAGCAAGACAAAAATGACCACAACATAAAGTTATCAAACATCTATTTTTTTATGTTATGGCAATGTTCATAGCTAGTGAAAATGAGATTTCATCTTAAATGTCATTGTGACAATAATTCAAACCTGTGTATAAATTCTTTACGTCGAAATTTTTTGTGTGTTATTTGTCAAATACGCATCATCAATACTGTCACTGAACAGCCAAGAAACGCGTTTCCATGGTTACCCAGCCATGTGACGAATCCTCAAGAAGATGCGAGTTTAATTAGCTTTTATTTGCTACACCTGGGGAAAGCAGCGGATCTAAATTAAGCCAAATATTTTAACTAGCCGCATGTCGATTGGTCATGTATATCGACATGCACGTATAAAGGGGTTAGAGAGACAGTCACAGTCAAAATACTGTGATCCATTTACTGAGAGTTTATTGGCTTTTTAGAGTTTGACGCAGTGGTAAAAAGGTTGGTTTCGACCGGTTTAGTTTTTAATGTCTTTTATTCAAATAGTTGTTTATAATTTGAAGTGTTGAACGGACTCTTCTTTTCAGAAGTGATAAAAATGGCTTCCCGTAGCTTCGCTCCTCTCTCCAGTCGTCAGGAAAACACGATAGGCCTGGGAAGAGCGGATGGCCTGCGCGCTCACAAGCCCGGGCAAAGGCTTGTACTCGGTGTTTTGACAGAGAATGATCAGCATAATCGAGTATTTGGCCAGGTTAGTGTCTGTCAAGGGTTTACATTTCTTACTCCAAAAGCGTAAGAAAGTGACGTTGTTTGTGTTTTTAAGATTTCATCCAAATATGAGTCAGCTTTTCATGCTGCATCTACTCGTGACGTCAACACAAACAGTGCTACACTTGGTGGCGATGAGCTTGAGCCAGTCGTGCAGTCAGCTGAACAGTCCACCTCATTCTTGATGCCTTCAGAGCTTCTCCTTGTAGATGATGTTATCCAAGATCTTGGCTCAGGTATGACAATCTATAAAAGTGTGAATATCACGATTATGAAACTGTTTATTGTTTTTAATATATATATTTTCCATAGTCACTTTAAAGCAGTGACTTTGCAGTCACAGCTATAACATAGTATATAATGCAATATTTATAACACTGAACCCAAGATATGTTTCTTTCTGTCGCTTCCAAGGCAGATCCTTATGGATATGGCTTAACTGTACTTCCTAAATATTTAGGGTCTTGCATGGATGCTTCTATGTGTTCATTGTCGGTGGATGCTTCCTCTGAGGACGTCTTGTGTGTTCCTGAGTATGCTGAGGACATCCACAGATACCTGCGTGAATGCGAAGTTGGTGTATTTACTCTTATCTGTGGCCGGTTGCATAAACCGTTTAGTCTAGTCTTAAAAGTTAGTCTCCTAAGTTTCTTCAAGTTAGTTACATAAGATTGCAGATTGGTCTAATTTCAATTGGAAAAGCTTGATTAGCCATTGTTAACTGCAAGTTGGTCAAACTAGTTCTTAAGACAGTCTTAACATGGTTGCTAAGTTTATGCAACTTGCCCCTGTATCTAATGCACTTTGCTTCTCAGGTTAAGTACAGGCCGAAGGCCAGCTATATGAGAAGGCAACCCGACATAACCAACTGTATGAGAATCATCCTTGTCGACTGGCTGGTTGAAGTTGGCGAGGAATACAAGCTGTGCTCGGAGACTCTCTACCTGGCTGTCAATTACCTGGACCGCTTCCTTTCGTGCATGTCTGTCCTGAGAGGGAAATTGCAGCTTGTGGGAACAGCTGCTGTACTCCTGGCTGCGTAAGTGATGAGCTATTGTCTTTAAGTGTTACCTAGTGACGTAACCGCATGGCCTGTTTCTGATTAGGAAATACGAGGAGGTGTATCCTCCCGAAGTGGATGAGTTTGTGTACATCACGGATGATAGCTACACAAAGAAACAGCTGCTTCGGATGGAGCAGCACTTGCTCCGAGTGCTTGCTTTTGACATGACTGTACCCACAGTGCACCAGTTTTTGATGCAGTACACTTTGGAGGAGCAGATCTGTGCCAGGACCGTCAACCTTGCTTTGGTGAGGAGAGGGGGGTATTTTTGTAGTTTTTTTTTTTTTCTAAATTGGATATTGATTTTCTTTTCTCCCTGCCCCATAGTTTCTTTCAGAGTTGAGCCTGCTAGAAGTGGATCCCTTTGTGCAGTATCTGCCTTCCAAGATTGCTGCAGCTGCATATTGTCTGGCCAACTACACTCTAAATGGGGCTCTGTGGGTGAGTCTAGCCTTTTTAATGGTTACGCTGTTTTATTCAGACAAACCAATTAAGAGTCTTCATGCTTAAACCACTATAGGTCAGGTGGTTTGTATTTTTAGTAAACCCCAAATACTTTCTCAAATTGTGTGCAATATGTCTAATCTAATAAAATGTCTTGTTTCTTACAGCCTGAGAACCTGTATGCCTTCACTGGTTACTCACTGGGAGTGATCAGCCCATGTCTGAAGGAGCTTCATAAGCTCCATCTAGGGGCTGCAAGTCGCCCTCAACAGGCTATCCAAGAGAAGTACAAGAGCTCAAAGTGAGTGGGCATTTGTAACATGGCTGTCTTGGTTTTTGCCCTAGCCCTAATGACTAATCCTGTCTTTCAGAAATTGTGGCGTGTCCCTTATTGAGCCTGTGGAGTCTCTGCCACTCCCTTGATGTTTTGGTGACCACATGGATTCCTTGGCCCACAAATGAACTGTAGCGCTTAAGTCTCTTGTAAATATTGAATGAAATTGATTTTTAAATGTTTTTTTTAAGACTTTTTAAAACGTGATTTTTATCATAGGTCGCTTAATACATAATGTAATCAAAGTTGTGACTTGTTTCTCTGTAAATCCAACATTATGTTGGTCTGAAGGCTGTACGCTCCCATTTCTGTAAAGATTTTAGATGAACGAATGGTTTTGTACCACTTTGTCTACCTTTCCTTCCTTAGGGTCTCATTACTGGTATACCATGTGTTTTACGTGTATACTGCATGCAATATCATGTACTCCATACTGTATTTCAATAAACAAAACAAGTTGCAGTGCTGCTTCCTTGGAGTCTTTTGACCAGTGTGGTACACTTAACCCTCTAAAGGACATTTATAAATGTGAGGGGAAAATTGCCTGTAAGACAATATTGTTCAGCCTAAATTAAGTTTTAGTAATGTATGATGTCCACCTTCAGCCAAAAATGTATATTTGCCATGTGCTGGTTTTTGGCAAAAGTGGAGACATTAGCAGCACCAGTTAGGTCACATGCTGTCAAGGCTCCATATAGAGTTCATTTTTAAACTAGAAAATGCACAAGTTCCTTTTGAAGAAATCTTGTTCAGTTCTAGCAGGCAGCACAATAGCCTTTTTGCCTGTTTTATAGAAGATCGAGGAAAAGCTGTACCTTTTCTACAAAGTAGTGGTTGGCAGTGCATCAGAAAATAAGGCCATAGTAAGTTTAAGATTGAGGATAGAAGCAGTGAGGGTGATGGCAGAGATTTAAGTCAGGCTTTTGGGTACATTTATCCTACACCAGTTTGAAGATGTGATCCGTACAACTATCCACTGCAAATTGGCCTCATTACACTGGCAAGCAGGGATGCTCCAAAAGTGATAGTCAAAACCAAGTTTTGTGTGGGGTACACAGAAAGAGTCTTGTTAATTTTCACTTGTGCTACAATCATTGATTTGGGATTCCAAGAGAAACTTTTCCTCTTTGAAACTAAGAATTATTTTCGTTATCCAGGCATTGAATTCAAGTTTTTGACCCCCCATTTGTGAGTTCCAAATGAAATATAGTAGCACAATATGAAATGTAATGTTAATAAAAATTTTTTTTAAGTAGTTAGTTTTTTTTAAAGACCCTTTCACTATTTTTCAGATAGTGAAAATGCACTTGAATGTGTGTGAAATTTCAGACAATTTGTCACAAATAATATACCCTGACAAAGTCAGTTCTAAATGACGGCAATTTAAAAAAAGGTCAAAGATCACATGTAGAAAAATGATTTCAGTCTTAAATATATGTAAATTTATAAAGTCTTTTTTTTTCTAGCTGTGATTACATAGTCCCGTATAAAGGGTTGATTTCCATGCGGCATTGTTTTATGGTAAACAACGACCTCTAGCGCTTACTGTGCGAATCCCGTCCCGAAAAGCAGGTTTAACTCAGTTTTATCCTTGCTGGTCAGTTTTTTTATTTTATTTTTTTATGGTTCCATCGTTTATTTAATCATTTAGGCTGTCTTATTTAGGCTTATATGACGTGCTTCACTTTAGAACGCTAAAATCTGTTTGGGTATGGATAGAGAAGAAAAGGTTTCGCCCTGTGATATTCACTTTATTCTTTCAGGTGTTTTTAAGTATTACACATCCAGTTTTTTCGCGCCTTGGAGCGCTATGACCAGAAGCGCTATGAACATTGTTTTAGTTTTTTCCCCCGTAATCTGGTTAAACCTGCTTGGTCACAAAAGCTGGTGGACTATTAATTGTACTTTCGAGCAGCCCGGCTGTCACGCTTTTCCTAAGTAGCTATCTCGTAGAGTAGACAACTTTAATAGTAACTCTTTTAGTTTTCAACCGCAAAGTCATAGCACAGTCATTTCTCTAAAGTGTCCTGGCATTGGAATGGAGTCATCAGATCCGGCTGAAATTCGAGCCATTCGCGAGAGCTATGCGAAAGCTCTGGAGTGTCTGAACACAGGGCTTCAGTGTGATGATGCTGGGAATAAGGAGCAAGCTCTTCTTCAGTACAGACTGGGCAGGCGGCATCTTCTCAGAGGGCTAGAGGTGAACACACAGGGCGAGCGCTGCGTCGGACGCGGCTGGGACGTCGCGCGACAGACGCAGCTGAGGATGAACGAGACTCTGAGCATTATCACCTCTCGTCTAGGGGTGCTAGAGTCCACTGCGACCCCGGGTCAGCGCCTTTACCCGACCCTTCCTGTCCTCCAGGACCCCCAGCCACCTAACACCAGAACACATCTCTCAGCTTCAGGAGGGGCCCCTGCTCGTCCTGCCTCCCCTATGGTGGGCTTCACTGTACCCAGTGAGCTTCCACCAGCCTACACTCCACAACCAACAGATGGGCACCTGTCACTCTCTCATGGAGGCAACAGGCCATTTCAAGCTGCTCAGCCCCAGCGTCAGGCATTCGCCCCAGTCAATCTCAGAGAGGTTGGCATGGAGGTTATGTTCTTGCCCAGTGGGGTCCAGATGTTCTTTGTGTCTGCTGAGGGTCATGTCAGCGCCCCTTCTTATCCAGGATACCTACGAATAATAAACAGCAGCCAAAACTCTGACAGGAGTGCTGGCTATGCCCCAGCCTACCTACAGGTAAATATTGTGTTTGGACAATATTTCTATATTCATTTGTATACTTTTTTTGGTCTTATTCACCAGCTGTGTTATTGTTAACTAAAACTAAAAATTGGGTAACACTTTACAATAAGGTAACTGTTCGTATACAGCATTTATTAATCTTTGTTAATGTTATTTTCAACATTTACTAATACTTTATTAAAATCTTGTTAACATTAGTAAATGCACTGTGAAGTAACATGAACAAACAATGTTGAGCACCTGTATTTTTTATTAACTAACGTTAACAAAGATTAACAAATACAGCAACAAATGAATTGCTCATTGAGTTCATGTCAGTTAATACATTAACTAATGTTAACTGTTACCAAAATTGTTTTAAAAAATCTGAAATAAAATAAAATATAAATCTTAAGTGAAAAACCTAAACAACTTAAACGAAAATGAGAAATGAAATAAATATTGAAGTAGCCTACTACAATTAATTAAATTAAAAATAAATATGGGAATATAAAAAAAAACGAATAAAAATGACAAGATTAATCAATCTAAAATTAAAATGAAAACTGGAAATAAAATATAATAATTAACTAAATATAATAATTGTGACTTCTCCTTGTTTTAAGCAGAAAATGCTTTGAATTCTGTTTGATTTATGCTTAAAATAAAAAAATGCAGTACGAAAACAAACTTATAAACTTAAGTCTTAAGCAATCTTTTGCAAAAAAAGATTGTAACTTTTTAATATATTTTTACTGGCAAACAAGACAAAAATATTTTTTGTGTGTATGAACTGTTAATATATTCAGTTCAAAGTTTCATCTTCATTTTTTTAAACTAGCATCACATCATATATTATCCACCCTGTAATTTTGCTGTATGTTTACCTTGCACACAAGAGAGGTCTTGTGATGATCACATGAAACTGGGCGTTTTTTTATTATTAAGAATTACGTCTATGTAGGGTTTGGTTATTCTTGAACGTCAACTCATGGCTGACAGCAAAATAACTGAAATTACTGTCATGCTCATCATGTTATACAATTACAGGCACACACTTTCTTGTGTGGGAGAGCAGAGAGAAGTAGAAACCTTGTGTTTTATTAAGAGAAGGATTGAGATTCATTAGGAATAGATCATTCGATATGTAGTATTTGTGACAACTTTTAAACTCAGGGTAGTTTTACTTTCAGTTGGTTTTTTATAGTAATTTATATCTGACATGGTTTAAACATGATTCACTTTCAAACGTCAAAAGGGTGGTTTTACTGCTCCACCTCTTCTTTCAAACCCGCAAAAGCCAGCCCAACAGGACTCTGTGGAGGTTATATCAAATGCTTTAGGTCTGTTTGGTTTATGCAGTGCTAGAAACAGTCTTGTTACAGATGAAGCCAGGGCTCTTTGTACAGAGTCAGTCTGCACGCTGTTTCAGCACATAGAAATCTCATTGAATAGCTGACTGTCGGCTCTGTGCAGTATTGGCAGATTTCCAGTTTGAGGGCTGATAGCTGTCCAGTGCTCTCTTTGCTCTGGGGCTTGATGTAGGACACGTGCAGTCCACTCTCTAACATAACTGCTGCGTGTGTCCCACTGTGGTCTTTTGTCCCACTTTAGCTGTCCAGAACAAAGGCTGGCATTCTGAATGGTTGCACAGCGCCCAAAAATATGCAATAAAATTCCAGTCTCATTTGACCCCAGTTTTCCCTCATATGCACAGTGACATCCAAATACACAAAATTAATCTTTATTGTAGTTTAAAGCAGGGTTTTCAAACGTTTTGTCGCTCAAGACTAAAAAATATGGCTGTCAATACAATAAATGAACCATGATAAATTATTTCTGATGACAGAATGATGATCATATTCTCATATTTTCTGTTCTTGCAGGCTCCTGGGGGTCCTTGAACCTCAGTTTCAAATGTTTTGGTTTAAAAAGATAAGGGAAAGATCATGTACAGCAAAAGAGACTCTTCATTTTGTGCTTGCAGGTTTGTGATCGGATCTACCCACTGTACCCTGACTCCCCAATCTTACTTAGCAACAAAGGTGTGTTCACATTTCCTGACACCACAGCAGCAGTGCCAGGGTCCTACGTCGGGGTTGTGCTGTCCTCAGAGCTGCCTGCAGCCGACCGGGATCGGTTCCAGCAACAGCTGTCAGTGTTGGCACAGCTCAGGGTCCAGGTAATCAAACTCAGAGAAGAAAAGTTATGATGAAAAAAAGACAAAATTAATTGTTTTATAGCTGTTTCTGAATCTATACATTTACTTTTGTATTACTTATAATGGTGCAGTTGTGTTTAACATTGCTTGGCAAAATCCAGTCATTTCAATAGGAATCCATGTGATCCGGAGTATTGTGTGAGGGCGAAACATTTTCCCGCATAGTTTTCTCTTTGGGTTTGAGGCGGTCACACAAATATGCTGCACTGATGAACAATAAGCTCTTGGTTTAAAGGGGTCATATAATGGTACATACATGATTTTACTGAAATGTGTGTTGGCAGTGCCTGTACACAACCATCATAAAATGATAAAAATCCATCCAGTGTTTTTTTTTTAAATCTCCTTATGTTTTCCCCTGCCTCAAATCAAGCCAGTTCGACCGTGTGACGTCACACGGTCGGAAGCCCCTCCCACGATTGTTGATTGACAGCAGCGTTTCAACACAGACCCAATCATAGTCTGCGCGGACCGGCGCGGTCATTGTTGATACGCTGGAGCACTGTCTATGAGCAGAATGGCGTCTAAGCGATTGTGGTGTTCTGTTCTTGGGTGTAATAACGAACACAGCAGTCATTTTAATGTTCCTAAATCCGAACCGCTGAAGACGCAGTGGCTGAGTTTGTTTTCGAAGGGAATATTCCCCACGAGCAACGTCAATGCTTTCATGTTGGCGCGAATCATTTCTCACCAGACTGCTTTATAAAGGAGGGTCAGTATAAAGCTGGTTTTGCTAAGAAGCTGCTCATGAAAAAAGGATCGGTACCAGCTATTCGTGTTCCTGCTGAACCTCCAGAAGAACTGAAGTGAGTGTAACGTTTTATTAACCTTTATATTAATATTTATATTAATCTTTGCAAAACGCTAGCTGGACGCTTCACAATGAATGCGTCTAAGGTTTACACTCAGGGTACATTACGGCATGTTTTCTATGTACGACGTTCTCAATATAATTCATAATCCCACGTCTATAATGAACAACGCGTTATGGTTATTGTGTTATTGTGTTACGAACGGTGTACGCACAGAACAGAGAGGCGGGCTGAGCAAAGCTCATTATCATTTAAAGGCATATGCACTGAAACGGCGTGCTGAAAACAGAGCTGTTTTTGACCAGGTAAAATAAGTGTTTTCTTACAATACTAATGAGAATTTTTTATTAAAGTATATTACAAACTTTCTAATTTAGACCCTAAAGAATCATATTAGCTTGTACAAAAATGGCATTATATGGACCCTTTAAAAGTGACTTCTGTGTGAGTCATGCTTCATGCATTACTACACTATTGATAATGGACAATGGACCTTTTTTTCTTGTCCTCCAAATTTCACAGTTTATGTGAGATTTGTAACAATACAAAGCTAATTGAAAATCGGCAAAGTTATCCTTTAAGTTTACTACCTCATACTGGTTATAACTGAGGCCTTTTTATTTAAGGTAGATGAAGAGAAAGGTGGTGCTACAGGAAAAGACACAAACCTGAGTGAGAAGGTTCCTCCTTCAGAAACATCTCTAACACAATCACCAGGAGGGGAGGAGAAACCTGTTCCTGTGTGGAGTGAAAAAATGTCAGAGAGCATTCTAGCAGGTCTGAACTTCACGATCAGAGTAAAGTAACCAAAACCTGGAATGTTTATAGGTATCTCATTGGATAACTGGGATTTTTTTTTTTTATTGAAGTAGAAATTGAGTAAAGTTGTTTGTCGTGTTATATTTTGTAGAATTGTTTAAAGTTCATACTTCTTATACCGTAGTATGCACACATTGAACACCTTATTGGTACATTTTAAAACTTGCCACTAGAGGCCACTCTAATACACTCTAAAAGAAAAACAAGTGATGGCGGTATTGTGATTTTTCCCCTACAGGGACCTCCTGGCTGGGTCGGGGGCTTGTGCGAGGAGCTGAAGTTACCGGTAAAGCAATCCAGAGAGGAGCAACTAAGCTACGAGAAAACATCACCCCAGAGGAGACGCCAGCAGAGGTCAGCCCCAAGGTCACCAAGGGCCTAAATGCAGCCAAGCAGGCCACTGGGGGTGCTGTGAAAGTCAGCCAGTTTCTAGGTAAAACAATGGCGTATTTAGTTTTATCACGAAATATTTAAAGCCTATTTTTTTTTAAGATGTATAACATATTTTGTTCTATTCGACAGTGGATGGTGTCGCTGCTGTAGCAGATAGAGTTGGGAAAGAACTCGCTCCACACGTGAAAAAACACGGAAGCAAACTCATCCCAGAATCCCTCAAGAAAAGCAAAGACGGCTGCTCCAAAATGGATGGAGCCAAGCTGGTGGCTGGAAGCAGCATACAAGGTAACCGAATAAATCGTTCAAATGTCCTGAAAGGCTTTTGCCATTTTACTTTTGTCCTGCTAAATAGTAGCTTGACTTAGTATATCAAATTTGTAGATTTTCATTTGAACTCGTGTTAAAAAAGCTAATTGTGTTATAAACTGCAGGTTTATCAACTCTCTGGTCAAGTCTGGAGACAGCAGCAAAAACTATTGGCAAAAGTATAACTTCAGAGACGGTGACTACTGTGAGGCATAAGTAGGTGTTTTTTATTTATTGCTCTTCAGGATTCAGGGTTTCTCTTCTGCTTTCCTATTATTCTTTCCCCCAGCCAAAAGCCTGCTACTCTTGTTTTTTGCTATACCTATTTAAACTTCATTGCTTTGGGAAATGGTTTAATTTACTATTTCCTGTTGCTTTTTCAGATTTAGGGGTCTAGGAAACCTCTTGGACCCCCCTAGCAGAATATAAATGGTGGCGGGTAAAAACACACTGCGTTTTCTTTGACTAATGCCAAGTTCTAACATACCCAAAGTGCCTTATTTTCCTGAGTTATTGACGATTCAGAAGTTGCTGAGAAGGCTCTTGTTCTTATTAACGGTCTGTCAGTGTGCTTTCTGAATTAAAACTGAGGTGAATGCAACATTTTGTCTGCTTACTGTGTTCTGTTCATTTTCAAATGTTTCACTTTTTTTTTTTAGAATCAATAGTCAGACAATGTTTAAACTTAACTGAATCACTCCTGTCAGGTCTTATAGCTCAGAATACCTCCATGTTTTGATCAGGTATGGAGACGAGGCAGGACAAGCTGCAAACACTGCAGTACAGTCTGCTGTCAATGTAGGTGTCACAGCATTTAATGTGGACAATCTGGGCATCAAGGGTGTACTGAAGAGCGCAGGCAAGCAAACTGCAAAAGCAATGGTGAAGGATGAGTCAGGAAGTGACGGAACTAAGGAGAAAGAAAAGCCACCTAAGAAAGGGCAGGATGAGAAAAAATAAGGAAATATTTTTTGTTATGAATTACCCTTTTTTGTGTATGTTCTTGTAGCACATATGATAATTTTGTATTGATAATGAGATTGATATTATACTGTGTAATGTTTACAGAAAGATGCACTTTACAAGATGCACTTTAATTCACATTAGTGAAATGTTCTACCTTTGTTACAGCCTTACTTACAGATAATATATTTATATTTTCTTAAAATATTCAGAGGGTTATATTTTTAGAAGGAAACAATTGCATGTAATTTAGGAAGTACATTTAGGATTTAGCACTTTGCACCCTTCAGATGCACATGAGTCTGTGCTCTTGCTGTTTTGGGCCATTCTTGTATAGCTCAAGTTAATCTTCAAGCAAGTGCCTCATTAAAGTTTACTACAAAAAAAAAATCATAGTAACCTTTCTTTTTTTTTTTTTACTGTAGCTGTATCTAACTGAAAAATCTAACTGGTACTTTTTGTAACTTTTGTGTACAACTGCCATAGTTGTAGGCTGATAAGATTGAGTAGATTCTTCATGCATACCTTCTATTTGATATGAATGTACATTTGTCAAACATCAACGTTACAGTGTTGTTGAAAATAGTAAAACCAGGTTAAAGGTTATTTAGGTAAGGTAACAGCATAGAGAATAGGGGCCAAAAGTAATGTCTGAGGGGCATGGGCGTAGGTTTGGTCTCAGCTTTGGTGGGGACATCCCATCTGACCCCCCCCCCCCCCCCCATCTCATCTCATCTCATCTCATCTCATCATATTGTATCCTGACCCCCGATACACCATCCTGTATACTGTCAATAAAGAGCTAGTATAACTGTATAATCTCAAAAATGCACTCTCAAAAAATAAAAACATGAGACTGTAATGCTGAACAACCAAACATTTTATTTAACATAAATTATTATGTATCTTCTATTCTATATCAAATTCTATTGATATATTCTATCCTTAAAAAAAAGCAAGTTTAACCCTCCTACCAGATATTGTTATTTGGATATTATCAAACAAATAATGATTCATTATATTTGAATAACCAACAGTGTTTACTTTTGCCTTTTTAACATTGCCAACATGTTTTTCCAGACATGTGTCTAGCAAGTAGGCTACACTCACAAATACATTACATAAACAGAATGTAGAAACGAAAAATGTCTGAGATGATCCACTGTTTATGACTGCAAGATTCTAAGTTAAGGTAGGCTAATTAACATTCAGTGACTTGCTAACGTCTATCATGATAGCGCGACTTCTATGAGTCTATCCGTGCTGCACACCCCTAATTAATGCTCCTAACCTTGAAAGATTGCAGAAGCTAGGTTTAACTGTAACAATATCCTGGGTAACCAGGATCAACAGTTAAAACTATTTTCCACAGTAGAATCTGCATTTGAAAGCATGGTCAGTCACTCACTACTACTGCTAGTTATTTGTGTGGCTATATTTTGCCTACTTACACTCTGCTTTATGAAAAAGCTTCGTATGTCCCCTTTCTTCTTCTTGGGTGACATAGCTGATCTACAAAGTACAAAAAGGGGCAAAAAACGGAATATTAAAATGTTTTACCCTGGCCTTTGTATTTGGCATGCAGAGAGACAGACAGCCCAGGTAACTTACCGTCGGCGTCGTCACGCGCGCACACACACACAAACACACACACGCACACACCACCCGCTCGCTGCCAGTGAGTGCAAGCACAAAAAGTAGTCCCGGCCCGCGCGTGTAGCCTGCCTGTCAGATACCCCGCCGCCAATCAAATTACGGCGTATCTTGTACTGTCGTCGTCCTGGCCGTTGGAATCGATCCAAATAGCAGCGCAAATATCAAAATAGCAGTTCAAAGGAGCTTGCTAAATATTGGTGGGGACAAATTTGTCATCTCAAAATATTGATTGGGACTAGTACCTAGCGTCCCCCCCTAAACCTACGCCCTTGCTGAGGGGGATATTTGCAAAATACTTGCTTTTAATGACACTTCAGGTTCTATTAAACAATCAAAATATTAGGAGTATGTTATATTGGGAAGAAGAATACACTAAACCTTGTTAAGGTAAAAGACACAATTATTTAGCAAGAAAGGAAAACTCCAGCATGATATAATTATATATGGGGTTTATTGTATTGTGCAAAAAAAAAAAAGCTCACAAGAAATAAAAGTAGGCTATACATTTTTTGTTTTGATTACAGCAAACAATTCCCCTGAGTGTTGACTAGGCAACTTTATGCATGTGTCCTGCTTAACTTCCTTTCAACCCTCCTTAACCCGTTTAATCCCAAATTTTTTCTTGCAACTTGAGTACATGCATTTTACTCCTTAGGCCTCCCGGTCAGGGGATCTCTGGATAATCCGTAATTCGTTTGTAATTATAAAACGAAAATACCGTTTTTCTGTTTTTTGTTTCAAAACGAAAAACCAAATAACCGTTTTTGGTGTCAGAATCAAAAAACGAAAAACCAATTAAAAACGGCCCGTTTTTCGTTTTTTGGTGATCATTTTATCGTTATTCCTTTTTGAACAAAGAATGAAGAGAGTCTTTAAACTTCAGTCTATTCGTTTTTCGTTTATAAACCAAAAACGGAAGTCACGTGGTCTATTCCTTTTTTGGAAGCGAAAGTAACCGGAAACACTTTCAAAATAAAAGTTGGCTAACTATAGTTAGCGATGTGATTGTAGACTAAAACTGAACTAATATAACGTTTTTTAGTACAACTAAAGTAGCACTGGGTGTGAAAAAAACACTTTAGTTAACTGAAATAAAAATTTAAAATAATAAAATAATAACTCTGGCTGTTAGGGAGAATTAAACATTTGTAAGACCATTGGTAACCTGTAACTTCAGATTAAGACTAGTGAACTCATTTTATATGTAGCTTAGGATAGCAGGTAGCCTATTTATTTATAAGTTTCTATTATTTAATTCACATTTTAGTTTTGTAACATATTTATAGCCCTTATTGCTATGTGGAAGCTCAACCAGCAGAGGTCTTTCTAACCCCTTCTGTGCACCGACTCTTTCTGTGGGACAACAGGCAACAAGGGTTTGACCTTTTGACTTGTGTTTATATCAAAGAGAAGGCAAGCACCGCTACCAACAGAAGCTAATCACTGAGTTTGAAGGGTGTGCAGAACTTCACCTGCCTCCCAGCTCCTCTTTCTATGGCACTATATCTGCTAAACACTCTCAGCTTCCACCATCTACTGTTACCCCTTCTGTGTCAAAACAAAACTCTTCCAAAACAAATCTATAAAGTTGTATACTTTTTATTTTCCTTTGCATTTTTCTCCAGTGTAATATAGCCTACTTATTATGTTAGTTAAGTAGATTAAATATTTTTTATGCAGCTTGTATTTCTCATTAGTTATATAGACCTACTTGTGTGTGAAACCAGACAACCAGCCAAATAACAGCAATAAACAGCTAACATAAGAAAACAACTGAGGGAGAATCAAAAGAAGAAACAGTCAAGCAAATTAAATAAACACAGCACAGCCATGAGAACAAGAATAACAACAATACATTCAAATAAATAACTTAATGAAAAGCATAAAGAATAGTTCTACCTGTGACAACTAAAAAAAAATTAAATTTGTTTGGGTGAATGTTCAATTTTAACCATAAACATAATAGTAGTATTGTTTGTTGGGCTGGTGATAAAGGAAAATCAACCACTAATTTGTGGCCTGGTCACTCTTTTTAACAGTTTCCATTACACTCCATTTAGTGGCACTTTTGTCCCACTATTTCCAACAGAAGCATTACTAGTGACACTGCTGCCGCACTTGTAGCACCAAAGTCACAATTAGTCTTAGTATACACTTATTTCAATATCCAATTCCACAAAAGTAGTGCCACAATTCAAAGATGTGGCTTACCATAAAACATGATGTAAATATCTGAAAGTGACAACAAGGCCCTTTTATGGTGCCGGAGGAAGGAGTGGTGTACTGCTTTGTCCTGCCAGTCCAGCATTTATTTGAAGAGAGAGTGATGGTAGGTGACTGGGGCCAGTCTTGCTACTATCATCAGTCCTTAAACCCTGCACACAGTGCACAGGCTCACATCCTCCAGGTATTGGGGAAATCTGGGAGGCCCTGACATGAGTACCAGGGAGAAAAACTAAATGATTTAACTTCACTTTTATTTTACTTTACACAAGTACCAAGAGTACAGAGCACTGCCTTTCCCTGGTGGTTCATCAAACAGAATTAAACCCAAAAAAGCATTAAAAGATCTGAAAGTCCCAGAGCTAGAGATCATTTTTGACTGAGTAATGCTAGGTTTCACACACAAGTAGGTCTACATAACTAATGAGAACTACAAGCTGCATAACAAATATTTAATCTACTTAACTAACATAATAAGTATATTACACTGGAGAAAAATGCAAAGGAAAATAAAAAGTATACAACTTTATAGATTTGTTTTGGAAGAGTTTTGTTTTGACACAGAAGGGGTAACAGTAGATGGTGGAAGCTGAGAGTGTTTAGCAGATATAGTGCCATAGAAATAGGAGCTGGAAGGCAGGTGAAAAGGTCAAAAGGTCAAACCTTTGTTGCTTGATGTCATAAATATGTTACAAAACTAAAATGTGAATTAAATAATAGAAACTTATAAATAAATAGGCTACCTGCTATCCTAAGCTACATATAAAATAAGTTCACTTGTCTTAATCTGAAGTTACAGAGGTCACCAATGGTCTTACAAATGTTTAATTTTATTAAGAGTTATTATTTTATTAGTTTTAATTTTTATTTCAGTTAACTAAAGTGTTTTTTTTCACAACCAGTGCTACTTTAGTTGTACTAAAAAATGTTATATTAGTTCAGTTTTAGTCTACAATCACCTCGCTAACTATAGTTACTTTTATTTTGAAAGTGTTACCGGTTACTTTCGCTTCCAAATAAGGAATAGACCACGTGACTTCCGTTTTTTTGTTTATAAACGAAAAACGACTAGACGGAAGTTCAAAGACTCTCTTCATTGTTTGTTCAAAAAGGAATAACGATAAAAATGATCGCCAAAAACGAAAAACGGACCGTTTTTAATTGGTTTTTCGTTTTTTGATTTTGACACCAAAAACGGTTATTTGGTTTCTCGTTTTGAAACAAAAAACAGAAAAACGGTATTTTCGTTTTATAATTACAAACGAATTACGGATTATCCAGAGATCCCCTGACCCGGTCCTCCCTAACACTCAAACATTATGCCTTTTTTGATTTTATGTTGGTTAAGTTCGTGAAATATTAGGTTTTATACTCGGTCACAATAGTGACCGGTGGGAAACAACATAGTCAGAATTCATTCAAATTCTTCAATTAGACCTATTGACACAATTCATTCCAAGACATCCAATATCTCGTTTTGGCATATCGTGAAGAAGGCTTAGTGAGGTGAAAAGGTTGTCATGTACAAAGTTACACCCTGGAGGAACTTCTGCTTGTTCGGCTAGACCCGTATGGGCTAGACCATGACTACACTTGGGCCCTGTCCTAGGCCAGTTTCAGGGAGATGTGTGTTGTGTTCACTCATTCAGTGCACTGAAGATGGGCCGTACGTTGTAGAAAGGGTTGTTTGTGGTCATGTGTGGGGCACACCAATTGGTTCTCATGAACATCTGCCCAATCCTCCATAATTCACCTCTGCATCGCCATTCAATAGTCTACTTGGCAAATGGGCTGTTTCACCCTGGTACTCCCTATCTGAGCCATCACTATCACAGTCACTTTCAATTTGGGGTGGGGGTGGGGGGGAAGGGGGTCACATACGTCAAGAAGGTCCAACACATTGACCGTTTCTGGGACACTCATCACTACACTGAACAAAATTATAAACGCAATACTTTTGTTTTTGCCCCCATTTTTCATGAGCTGAACTCAAAGATCTAAGACCTTTTCTATGTACACAAAAGGCCCATTTCTCTCAAATATTCTTCACAAATCTGTCTAAATCTGTTTTAGTGAGCAATTCTCTTTTGCCAAGATCATCCATCCCCCTCACAGGTGTGGCATGTTCAGTGTAGGATTGCCAAAACCTGCCAATACCAGCCAATACCTCTGTTTTCAATTGAAGCACTGTGTTATACTACCGGTCACAATTGTGACCGTAAACAAATTTACAAGTCTTACGAGCAAAATATATATGCTGGAGTATAATTCTCAAAATATATCAGTAGTAGACCCTTTAAAGAATATATGTACAAAATATGATAGTTCTATATGTAAATTAAGATGTTTTATATACTACTTTTTGTAGTAGTCTGAGGAAGACATCTTCTTCTAGATGTGCAAGCAGGAAGTGAACTGATCTGGTCATGTGACCTTTCACACTAGTCACATGACATTAATTGATTTTAATCAAGACAATCTATTTTGTCATTTAAAAGTTGAATTTCTTGCCCAAAGTCAATAAAAACATTTTTAGAGCTTCCAGAAATAAGAAAAAAGCTGCGGTCACAATTGTGACCGGTGGGATTAAACGGGTTAAGTTCGTTCTAAAGTTGAGCTTCATTTTAAGACCTGCATTAATTATCACAATTCAGGTTAATAATTTCCCAATGTTTTTTTTCAATGGCTTTAAGGTCGGGGGACTGAGGAAGCCATCGTGCCATTTTATCTAAACCCCACAAAATAATATCTTATAATATAGCTAACACCTGCCCCACAGTGATTTATTGAGTGGGTGGGAATAATGAGTACAAGCGTCGCCAAAAATGACGTTTGCACAATTTCATTGCGTCATCATGACAAATGATACAATTGGAAAGTGGAACGTTCCGAACGCGTATTAATTTTACACCCCAGACACAACTTCACAACATACAAAAAAATAAATAGTTTTTTTGTAAATAAAAATTTTTTGAAGTAAGATATGGACGAAATTAATTTTCCCTTGGTCGGACATCACTGGTTTTGGCCACAACCGCCACAACTGTGTTGAGGAGTGATCGCGTGAACAGTGTTGTGGCCGTTCGTTGCCATGGATACAGCGCAACAATCAGCATCGCATGACACAGATGAAAGTAAAACCCGTCCAGTACTCAGACTAAAGATGGGAGAAACTAATGTCAGAAATGATGAGTTATCCCAACTGCAAGCAGAAGTCGAGGAAGAGAGAGAGTTCAAGTAAGTCCAAACATGCAGTTGCAAATCGAGTTATTACACCCTCAATTAATTGTATGAAATCGTTTTATGTAGGGCCTAACTTTGTAACTTAAATCGTTTAGGGACATGTTGCAGGATTCGGTGTCTGACCTGAGGAGCACACTGGCTGATTTGGAGAAGAGACTTCACAGTGTAGATGGAGAAGGTCTGTACATGATCAAACGTACCAGGGCAGTTGTTCCGGAGAGTGAATTAGAAATGACCAAAATGATCTTCCCCAATATTTTAAAATTCTTGCACTGCTCTGCTGTAACTTAGCTACTCCATTATGCGGCGATCTTGTTAGGATTACAAAACGTTTTAAAAGTTACATTAGTATGGTTTACCCACTACCCAGCGGTCTAACTATGGAATTCCAAAGCTGCCAAAATAATACATTAATAAATGTACGAATAAATGTAATAAAAAAAAAAAGAGATGGCCAATCAAATCAAAGAAGGCGGGGTTAGCAGAGTGAGGTAAGCAAAACATGTAGCCTAACGTTAGTTGCCTGAGATAGAAATGTTAAATGACCAACGTTTTGAATTGAAAATATGCATTTATGTGATTCATGTAATTCCTAATTGAGTGTGACGAGACAAGAAACCTTTTACGTTTTCGACATAGGCATACAAATAAAAGTGCATGTGTGCACATGATTTGTAAACAGTTCAAATTATTTCCCAACTAGAATTAGATCTAGAATTTCTGTTTATTTATGCTTTGACATGTTTACGGTTACGGCCTTGCAAAAAAAGACATTTGACTAGTAATCTAAAGAGCAAAAATAATTAACCAAATTCATTGAGTAGCTAATTAAAGCTGAGCCGTATCCTCAATCTCCGATTTTGCATTCTGCTCAGAGAACGAGTGGAGGACCAGATATGAGACACAGCTGGAGCTGAACGAGCAGCTGGAGAAACAAATCACTGTCGTCCGAGAGAGACTTGAGACCCTCCGTAGTGATCCCGCAGGTAGCTTATATACACATATACATTTCTTTTTCAAAATTTTCTTTCTTTTTTGTGTGCCCATATATATTTCGTAATTTATTTCGTTTTTAGACCTCCTTTAGTGTGTCACAAAAATCTGCAATAATAGAAAGAAACACTTGGGGGCACCTGCTGAAAAAATAACACAAGACAGACAGCAACATTACAGTCTATATGGTTATAGTCCATGTCCACGGTTTCACATAGGCTACTTCATTCATGGTTTTCTCTGCTGGCTTTAAGTTCTCTTCATCTTCTTCATCCCGTGCTGATACAGAATGAAATATGAGGCAGGCCCAGGCAAGCTATATTTACAACAAAGAGCAGTGAAATGCTGTTATATTTATGTATTGCATACACACTGCACCATATAAGCCCATATATTTGTCTTACTCTTCAGATCGACTGGCTTCTATTCGCTCTTATGACGAAATGTCCGAGGTAAGCATTCCAGCAGCAACTTTTTTTTGCTATATATACCAAGTCCAAGTCGGTACCAAGTCGATTCTGAAATTTTAAAAACATAACGATACCAGCCTATCGTACCAAGCACCGGGTCAATCAGGATACCAGCTATGCGGCTGCTTTTAAAGGAGAACTCCGGCGCAAAATGAACCTTTGGTCTAATTACACATTGTTACCTAGTCAACCGTTATCTGAGATTTGTTTTCATGATTATCGAATGTAAATAGTTTTATCTCTAAAAACAGTTTAGCCTATAACGCTAGTATATTGGGCATAGTGTAATGACAAATAAAAATCGCTTGTTAATACCACTAACAAGGCTGAAAATAGACCCACACTAACACGGTAGCATAATGAGGGTCCCTACCTTCAAACCGAAGCATTGAGAACTTTGTCAGTGTCCAGACAGTTTAATAAGAAGATATTTTAAACATACAGTCAACTTCGCGTATACAGGCAGAATCCATCTTTGAAATACAGCCTTTACCAGTCGATCTACGAACGCCGATCCAAGTGCGCTGGTGAGAATGTGAACGAGCTATAAGTTGTGATAAGGTGAGCGCGAACAGCAGGCTTGGATCGGCGTTCGTAGATCGACTGGTAAAGGCTGTATTTCAAAGATGGATTCTGCCTGTATACGCGAAGTTGACTGTATGTTTAAAATATCTTCTTATTAAACTGTCTGGACACTGACAAAGTTCTCAATGCTTCGGTTTGAAGGTAGGGACCCTCATTATGCTACAGTGCTAGTGTGGGGCTATTTTCAGCCTTGTTAGTGGTATTAACAAGCGATTTTTATTTGTCATTACACTATGCCCAATATACTAGCGTTATACTAGCTTTATAGGCTAAACTGTTTTTAGAGATAAAACTATTTACATTCGATAATCATGAAAACAAATCTCAGATAACGGTTGACTAGGTAACAATGTGTAATTAGACCAAAGGTTCATTTTGCGCCGGAGTTCTCCTTTAAACAATCCCATGTGAAAAGTGTCAAAGGTTTCTATTTACAACTTGTTTTGCAGCGTTGAGCATTGTAGCCAATCACAGACATGTTTGTTGAGCATGTGATTGCAATGGCCAATCACAGGCTTTTAAAGGGTTAGTTCACCCCAGAGCCAGAGTTGCGACACGCTTTGATGTCGCCGCGACGGCTGTCACGTGGTTCATGTAAGCCCCATTAGTTCCAAAACATACGCGGGCTGTCATGTTCTTCTATGGACAGACAGCAGCGATTGGATTATTAAACGGTAAATATAAAATAAAACACACACCCAAGTACTTTTTAAGCTGTTATTGCATTTTGTTAATGTCAGTTTTGCATTTGGAGAGGCAGGGTGACAACTTAGATAAGTTTTAGGCTATTTTTTTGGAAGGGAAAGGCTTAGTGTTCATGTTCGCAATGGGTAGTACGTTAGCACTGGCTTTAGCGGCTCTAACTTAACTTTTCCTACGAACCTATGTCATTCATCTGATGATGGACGTCTCATGATATTTAGTTTAGCACAACTGGGCTGTATTAGGCTATTGATTCCCGTGATCTTGCTTATAAATTCCGATTCAGCCATTAGCCTACCTTCGTGATCACGCAAAGAGGTCTGCAGTGAAGTCCATTCAGAATTCCAACCAACACAAAATATAAATAATTACGCTGTGCATGTACAAATGAATGATTTAGGAGGGAAATAGACTGCTCCCATAACGTAGAAAGCAACGATATACAGCAATGTTCGGTAAATATTCAACCGAAAAATATTCTTCATAAAATTAAACCGGAGAGATAGTTAATGAGTGAATTAACTATGTTCCTAAATACATATAAGCACATGCATAACCCTCCCTAACCCATTTAAATAAATGAATTGTGTGTGTGTGTGTATATAATATTATATATAGGTTATATATATATATATATATATATATATATATATATATATATATATATATATACATATAAAATATTATTAAAAATATTATATATTATATACATCAGGTTACCAGTTAGCTAACGTTAGTGAAGTGTTGGTCACGTAAGCTATCGCTGCAATTAACCTATTATCTTCCAATAAACATTTACTAAAACTGGCTACATTAAATATAACTACAGACTAGATTCACGAGAGGTCGGCTAATGTGTGTAAAAGTAAAAAAAATACAGTAATTTCATTAATTTACCAGCGAACGTACTTCTGAAGCACTGAAAATGAATGGGGTTCAATGGAGAAACTATCAGTGTTTGGAACTATTGGCTGCTCCACGACACGCGTTACTTCCGCATTCCAAAGTTCCTATGGCGGTCTATGGGAGTGTCGCAACTCTCTCTCTATGGCTCTGGTTCACCCAAAAATGTAATTTCTGTCATTAATTACTCACCCTCATGTCGTTCCAAACCCGTAAACCCGTAAATTAAGATATTTTTGATGAAATCCGAGAGCAATAAACTCAACCAGCAATAGGCAGCAAGAACCAGGAAGCGCTACACTGTGTTTACTACGTGATCAGCGTTGGAGACTGACACAGAAGAGAAGAAATTATAGAATAAAGTCATTATTTTAGTTTGTTTATTGCGCACAAAAATGATTCTCCTCGCTTCACTATTTTAACGTGGTCTTTACTACCATTTGAACGTTGCAATGACGTTGCTGCCTATGACTGGTTCAGAAACCTCTCAGATTTCATCAAAAACATCTTTATTTGTGTTCCAAAGCTGAACGAATGTCTTAAGGGTTTAGAACGACATGAGGGTGAGTAATTAATGACAGAAATTTCACTTTTGGGTGAACTAACTCTTTAAGTTAGACAGAATCCTCAGAGTTCTGCACGCTCACAAATCGTTCCGTTATAACCAACTAAGTATAAAGACAATGTAAATAAGATAGTAATTGCGCAGTATAGACAGATTTTTTTTTATTATACAAGGGGTTTCAGTGAGTTTGAGCTCAACTGAAGTGATATCGGCTATTGATTATAAAGGGAGCGCTCTTTGCTCGTTTACAGTATAACCCATGCATAATTTGAATAAAACGAATCGGTTACCTAACGTAACCTCGGTTCTCTCTAGATGAGGGAACGAGTATTGCGTAAGCTAGCTTACGCTACGGGAAAGATTAATCTTTTCTGAGAAATTGAAGCCAAAAAATTATCCTATAATTTTGTATCCATTGTCAACGCAGTTCAGCTGCAGCAGACCATGAGCGGGCTAGCTAGCAGCTTATTGGTTCGCTCACAGAGAACTGCTTAAGCCTATGAGGAGACGCAAATGAACTCTCGGCCAATGAGAGTCTGACATGCTCTCATTGCGTCAGAGCCCGCCGAAACGGGCGTGGTCAGAGAGTCTAAATTCGCCTCCCAGGCTGTAAACTCTGGTTTTCATAGAATGAAGCGAGAACGCTAGTAGCACAAGCACGGCCAGGAACGCAATACTCGTTCCCTCATCTAGAGAGAACCGAGGTTACGTTAGGTTACCGATTCGTTCTCTTACGAGAGGTTCTCTCGTATTGCGTAAGCTAGCTTACGCAACGGGAACACCTGGTCAACGCCGTGCGTGCTAAGCATCCACTATGAGTCCCAGGGGAGACTCCAGGGAACCCTTATGAGTGGGAATAAATATATGTACATGTGACAAAGGCCAGCAGAGCGGGCCGGAGATTGTGTAGTACATAAGCACATGATAGAGAGGGACAGAGCGAAACCGGTCTGAGTGAATAACTCCCTATAGTGCAGCTAAACCAGAAGAGCTGTAACATACTAGACTGCTAGTAGTTTAGCCTGCAAGGCGGGAACTTCCAGATTGTAAAATCTGACAAAGGTGGAGGGGGAAGCCCATCCCGCTGCCACACAAATGTCATGAATGGAAATTCCGCTGGACCATGCCCACGATGAGGCCATGCCTCTAGTGGAATGAGCCCTGATGCCCAGAGGGCATGGCAGATCTTTTGATGCGTATGCGGCTGCAATGGCATCAACTATCCATCTGGATAGAGTCTGTTTCGAGGCGGCCAACCCTTTGGTGCGCCCACCGAACGAAACAAAAAGCTGCTCAGATCGTCTGACCGGAGCAGTGTGAGTAATGTATAATCTCAGGGCCCTGACCGGACACAGGAGATTAGAGTCAGATTCGCTATCGGATGCAGGCAGAGCCGATAGGGAAATAACTTGTGCCCTGAACGGGGTACCAATCGCTTTTGGGACATAACCATGTCTAGGTTTGAGAACGACTAAGGAGTCATTGGGCCCAAACTCGAGACAGGAAGCGCTACTGGACAGCGCGTGAAGGTCTCCCACACGTTTTACTGACGCGAGCGCGAGCAGAAAAACGGTTTTGAGCGAAAGGTATTTGAGGTCCACGGTGTTTAGCGGTTCGAATGGGGGGGCTTTCATAGCTTCGAGAACTATGGAAAGGTCCCAAATCGGCACCGAAGGGGGGCGCGGGGGGTTCATCCTTCTAGCTCCCCTGAGGAAGCGGATGACCAAGCCATCTTTGCCCAGTGACTGGCCGCGCCGGGGTTCAACGAACGCTGCGACGGCTGCCACATACACTTTGAGAGTGGACGGGGACCTGCCCTTGTCCAACATCTCTTGGAGAAAAACTAGCAAGGAAGGGACCTCGCATGACCGTCCAAATTTCTGTCGGTGCACCATTTAGAGAACACAGACCATTTAGACGCATAGAGCCTTCTAGTAGAAGCCACTCTAGCCTGCATGATCGTGTTTAACACTCCCTCTGGCAAAGCAACGGGTAGTCGTTGATCACCCATGCATGTAGCGCCCAGCGCTCTGGGTGGGAATGCCAGATCGTGCCGCGAGCTTGGGAGAGGAGATCTGCTCTGACTGGAATGGGCCACGGGGTTGTCTGTGACAGCTGAGTGAGCTCCGGAAACCAAGTCTGACCCTCCCAACGCGGGGCAATGAGGAGCACCGAGTGGCGTGTTTCCCTGATTCTCTGAAGCACCTGTGGTAGCAGAGAAACCGGAGGGAATGCATAAAGCGGGCGGCTGGGCCAGGTCTGGGCTAGCGCGTCCTCGCTCTTTGAGAAAAATATTGGGCAGTGGGTGTTCTCTTCTGAGGCGAAGAGATCCACCTCTGCTCTGCCGAATATTCGCCACAGCTTTTGGGCTGTAAGAGTGTGCAGGGACCATTCCCCGGGGGGAATGGGGTTCCTGGACAGACTGTCTGGACCGTCGTTCAGATGACCCGGCACGTGCGTCGCTCTGAGCGAGAGCAGGTGACACTGAGACCAAACTAAGATGCGTTCTGTCAGCTGGAAGAGATTCCTGGATCTGACTCCGCCCTGACGGTTTAGATAGGAGACCACGGCTATATTGTCCGAACGGATCAGCACGTGGTGACCGTGAATGCGCGGAAGAAAGCGAGTGAGCGCGTTCTCGACCGCCAGCATCTCCAAACAGTTTATGTGGAGGAGACTCTCCTGAGCTGACCAGGGGCCGAAGGCCGGTGAGCCCTCGCAGACCGCACCCCAACCCGTGTTGGATGCGTCTGTCGAAATGACTTTTCGGCGAGAAAAGGTCCCCATGGAAACGCCCCGCTGAAACCATTCTGCCACGGTCCATGGCTGCAGAGCTGTGATACAGGTCTGCGTTACCTTTATCAGCTGGCGGCCCGTGGTCCACGCGCGGTGAGACACACGGCTCTTCAACCAGAGCTGAAGCGGGCGTATGCGCAGTAACCCCAGCTGGAGCACTGCGGAGGCTGAGGCCATGTAACCCAACGCCTTCTGAAAAGTTTTCAAAGGTGTGAGTCTGTTCATCTGAAAAGATGCGGCGAGACGCTGAGCACGGCGCGCGCGCGCTGTGTTGACAGACGAGCCGTCATCGTGACCGAGTCTAGCTCTATACCCAAGAAGGAGATAGTCTGACTGGGTTGTAGTGTGCTCTTTGTCCAGTTGACAGAGAGGCCCAAAGCTTTCAGATGGTCGAGGAGAACTGTACGATGAGACAGTAGCTCTCTCTGTGATTGTGCCAAAATCAGCCAGTCGTCCAAATAGTTCAGTATTCGCAGCCCCTGACTCCGCAGGGGGGCGAGCGCCGCATCCATGCACTTCGTGAACGTGCGGGGTGCTAGGGATTGGCCGAACGGAAGGACGGTGTATTGATAAACCTGGCCTTCGAAGGCGAAACGTAAGAATGGCCTGTGAAGGGGATTTATCTGAATCTGAAAGTAAGCATCTTTCAGATCTAGTGAAATGAACCAGTCCCCCTGGCGCACATGCGCGAGGAGTTTTCTGATAGTGAGCATTTTGAACGGTCTCTTCATGAGAACTTTGTTCAGAAATCTGAGGTCTAAGATTGGTCTGAGGCCGCCGTCTTTCTTTGGAACCAGAAAATAACGGCCGTAGAACCCAGACTCGCTCATAGATAGAGGAACTCTCTCTATAGCCCTTTTGCACAATAGTTTTGCTATCTCTGAACGGAGCAGAGTCACTGCTTCTGGGTTCACAATAGTTTCTAGCCGCGCTCGGAAACGTGGAGGGCGGCGGTGAAACTGTAAGCGATAGCCTAGCCTTATTGTGTTTAGCACCCACTGGGAAATTCCCGGAATAGCTTCCCACGTTTGAAGCGTAACGCTAAGGGGTGAATGGCTACATGGTCCCCGTCGCTGCACATAGCGGGCTGCGCGGGCGCGCTCAGTGTTTATGACAGCGGGACTTACACTCAGAGAGGAGTTTAAGGGCCGTGTAACAGAGTGAGCAGAGGTGGGACGCGCACACGGGCTCGTGGGCGCGCTTATGCACTCTGAAACTCGAGCGGGTTGCGGGTTGGAACCGCTTTATGAGAGTGGGCTCTGTGAGAAACACAGAAACTGAAATGCTTTTGTGTATGAGTGAACACAGTGTTGTGGGCACATTTTCTACACAGGAGGCTTTTATGCTCTTTTTGAGATTTCTCTGGGTCGCCGTGAAAACGGCGTTTGTGCTCATGCAAGCGGGAAAGGGGACCGGCTTGGTAATGGCGGGGTACACTGCTGTAGTAGCCGCGTGAGCGGGGACTAACAGAGGGCGAAACTTTGACGGCGGTCCGGCCGCGGCGGGAGAGCGCCGTCTTTTCCTCAGCTGTGCTAGGCAGACTTCGAGTGATCAGGTTTCAGCGTGATCCTAGGCCGAGGCCCCCGGGGAGGCGGCGGTCTGTGGCGGCTGTCAGAGCGAGAACGAGGGCGGCCGCCCTGGCGTCGCTGAGAAGTCTGACTGTGCTGAGCTGGGCGCTGGGGTGGGGCTCGTGCAGGAGGCTGGTCATGTGAGCGGCCTGCAGAGGAGCTAGCGCGACGAGGCAGAAAAAGATTCATGGCCTGGGAGGCTTTCTGCACTTCAGAGAAACGGTCAACGATACCCGTGACAGCAGATCCGAAGAGGCCGGATGGAGAGAGCGGGGCGTTGAAAAAGGCGGCGCGCTCAGAATCTGCCATGTCGGCGAGTGTGAGCCACAAATGTCTTTCAGACACACAAATGGTGGCCATGCATTTCCCCAGGGCTTGAGCAGCAGATTTTGTAGCACGAAGGGCAATGTCCGTGGCGCTCCTTAAATCCGCGACTGAGGGGGGATTTTTTCCGCTCTCGTCCCATTCACGAAGTAAATCGCCCTGTAGAATCTGAAGGACGGACATGGAGTGGAGTGCAGAGGCTGCTTGGCCGGCGGCTGAGTAAGCGCAGGCGTGAAAGCTCGAAGTCGCTCTGCAGGCTTTAGAGGGAAGCACAGGTGATGAGCGCCATCTCGTGGAAGGCGGGCATAAATGTGCGGCGACCAGGTCCTCTACAGGGGGAATGGAGAGATAGCCCTTTTCTGCGGCTCCGTCCACAACGCGAAGCGGGGCGGAAGAGTCAGAGCGAGTTCTGGCAGAGAGCGGGGCATTCCAGGACTTCGTGAGTTCCGCGTGCAGTTCAGGCAGGAAGGGCGCGGCCCGTTTAATGACGGGAGTCGAGCGCTGGCGGAAGTAGCTGCCGTCCATACGGTTGATGGTCTGCTCGGGGGGAGGGGACCAATTGAGCTCGAGGCGTTCGACGGCCTGTGAGAGGAGGCGCACTAATTCCTCCTCAATTCCAGTGCGGGTCCCAGAGGATTCTCGGGCCGAGGAGGCGTGAGAACCAGACCATTCCTCACTGTCTGAAGCGAGAAGCGAACAGGTTTCCTTGATGTCCGCGGCGTCATGAGAGGCGACAGAGCGGCCACTCGGCGGCAACTGTACGTCCGTAAGCGGCGGAGAAGGAGAGCGGAAGGCGACAGGCTCCGGCGGGATGAACGCTTCCAGCTGGGGTTCCGGCGGCCTCTGAGAGCGGTCGTTTCTTCTTCAAGCAACTTTAGTGGCCTGAAGTCGAGTCCGCAGGGTCGACAACGGCATCTCCTCGCAGAGATCGCAGCCGCCATCGGCGAGGGCGAGCTCGGCGTGCTCCAATCCGAGGCAGAGAGCGCAGATGACGTGGCAGTCTCCAGTCTCGAGGGGAGCGCGGCAAGAACCTCAGGAGGATTTACGAGACATCTTTACAAAGACGCTCGGCTCTTTTAGATACAATACAATAATACAGGAAGCTTTTTCGTAAAAAGGATACAAATCCGTCGGATGGCGCTAGCTCGCAGGACGGCTGAAGGTGGCGAAGACGGCCGGCTTCCTCAGTCTCCCAGATGCTCGCTAGAGTTGCCTTTTCGCCGACGGCGGCTTCTCTCAGGATCAGCAAATGCGTGTAGCCTCGCTGAAGAGATGAAAATCAGAGTTTACAGCCTGGGAGGCGAATTTATACTCTCTGACCACGCCCGTTTCGGCGGGCTCTGACGCAATGAGAGCATGTCAGACTCTCATTGGCCGAGAGTTCATTCGCGTCTCCTCATAGGCTTAAGCAGTTCTCTGTGAGCGAACCAATGAGCTGCTAGCTAGCCCGCTCATGGTCTGCTGCAGCTGAACTGCGTTGACAATGGATACAAAATTATAGGATAATTTTTTGGCTTCAATTTCTCAGAAAGGATGAATCTTTCCCGTAGCGTAAGCTAGCTTACGCAATACGAGAGAACCTCTCGTAAGAGAACCTTTATTTTTATACTACTATGTACACACTGCAAAGTTTCAGCAGTGACAGTGACAACCGAATTAACCGAATTAAAATGCGGGACTGATTCTGAAATTGAGATGTTTGACAAGAAACGGGACAAAGAAAATATGATAGGGTACATTAAAATAGAATTGTGCAGCAATAAGTGAAATAGAACTGCCACATGTTCTGTTACCTGAAATGTGTAAACCTTGCTTTTCATTTTATTACAAACTTTTCATTAGATTTTTTTTTAATGCAATGTTTACTTAACTGAACAATATTTGGCTACATGCTAATGTTTTAATGTATTATTTTCTTATTTATAATCATTAATAGCATTAAAAATGAACTCATTTAATATATTTAATATTTTTTATTTTCAAATAGTTAAATAAAATATTAAAACAAAATGGTTACACTTACAATAGTTTTTGCTATGGTACTGAAATTGGTACCAATTTGACTGGTATTGGTACCGATTACAAAAATTTTGGTACCGTGACAACCAAAGAGCCCAACATATACACATCTCCCTCCCTCACACCCCCTTTCTGTGCAGCATGAAAGAGACGCTTCAGTTTATGCATCAGTTCATATACATTTCATTTTCAGCGGCTACTGTTGCGTGGTGCAATTGTTTCTCATTACAGCCTGGCTACCTTACTATGGTCCTCTGCCAAAGACGAGATTAAAAAAAAATCTGCTGAGACAGCCTGCGAAAAATATTTAATTAGTGAGAAGTAATCTGTAAATGAGGGAAGAGAAGTGAGAAAGATTTGAGTGAGCCATTCTACTGGGATGGGTTGATAATTGAACAGAAAATGAAAATGTTTGGGGTTACTCATGACCCCTAGCAAAGAACCTTTAACGAACCTTTAATTTTGTCCTAATTATATAATCATAAGAATGTTCATGTTATTTATGTCTTGTCTTAAGTCCATGTGCTGAGATTTTTTTGTGTTCAGGATGCTCTCAGACAGAGGCTGAAATTGCTTTCTACTGAGAAGAGCGGCCTTCAATCCCAGCTGATGGATTTCCAAATGAGAATTGTGCAGGAAGGAAAGGTGAAGCTCTACCAATCTTCTATTCAGAAAAATGCCCTCTAGTTATGAATCATCTCATATTGTTGTACACAATCTCCAGCTATTAATTGTAATGTTAATTGACATTATCATGAGGGAGTGAATGAGTCTAGATTCGGGCTGCTGAATTCCCCTATGCCTGTAATTATCTAATGATTATGCTGACATAAGAGTCCTAATTATTTCTTCATGCATGAACATTTTTTGTATTATTTACACAAGTGCCTTTATTATGCATTTTGTTTCTTCTAGACTTACCAGAAAGTCTACGAAGAGAGGTGGGCATATCTTACAGAGATTGCAAAGGTGAACCACACATTTAGAATAAAATTTGATCAGTTTTCCAGTTTGTTTGGTTTTGCTTTTATCCAAAGTGCTTTGCAGTGTAGGTATAGCCTGTGTCGTGTTGATAACTATGATAATGTGTCCTTAGCTGTCCTCAACAGTGGATATGAGCAGAAAACAGCAGATGGTTCTAGCCCGGAGGACAGCACTGGGTTCAGACAAAACGTAAATCTTCAAATGCACTGCACATCATCAAATGACGCCACTTTTGGTTCAGAGAAAACAATGTCAGTTCTTATATTTTCTGAAACATTTTCAAGTAACATGGAAAACCATGCAGAGTTTAGCCATTCAATTATTACAAGGAAACCAGAATGTGATTATCTCATTATGTACTTTTCACTGGTAGGTCCTACTTAAAATCCTGAGACTTGAGTATTAACGTAAAGAGATAGTTCACACATAAATTGTCAGTAATTACTTACCCTCATTCAAACCTGTATGAATTTCTTTCTTTTTTTTTCTTACCAACACTGGATTTTTTTCTAAATATTTTCTTTTGTGTTCTACAGAAGAAAGAAAATCATACATACAGGTTTGAATATATATGGGTAAATGTTTAGACTTTTAATTTCTAGGTGAACCATGCCTTAAACATTCAGAGCCTGGTTTAATTGTCTCATAAATATACAATTTACATATAAAGTGAAACAGATGGATGGTCTGTGGATGGATGGCGGTTGGGTACTTTTGAATACATCGTTAAAATGTTGGATGTCCTATAGCCTACCTTGTTTTTTATTTCCCTTTCCAGCAGAGGCCAGGAGGATATGATGCAACATTCAAATATGATGAAGGTGTCTGTCAAAAAAACACCTGCAAGAAGCCGACTCCCTCAATTAAAACATTAATGCAGTGCATGAATCCATCAATTATTGTTTGATTATGTCTTGAAAAAGTGTCATAAGCATTATTTTGGTTGGGCCACTCTGATCTCACTTATGTTCACTATAAATACTTTTAAATACATTTTTGAATTGTTTCTTGACTTGTTTGGGTTTTGTGAGCTAATTTCATCTCAAGGTAGTTTATTTAAAGGGATAGTTCACCCAAAAATGAAAATGATGTCACGAATTACTCTCATGCTGTTCCAAACCCGTAAGACCTTTGTTCATCTTCGGAACACAAATTAAGATATATTTTTTGATTAAATAGTAACAACATCGATAAAATAGTCCATGTGACTACCGTGGTTTAATGTTAGAAAGCAATGCGAATACTTTTTTCTGGGCCTTGAAAGTGGTGATTACATTGCAGTGCATGTAGTGAAAGAAAGAGTAAATAATGACAGAATTTTTTTTTTAATTAAGCTATTCCTTTAATTAAGTGTAATTTGTCATATCAGATGTTAATAATGTTATGATACTTATTCATGCTATTACTAAGAGTCATGATTAAGACAGTATCTCATAATTATGTAATTTCAGTATACACCTACATTACATTTAAGACACTGTTGTCGAAAATATTATTTGAATGATAAAAGAGAGTTTGAGCAATGGGTACAAGCCACATATGTTCTTTCTGAATCGTGACGGAGCTTCGAGAGCAGCCTCACCGGAGAGGAACGGGGCGGGGTGTGTGTGTGTGTGTGTGTGTGCGTGCGTGCGTGTGTGTGGGGAGGGATGGCTGTGCAGGTCTGCGGTGCGGGGCTGAATCTCAATGAGAAAGCGGCCAATGCAAGACACGGAGAGTGAGAGAGACAGACAGACAGTGAGAGAGCGAGCAGCAGCTGCCGACCGACCAGCCAGCCTCCTCTGCGGGACAACAAAGGAGGTGCGGGGCTCACATCACGACTCCTGTCAGCACAACTCAACATCTGAATCGTGACCATTCAGAAGAAATCTTGAATATTACCAACATCTTCACCTTTAGGCAAGTAAAAATGTCTATTTATTGTCTGTAAGAAAAATAAAATAGTCCGAAAGCTCGCAAATATTTTGACCTGTCTGTTAGAATGTTGTTTTGGTCATTCTAATTCATTTGAATAGTTCGGATTATCAGTTATGTCATTGTTAAATGGCCATTGACGTGACGTTCAATTTTGTCCGGATCTAAGTTATTCGAAAATATATTAAGAAATTCAACTCAAACAAAAATGACTTCAAAGTTTTTATTTCAGAATTAAAAGTAAGTTTTATATGTTTGTGCGCCGTAGTCAAACTGTCTATGTGATGTATTCTTGAAAAAAAAATATTTATTTCATTTAAAATAGGTTTTTAAATATTTTATTCACATGTTGATCTTTTTATGAAATGTTCAGGTAGAAAAAAAATCTCTTGATATTACTAACTAAAAATGAATTTGCTTCAAATAAAAAAAAATTACTTGGAAAAAGTGTTTAGAACTTTTTGGAAAAACACAAAACAAAACAAAAATACGATGAAGTGTTCATTTAGGCTACATGCACTTTTCACTTGACAGTAGGCTAAAATCTGTTTTAGAGTCAATAATCCAAAATAGGCTTTGTAAAAACGTATAGCCTATAAATAGCCTATACTATAGCCAATGAAAGCAATATGAATACAAAGACCTCATTCCAATAACATGGCGTGTTTTGAACTCGATCAAGGATTTTTAACATCGGTCCTCCTGAAATCAAGAAACAGCTATGCATTAATGTAGCACAATAATACACTTTTGCACAGGTTTCAAATATCATACGTTAGTGTTTTGCCATGTCAAATGAAGACTGTTAAAGACAACAGGATGACAGACGCAGGATTTAACGAGCTCCAAGAAACATGTAAGCTGTCATTAAAAGGTTATTTTCAGACGAGACATCAATTCACATCTAGGGTAGCCTATGTCACTGGGTTGAAAGAGCATGCAAGGATTAAATTGACTAGTTTGGTAACTTCCTTTTTCTACATTTAATTTTCACGGTTTAGCCCTAATTTGACTGGACGACATGGAGGAACATTTTGACGAGAGGGACAAAGTGCACCGCCATAGCCGAAGCGCGGGACGGGCGAACGGGCTGCTCAGCCCCACTCACAGCGCTCACTGCAGCCTGTACCGAACGCGCACCCTCAAAACTCTGAGCTCGGAGAAGAAGGCGAAGAAAGTGCGCTTTTACCGCAATGGTGACAGGTACTTCAACGGCATAGTGTATGCCATCTCATCGGACCGCATTAGAACCTTTGACGCTTTGCTGGCCGACCTGACCCGAACCCTCTCTGACAACGTCAACCTGCCCCAAGGGGTCCGAATCATCTACGCAATCGATGGTTCCAAAAAAATCACCAGCATAGAACAGCTGGTGGAAGGTAAGAAGTTCTTTAATGCTGCAGCCCATTTATGTTTTTATAGACTACTATAATCAACATTTGTAAATGAGTATTTATAGTAGGCTAGCCTATTTATGAGTATAGTGCTTCATGGGATTGTAGTTCTTTCCCACAGTCTTGTAGCCTACCCTTGTCTTTTTGTCTGAGTTTCAAAAACTTTTTTGCTTTAAATCAAAGTTTGTAGTGTTGTGATTCACCATAGCTGATTGGCTTGGTTCATGGCTTATAACTTTAACTAATTCTATTTTAAAGACCCACTGAAGTGCCTTGAAATGCAGCATGTGTTGATGTAATTTCCACTGAAACAGGAAGACAGGGTGGGACATAATCAAACAGCTCCTCCCCTTTTTTAAAGTAGCCAATAGCGTCTCGGTAAAGCAGCAGTTTCCTCCTAATCTCTAAATGTTTCTCCTCCTAATCTCCTCCATTTCACTTTAAAATATAGCATTCTGTGCAGAATTCAAATGGGTTCGATACGTTTTGTGTTCTGCGTCGACTAGCTCATATGATCCGGTCTGTGCTATCGTGTCTCTGAACAGGAGCAGACTGTGTGCGCGCTGTGGCGGTTCGCGTAACAATAATGTGAAACCAGACTTAATTTGCCCCAATGGAAAGCATATCTACACTGTCTGAGTTTTTCCCTATCCCCTATTTAGTGCACTATGACGAGCCATTCACCATGAAGAAGGTTAATGTAATAGTTAATGTGTGAACAAGTGACCGATTTTAGCTGCAGCTTCAGCTATTTATAATGTAAGCACACTAGCTTATAGATAACAGTAAGGCAAACATTCATACTAAAATTTTGATTTCATGGGGACTTTAAAATCCCTATGGGAAAAATTTATGAAAAAAAAACCTGGAACCAGTGCTGCTGAAAAAGGGGGCGAGCACTGTTCAGCATATCTTGGGATCATACAAAAAAGTATGTATGAGATCATAAAAATTCATACAAATTTGCAAGCAATTTGCCAAAATATAAATTAGATATGAACTGCCACGAGAGTGTTGACACGTCTCGAGATTGTTTTTCTATATCGCTGCCCCGCGTCTTAGTTTTTGTAATGCAGGAAGGCATGAATGGCTATTTTATTCTGTTACTGCAAATTGTTTTATGAGAGACTTAAATGTCTTGGTGGCTTGGATGCATTTGGTTTCTGTTTTCAAAATTAGAGCAGTAGATGTGACGACAAGGAGAAAAAATTAGGCCACTCAATGATGAGCATTTAAGTCTGCATGACTTTAACTTAAATCAATGCATTTTAACAGTCATGATGACAGGCAGTGCCTCGGGTCTTTATCCTAAAAATGAATGTCAAGCACACATCATTTTTATTGAAGATGTGTAAAATAAAACACATTGTACCACTATGTTCTTTTGATGATTATAGGTGAGAGTTATGTGTGTGGCTCCACCGAAGCCTTTAAAAAACTTGACTACTCCAACAACATCAACAACCCTAACTGGTCTGTGAATGTGAGGGCTTTGGGTTCCAGCAAGTGCCCAACATCTCTAGCAAGCTCGAAATCAGGACCGCAGTCCAAAGAGGGCAAAGACTTCATCAGACCCAAACTGGTCACTGTCATCCGCAGTGGGGTGAAGCCGCGGAAGGCAGTTCGCATCCTGCTCAACAAGAAGACGGCCCACTCCTTTGAGCAAGTTCTCACGGACATTACAGATGCTATAAAGCTCGATTCTGGCGTTGTCAAGAGGATCTACACCCTTGAGGGAAAACAGGTAGGATTGCTCATTTATTAATGGAAATCTTCATACTGGAAAATCTGTTTTGAGTTGATTCATTCATGTGATTTTAACTAATAGTTTTGTTATGTAAGCTGACCTCTTGAACTGGCACGGAAAACTTGAAAGGGTACTGGGATTGCACATTGGGAGTCCCAGATAATTGACATGCTAGTGAAATAAAAATGTTAGAAATGATTCATTTATCAACAGCTGAGTTAATCTTCCTACGTGATTGTAATCATTTGACTCAAACATAGACCTAAAAGTGTTATGATGAATTGTTCTTCTCTGGTAAATCCTTAAGGAATATCCCAGAAATATGGGGGCTCAACATCCAAACAATGTGGCTCTTGTTATTTAATCTCTGAAATGAATTCATACCACAAGCCTTGAATTATGAATAATGAAGTCTCATTATTTCAAATGCTACAGCAGAAATCTCTGCCTAACCTGCAGCAAGATTTATGGCAGATCGAGTCTAGTTTATGAATGGGAATCTGTGTCTTTGCCCACGCAGACTCAAAATGTGAGAACCGGTGTCTCAGAGCATACAGAAATAACTCATCCTCTCGCTTAAATTCCTCCCACCTTTTCGTGCCGCTCTGAAACAGCTGTGCCCTCCCCAGGCATGGAGAATGACACACACATGTGCATAACATACTCTGATAAATACTATGATATGCATATATACACATATATATATTATAAAAAATTATTTGATCATACACTGTAAATAACCCTCACAGATATACAATGCTGTTCAAATGTTCACTTGTGAAAGTGCTTATTTTCATCTTTTTAAAATAATTGAATGCACTGTTTTATAACAAATTATATTATCAGGAAAACATAAAGTGAAAAGTGGAATTCAAAAAAAAAAAAAATTATATTTGTATTTGGTTTGTCCGCTTTATCACTCAAGCTACATGAGCTTCAGTTTGAGAATGAGAATTGAGCATCATGTGCTTCATTGGAAGCAAATCTGACCTTTTGTTACAAAGGAGTCACATGACTAATGTCTCAAATTTGCTTATTTAATTATTAGCTTAGAATCTTAAACCTTTCTTATACATTTTACATCATAATGTTTCTCATTCAAAATCCTAAAACGTTCTATTCATTTCCAGGTTTAAGTTTAATTTGAAATCCCAGCTTTTCCAGTGTATGAGTGGCACTGTACATGAGCATCTCTGAACGTGTCTCTGCTCGGCCAGGTAAAATGTGCAAATAAGGAGACGCCATTTGGCTGAAATTCAATAAAAACGAATTAATCTCCACATGGATCTGTTACCTCTCTCCATTCATCTCTGTGCTGGCGGCTCTGCCAGTGTCTCAGATCTTCAGACTTCATCTTTTCTATTTGAAAACCCTCTAAATCACCTTGAATTTGGAAAACTGGAGCATAGACAGATTGGAATTGCAGATGCTTCATAGAACGTGGAGTCGTGCATAAGGCTTTTTAGAGTAGCTGTATTGAGTAACAAATATGTATTTAAAAAATAAAATGAAATCCTTTCAGTTGTTACATGAAACATGATTCAAAAAAGACATTATCCCTCTAGTATAATCTGATAGCAGAGGTTATGCAGTAAGGCATCAAAGCCCTGGTCACCATCCAGATAAAGTAAGAGCATTATGGCTAGCATTATTTTTAGAACGAGGATCGATTGGGCCCGAGGGAGCCGTCTATTGAACAAGCCTGGCCAGACACAGTTACAGGACACGGTTTTGTCCTGATACAATTATGAACAGAAGCAACAGAAACCAGGAAGGAGAGACAAAGGGAGAAAGTAAAAGGAGATAGCAGAGGGATCTATGTGGGTTAGAGAAAAAAAGATGAACGCATAACAAGTGAAACAGGAGGTGGAGAAGTTCAGGTGTACAATTAACAAAGCAATAAATGTAAAATTTCCTGTTTTTTGTTCAGTTTGAATGCAGGATCCAGGTGTGGAAGCAGATATGTCAACATTTATTGTTGCTGTGCTTTGTTTGATGAATTACTAAAGTAAACCTGAGTGTGTGGGTGATTGATGGAAATTCTAAAGCCATTTTTAGATAAGTTCAGTGTTGTTGAAGCATGAAGTAATTCATTATCTTCTACATAACAGGACTGTGCTGTTTTGTTTTGTGGTATTATATTGGTATTATATTATAGCCTTTTGCGCTTGGCTCATATTGTTTTGCCCAAAAAAAGAGAAGGATTTCTGTACATTTACATTATGTTTTATGTGCTAAGTGAGAGTTTGCTGAGCTGAGTCAGGATATTATTCAACAAACCATAGGTTTTAGCATTTTTCAGCTGTGTTAATATAAATGAACCTGCCTGTGCCCTATGAAAGAAAAATATGTATTTCTGCTTCCAGTTTGTGAATTAAATCATGTTTATCTCCTGCCCTGGTTCAGTATAATGTAAAATGTACTCCAAACAGAGATGCAAATTTCAGGGAAAGCAGAGAGAAATGCCTTGAGTTGATTGGAAAGCTAATTATAAATGCAAAGGATTGGAGATGGACTGAAATCTGATTACTCACATGGGAGGAACGTGATTTTAAAAATTGTAAATGTTTCTTCAAGCTACAGATCCTGTTGGTTACTTGGTTGTCGTATGGCAAATGTGTGTTCCTTCTGTTCATGCGAGTCTGAATTCATATATCCGACAACAGGCCTTGACGTCTTCGGGGATTTATTCATTATAACATCTTCCTCTAGCTCTGATGTCTGTAGCACCTGTCGTGATTGTAAAAATAGACATCAGATGCTAGAATGCATGTGAGACGCATGTAGCTGATGTCTCTATGTGGAAATGAAATGTGACCGAATGGAAAAAGCTCATGATCACGAGAGATCTGGGTTTTTGGGTCTTTGCGTGAGTCTCATGACACCTTTCTGATAACCTGTATAATGAGGCTAGAGACAGTAGATCAAGGTCTTATTCAATCTTATATAGTGAGACTTCTCTCTGGAGTTTTACTATAGGAAGTGAAGGATGGGTTGTGACAGGTTTTATGGTGTAAAACGCAGTGATGTTGTACCAGAATAGAGCAAAACATACTACGGCTCTGGATAAATGTGTGTGCTTATATGTGTGTGCTTGAATGCTGTGTGAGTTATCATCTAAGAGAGACCTCACTAAAAGCACTGTAGTTGGCATTTATAGGATGAAAATTGTCAGTGGCAAGCCTATTTAAACTATTTCTGGAGTGATTTTGTGAAAAAAGATCTGTGGAATTCTGTGGGTTATGTTGATTTGAAGATGATTTGTGTTAAATAGAGCTGGTAATACACTACCACTAAAGAAGTGTGGGGTCAGTACAGTTGTTTGACAGAAATCAATGCTTTTATTCAGAAAGGATGCATACAATTGTTCTTCGAACAATCATGAAAAAATGCATCACGGTTTCCACAAAAATATTAAGCAGCAAAACTGTTTTCAACACTGATAAAAAATTGGTGTCTTGAATGATTAGAATGATTTCTGATGGATCATGTGACACAGAAGACTGGAGTGATGATGCTGAAAATGCAGCTTTGCCATCAAAGGAATAAAATACATTTTAAAATATTTTAAAACCGAAAACAGCTATTTTAAATTGCAATACTATTTCACAATATTATTATTTTACAATTTATTTTTTCCTTGGTGAGCGAAAACCTTATAAAACATTAAACAATATCTTACCAACTGCAAACCTTTGAACGGAAGTGTACATTCTTATTGGCTGATAAAAGTATCGGTTTAATATCAGCAGAAATGATCAGATTAGCCCAAATATTTAATAAAGTTTTTGCGCACATATTATGTGCAGTCTTAGTTATTGGTATGAAATATGTGTTCATTAGTGATGTCCATGTTATAAACGCTCTTGAAATATAAAAACCAACATTGTGCTACAGTTAAACCACCTTACCTATTGTAACTTTTAAAACTTTTTTTTTTGGATAGTTTAAAGCAGCACTTAGTAGGAATTCCGTTTTTGTCAAACAGCGACCCCTAGAGTCGCTGTGGAGCACTTGTACTGTCGTGAATAGCACTCACGCAGAGATGGCTCGCACTCACGGCCGGATCCCCTCCCCCTGTACACCGGTACCTGTTCAGTAGGATGGACGCTGTAACGAGTGGAAATAAGGTATGGCCCCTTTAAGAGCTGCGTGCGCCCAACACCACATGTATACGGCGCCGGGTTATTTCTGTTTGATGCTCATTTTATCAGAATTTTATCAGATCTGTTTTTTTGCCGTAAAGCAATTCGTTACCTCGCGAGACCTGATATCACACGATACTTCCTAACACTGAGGCCGGCGGCTCGCCGGCCCAAAGTTGCAAGGGTGGTTTTGCGGCTCACAGGCACCAGGGGGGTGCGAGACGACCACCATTCAACACGAAATCAGTAATATAAACATTACAATGACTCCAAAGCTGTTTGGTTAAGGTAAAAAAGTTACTTAGTTCACCTTTAAATGTCTATTTTTAGCCAGATTTGCATTTGCGACACCCTAATGAGTACCATAGAGAGATGGGGGTCATTCCTTTTGACTTGAGCTAGTAACTAACCACCTAGTTACCACCCAGAACACCCTAGCTACCACAAAGCAACATCCTGCCAACCATCCACAACACATTAGTATCTCGGTAGGACAAGTTGGACAAGCATCACTAGTTTATTGATTGATTCAGGTGCTTTGCATATAGATAGTTCTGAATTACATACGTTTTCTGTGCCTCATCTGATTTTTCCCCTCAGATGGCCACTGACCTGGATCCATTTCTGGTTCTACTGAGTGCAGGCTCAGAGTTTTGCTTGTGGTGCAATGCTTCTGGAGGACACAGCTGACAGACGGAGCAAAGAGGGCATGCAGCTGAAATTCACAATTAACATGTGTCAGAACTAACCCGTTTACCATCGTCTGCAACCATGCACAGACTCTCACTCTTCTGTCCATCTTCACAGTGTGCGGTGTGTTAGCGCAGTGTTGGTTTGTCTTTCCTCACAAAGGACAGGACTTTGGACATGAGCTAAATTTATCCATGCTTTTTGCTCCCTTATGATCTCTCCTTACAAAGAAACTGATCACCCCCCCCCCCCCTCAACAGTTTCTATGACGATGTGATCCAGTTGCTTAGTAACGGCCTGAGCCTTTGTGACGTCACTGTGGGGAGTAGTGTGTGTCGGAGTGTGTGGGGAGTTCAGTCTGAGGGAGAGGTAGACGTACGATAAGTGGTTTAGGCCGCGGACATTGCTCTCTTGTTCTTATCCGTTAAGCCTATATTTACACACACACACACACACACACACACACACGCACACAAATAACCAGGCAGACGTGTCCAGCATACTGCAACTGATTCGTAATGACCTCTGGCATATGCTTCAGGCCCGAGACAGAGACATAGCAGGCGTGTAATCGGCAATCACTCATGTGTTCGCTCTTCCTGGGGTTTGCCGTACGGACATAACTGATTTTCCGCCCCATTGCATACGCACACCCTGCTTAATTTGCCATGTCTTTCAGTGTCCATTGTCTGGAGGGCCATTTACCCCCTCTCAAGCTCTCTTCACCTCTCGTCCCCCTCCTGTCCAATGAAAGGGCCAGATATTCTGCCTTTGGCATATGGTCTCGCTGTCCCCAGTTTTTGCAGTCAGCTGAATTTCTTTGTTTCCTAGTGAGTTAAACCCATATTAAAATCCAAATCTGGATTAACAACCCAATCTAGGACGGAGGTTTAATCTGGGTTTCAGGAATGTTCTCATGTATTGTATTTAGTAAAAACTAAAGAGGCAAATTGCACTTCTGTACTTGGTGCTAAATGTGCTGCAATAGCGCTGTGCTGGATTAAGAAAAAAACAAGTCATTGTCATTCTTTTCAGGAAACAGATTCCTTCTTTTCTACTGATTCAACTGATTCAGGTGCCTGGACTGTGTTGTAAGGGGCCATTCAGTCTAAAGGGGCCGTTTACAGAAACCGTTTCTGCTTTCCCCTGCGCTGCTTTTCCATTGTTTTTCTATATGTAAAAGTGCAATAGGTGGACGCATCTCGTATCTTTTGCAGCGTATCGCTCATGGCCCAGCGTTTTAAAAACATGGCACTCAAGTTAAAAAAGTTTGAACTTTTAAAGGGATAGTTCATCCAAAAATGAAAATTCTGTCATCATTTACTCACCCTCAAGTTGTTACAAACCCGTATAAATTTCTTTCTTCTGCTGATCACAAAGGAAGATATTATGAAGAATATGGGTAACCAAACAGTTGATGGACCCCATTGACTTCCATAGTATGGAAAAAAAAAAATACTATGGAAGTCAATGGTGCCCCACAACAGTTTGGTTTCAAACATTCTTTAAAATATCTTTCGTTGTGTTCAGCAGAACAAAGACATGTATGTGGGTTTAGAACAACTTAAGGCTTAGTTCACTCAAAAAGGAAAATCATCTGTCATCATTTACTATCCCTTTACATCTCTGCCCTGCATCTCATGTTTTAAACACGTTCTGTGTGAATTAGATGCTGCAAAAGACACGTGCGCAACGGTCAAACATGTCCGTCTATCACGTTTACATAGAAAGAAATTGCAAAAACACATTCTGGCCAAGTAGACCAGCCTGTTGCATTCTCTGGTAACTTTGAACTCACAATTGACTCATAAGATTAAGAATTGTGCCATGCAGATTGCTTTCGACACAGATTTTGTGAGCATGTTTGTGTTGTTACCTGATATGCATAATTCATTTCATAAACTTGGTGCTACAACAACACAGACAGCATTTGAAAATAAACTGCAGTGAATACCCCCCCCCCCCCCCACCACCACCACCACCACCACCACCACCACCACCACCAAAAGAAGTGCAGTTTTGGTTTAGCTCATCCATCCTCATTTATCCCGAGTATGCTGTAGCGTGTCAGACAGCGGGTATCTGGAGATCTGATTCTAGTCAGTCTGCTGCTTTTGCTGAGTCACTCCAACCAGGTGTTTGTATAAGTATGTGAAATTTTGTGTCAACAGCTTGTGTTGGGGCATGAAAGCACTGTGTGTGTGTGTGTTTGCTCTGCAAATGAGCTCTCAATGCAAATCATTTTAATGCGTGTCTGCTGCCAAAACCGCACACAATGGAAGCCAAAAATGAGGGGCATTTATATCTGTCTTGTTAACTCAAGCACCCCTACTGGCTTTCATTTTTTCGTGTTCTGTTTTTCTTTTAGACAAGTGTTGTGTATTGCATAAGTGTTGCTGCTTTATATGTTCTTAGATGACTTTGAAAATGATCTCTTTGAGAAACGCTCATAATTAATTCATCATTATCACACCCTTATCTTTTAATTTGTTCTGTAATAATAACATCCACACTGAACTTTCTAATAAAAGACTATCTGGTGAGACTATCATCAAAGAGAGAGCGAGCAAAACTTAGAGTTCTTGTTTGATCCTCTGAAGCTACTTCTTTTCCTGTAGCCTTTTCTCGGAGGACATGATTTTTATCGTTCGCCGCAGTTCTGTACTAACAAATGAATCCTAATCTCCTCCCACTTCTGGCATAGAATCTGTCTTATGTAATTGAGATCTTATGTAACTGCTCTTGTAGTCTGCCTGGCATTTAGCAGGCCTGATTTAGGAGATAAAGATGGCAGCTAATTCATCTGAAGAAGCTCCACATTATAGCAGACAGTGACTTTATTAGGGCTGTTCCCATGACTCCTGGTGCTCTTAAAGGAACAGTGCACACAAATATGAGACTTCTGTCACTGTTTACCCCTTATCATGTCAACCATACATGTTTTTCTTTCTTCCATGAAACATAAAGGAGATATTGGTGTAAAATGTCAGGCTGCTCTTGCTTTAAAAATTACAAAAAAAATCATCATAAAATGAACCTAAAAAGATGTCCATACAACTTCCGAAGTCATGCAATAGTTTTGTGTGAGGAACAGACTAAAATTTCCACTACTGTTCAACGTTGGGGATTTTTTAAAATGTTTTTGAAAGACGTCTCTTATGCTCACCAAGGCTGCATTTATTTGATCGGCTCTAGTTTACAGTCACATGATCTGTGAGAAATCATACTAATATGCTGATTTGGGCGTCTTAATATTTTTGTGAATGTGAAAAAATCAAACATAGGGGCATGCATTTTAATGTGCCATATTTTCAATGTTGTGAAAGCTGTCGTGTGATTTCAGAAGTGTTCACAAGTCATATGGACAAGTTTATAAAGGGTTAGTTCACTCAAAAATGAAAATTATTTCATTAATTACTCACCCTCATGTTAGTCCAAACATGTAAGACTTTCGTTCATCTTCGGAACACAAATGAAGATCTTTTCGATGAAATCTGAGAGCTTTCCGTCCCTCTGACGCGTCAAAAAGTTCATAAAGAGATCGTTAAACTAATCCATATGAATTGAGCGGTTTAGTCAAAATTTTCTGAAGACACTCGATCGGTTTATATGATGCACAGATTTAAAGGGATACTCCACTTTTTTTGGAAATAGGCTCATTTTACAACTCCCCCAGAGTTAAACTGTTGAGTTTTACCGTTTTTGAATCCATTCAGCCGATCTCCGGTTCTGGCGGTACCACTTTTAGCATAGCTTAGCATACATCATTGAAGTGGACAAGACCATTAGCATTTCTAAAAAAAAAATGACCAAAGTGTTTCGATATTTTTCCTATTTAAAACTTGACTCTTCTGTAGTTACATCGTGCACTAAGACGGACGGAAAATATAAAGTTGCGATTTTCTAGGCTGATATGGCTAGGAACTATACTCTCATTCCTGCGTAATAATCAAGAAACTTTACTGCCGTACCATGAGAGCAGCAGGCGTAATGATATGACGCAGCGCCTGAAAATAGTTCTGTTGTGTTGACGGAAGGTAGCCTATTAGCCTTAGTGCACGATGTAACTACAGAAGAGTCAAGTTTTAAATAGGACAAATATCGAAACTCTTTGGTCATTTTTTTTTGAGAAATGCTAATGGTCTTGTCCACTTCAGTGATCTATGCTAAGCTATGCTAAAAGTGGTACCGCCAGAACCGGAGATCGCCTGAATAGATTCAAAAACGGTAAAACTCAACAGTTTAACTCTGGGGGAGTTGTAAAATGAGCCTATTTCCAAAAAAAGTGGAGTATCCCTTTAATTTAGGCTTTTATTTACTATCCCTTTAAAGGTGCTTTTATGATGCTATTTTGTTCTTTTTGGAGCATGAGAGCTCACCTAAATTGTTTCATTTTATAGAAAAATAAGAACGTGAACATCCTGCCTTACATCTCCTTTTGTGTTCCACAGAAGAAAGGAACTCCTGGACCTAAAAGATGTACCCAACTATGTCAGGAGGTTCAAATTTGACATTATCAAATGTCAGGGCGTCAAATTCATCTTGCGTTTCATCTCATCCAAAAGCAATACAAGCTAAAGACATCAGTTATTTTGAACACTGTGCGGAGGCTTGAGGAACACTCAGATGGAGGTGGGCAATAATTCAATCTGTTGTCTGATAAGCTTCTTCTGCTTAAGGACCAGCCTGTTTTGATGAGACATGAGCCTCCCACGATCACAGTGCTGTCATGCAGCCTCATTTTGTCAGGCCTTCTTTTCTTCCCTCACTCCCTCTACGCACATTTACACACACAAACACCCACACAAACACGCACATATGTGTGTAGGATGGCTGTATATGAGCTTGCGGTGTGATGTTCTACATTTCTACCCCTACAGACTCCTTGCTGCTTTACACACGCACGCATGTGCAGGTCTGTGGGCGTCCACATGGGCTGAGGATGAGTGTGAAAGCATGAGCTGGCATCTCGTTGGATCCTTCATGTGGGTCACATTTCTTCACCTCTGTCATGGCAACAGATTCCACTCGTCCCTCTTGACCGGGACAACTAATCTGGGTCCCATCACCTGATACTAACGGGATTAACCACCAGTCTGGTACTCAAGACTTGCACTTTAACCCTGAATGAGTACTTTGAGAAAGTAAAGGAGGAGACGCTTTTGCCCTTGTTTTTGTTTGTGTTTATTGCTGCACTTTTGAGGCACTTGTTATTTCTCTCCACATTTGACTGCAAACATAGCTTGTTCCTGTCTCTTGCCAGCAAACACATGGTATAACATCTTGTGGGTCTATTCGCTTTGGCGATGGAAATGTCTCTGTTGCAGTGGTAGACGCTTAGCACCAAGGACAGCGCCGCTCAGGGTAGTGAGGTTACTAGAGGACTGTGAAATGCGCAGTGTTTAGAGTTGAAGTGTGTTTTTTTATGTTGAATATTTTCAACTTTCTCGGTTTAATATTCAGATACTAGTATCAGTAATCTGTTTGTAGGTTCCCTGAAAAGTAAAAACACTGGCTCTGATCAGCCTGACATAGCAACCCTGGCTCAACCAATGGCATGAATTTTGGGCGGGGCTTTCTGTTTGTCCAACCAATGACTGTTTGGTGCTGCTCTCACAAACATTTACATATTTTAGTCTCTCACTAACATTCATGTATTTGAAGACAGTTTAAATAAATAGTTTTAAAGGTCAACATGGCATAAAATGGACTGTTTTTATTTTCTTAATACACATTATTGTTCATTTTGTGGACCAGTGATATTTTAGTATTATTTATTTACTGTTATAGTATGCATTAATATTTTCATTCGTTTTTTTTATTAAATATTTTTCTTTATTTTTCATTTTATTTTATCTCAGTTTTTAGTTTTTTTAGTGCTTCAACTTGTTTTATTTCAGCTATCTGCCAAGGCAACATTTCACATTTTTGTTGTTCTTTAAGTTTAAGTTTTCATCTATTATTGATATATTTTATTATTTAAGCTTTGATTCAATTAACAAAAACTGTTTTAATAGCTTTAGTTTTAGTTAACTGGACTGTTGTGCACTAATCAGTGCAAATTTATTTTAAAGAAAATGGCATGGCCTATACAATGACTAAAATTGGAAATGCCAATTTAGGCATTGTTTAAAATAAAATAAAAACTTTACATTTTGACAGTACACTCAAAATTAGATAAATAATATCTTTCTTAATAATCCAGTGATCACTCTGAGAATAATGCAAACCACACTGTGTTAAAATGAAACCTGACTAAGAACAACTAAAACACAGGGCTATAAATACAGGGTTAGAACAAAGAAAACCAAGACACAGGTGAAACTAATACATAACAACAAGTACATAACCAGTAACCATAGAAACCGAAACTAAACAAAACAGGGAAACAGGAACTAAAGGAAGCAAAACAGTATATCAACATAAGAGTCCTTAGAACAAAACATAAACCTGACATAATGTAGGCCTACATTTAAGATTTATGTATTTGAATTGCATATATCTTTTATATGTATCTTTTACACGTTGTTTATTTAAAATAAACTAATACATTTCATGTGAATGAAACGGGAAGAAACAGGTAAGATTTCTGTAATAGTAGTAATAAACTGAATGTGTTTTAAATACACAATAACCAGATTCATGGTGATTCTAAATCATTTGAATAAAATTTATTTTGAAAATATGATTATAAATAAATCAAATAGATGCAAACAGTTAAAACTGTTTACCGCCATGGGTTAATATCATGACACGTCAAGATTTTGCAGTTAGGGGACAATATATTTTGTTGATCCTGGAACTACATTCCTTTCCGAAAATGTAATCATAACCATATCCCTAATCCTAAACCTAACCCTACCCATAAATTATGCCTAAAATCAGAGGGAAATGATAGGTGAATAACACTGATATAGAAGCACCTAAGCCTGGTTGTAAGCCTAAGCTTGACATAAACTTGACATGTTGCATTTGGTAAAATCAGGTTCTGCCATATATCAAAAATATCTGGATCAGCTTTCCCGCTTTCTCATACTAAAATAAAGGAATATTTTTTTACATCACCTTCATTTTGGATTATTTTTGGATATTTTTTTTGTCCTTCGTATTGTCCTCCTTTTTGATGACGGCATCGTGTATTTGTGCAGATATAACCCCGACTGGCCTCACTTTCTGTTCAGTTCCTCAAGTAGTTCCAAACATTTTGTACAGAGTTCTGTTCCTCTGTGAAACTTTCCTGAGAGTGATTAAAAATAGCATATCACAGTTTTTTTTCTTGCTGTATTAGCAGAGCCGAGGGTGAGAACAAGATGGAGCATCTGTACTGCAGCAAAACACTGCCTTGAAGAGACATCTCAAAACACAAAATGTAGTTTAATTTATTCAGTGGGGTCCAAAAGTCAAAGTCATTTTTCAGATTATTTTTTTTTCTTCTTCAAATTAGTTTTTTTCCCAAACAACATCCTAAATTCATCTTAAGTTGACATTTATTTTTATTTTACGGTATAGAGTATTTTTGTTTTAAACTGTGTTAAACTTCTATGTTAAAATATTATAATTATAATAATATTATAATTGAATTTAAATATAATATATATAATTAATGATTTGAAACATGTACTGCTCATGCTAAGGGTGCTGTCACATTTTGCCAACCTAGTTTTGTGCGTGAAAGAGTGATGGAAAATGTATGTTTGAGTGTTTTATTACTGACATTGAAGTTTTGAATCAATAAATGAGATAATCAAGTTTGCCAGAGCATTTCAATTAGATTTAGATGCAAAAATATGGCCAGTTTCATTGCAGTTCTTGTTTTCGTAGTGTATGTAAACAGCGACACCTAGTAGTCTCATAAATCATTGCACTATTTAAGTTAGGTAAATACTCTATTCTAGTAATGAATCTACCCCACACATATTCACAGGAAATTATAAAGAACAGTAAATGTTTAGAATAGACCTTATTCAGAGCAGCGCCATGACAGGAAAGCGAGGCTGTGAGAGATAGACTTAATGGCATACGCTGTAAAAAGCTGTATAAAGCTCCAACGTCACAGCTCATATTGTCTGGAGTTTTTTGTCTACTGACTTTTCTTGGAAATATGTTTTTTGCAGAGTTTCGTCAGCAGAACAATCCAAAAACACTTTAAATAACAGTGCACTGTGCAACCCACTGAAAAGAGGCATGTCTATCCCTCACATCCTCGCTTACGGTATTTCATTTTCATCAAAATGGCGCTGCTGTGAATAAGGTCTGTTGCTCTACATCAGCACAACAGAAGACAAATCCATCATGCGCTGCCCCACATTTTCCTCTAGATGGCGCAATTGAAGCATTGGGAACTAACTATCCAGTTACCTTTTAGGGGGAGACTGCCCTTCTAACCTGTAAAACATACCATTTTTATTTAATAATTTATGCTTTCTTTCAGGGAAAATAATGAAGAATTTAAAATTGTGAAGTTTATTGCATGCTTAATGGAAAATCAAACAAAAAAGATTTAATTTAACGTCCTTGCCAAACTTTTAACATCTCCATCAAAGCTGCTGTTCAGAAATAATCCATGTTATAAGCATTTAATCTTTGGATATCTCTGCCGTTTATTGTGCCAGCTTGATCACAAGTCTCTTCCACTTAGAGAAACAGAGAACTTCTGATCACAGTCGTTGCATAGCGAACTTGTTTTTACATTTCTTTGCGACATCAAAGCTACTTTTTCGCTCTGGGAGACAGCTATCTCCGTCAGCATGGGTTTGACGCTTTGCTGCTTCCATCTCTTACTTTCTCCCTCTCTCTCACCTCTTTTCGCACACCACCTTCATCCCAGAGGTCTTTCCGAGCCGTGGCATGCTGATGTGGAACTGTTTTCTGATGTCTTTACATCACCGCTTGGCGCTTGGTGAAAAACATCAGAAAAATTCTGATCCTTAAGGCCGGAGCTCCTGCTGTTTTGGACATATAGTTCTCAGAACAGTCTCTTTTATCCTCCTCTTCTTCTCTTTCTCGTATCTTAGTAGCCTACACCACATGTTGTAAACTGTGCCATGCCATTTAACTAATGTTGTTTGCGCCTGAAAATGCCATAAATTGATCGGCATTAATCTGTGACTTCTGTGACATTTAACTCTAGGTATTGAACTTTGCTACATAATTCATCTGTTTGTGCTGAATGATAGCCTACCTCAAATTGTGCAGCTTGTTGAGGAGAAGTGTGCTATTACATTTGCAAGCAATCAGACTTACAATTTGTTTTCTGGGTGCTTTAGCATGCTGCTAGGCACGTGTGTTCTGAATGGATTCAAAAATATCTTTAATTACACTGTCATGTCGTTCCAAACCCTCAAGACTTTCGTTCATCTATGGAACACAAATGAAGATCTTTTTGATGAAATCTGAGAGCTTCCTGTCCCATATTGACAGCTACGCAACTACCACGTTGACACTTCAAAATGTTCATAAAGGGATCGTAAAACTAATCCATATGAATTGAGCGGTTTAGTCCAATCGCTATATGATGATCAGATTTAATTTAGGCTTTTATTCACATAAACATTGATCAGCAAACAGAAGATCAACCGAACCTGCTTGATGTGCAACAAACCTCATTAGTTCTTGCAGAAGCTCAAACGTGCTGCGAAACACGAGAATGAACCTCATTAGTTCTTGCAGAAGCTCAAACGTGCTGCGAAACACGAGAATGAACCTCATTAGTTCTTGCAGAAGCTCAAACGTGCTGCGAAACACGAGAATGAACCTCATTAGTTCTTGCAGAAGCTCAAATGTGCTGCGTAACACGAGAATGAACCTCATTAGTTCTTGCAGAAGCTCAAATGTGCTGCGTAACACGAGAATGAACCTCATGAGTTCTTGCAGAAGCTCAAATGTGCTGCTTAACACGAGAATGAACCTCATTAGTTCTTGCAGAAGCTCAAACGTGCTGCGAAACACGAGAATGAACCTCATTAGTTCTTGCAGAAGCTCAAATGTGCTGCTTAACACGAGAATGAACCTCATGAGTTCTTGCAGAAGCTCAAACGTGCTGCGTAACACGAGAATGAACCTCATTAGTTCTTGCAGAAGCTCAAATGTGCTGCTTAACACGAGAATGAACCTCATGAGTTCTTGCAGAAGCTCAAACGTGCTGCGAAACACGAGAATGAACCTCATTAGTTCTTGCAGAAGCTCAAATGTGCTGCGTAACACGAGAATGAACCTCATGAGTTCTTGCAGAAGCTCAAATGTGCTGCGTAACACGAGAATGAACCTCATTAGTTCTTGCAGAAGCTCAAATGTGCTGCTTAACACGAGAATGAACCTCATGAGTTCTTGCAGAAGCTCAAATGTGCTGCGTAACACGAGAATGAACCTCATGAGTTCTTGCAGAAGCTCAAACGTGCTGCGTAACACGAGAATGAACCTCATTAGTTCTTGCAGAAGCTCAAATGTGCTGCGTAACACGAGAATGAACCTCATGAGTTCTTGCAGAAGCTCAAACGTGCTGCGAAACACGAGAATGAACCTCATTAGTTCTTGCAGAAGCTCAAACGTGCTGCGAAACACGAGAATGAACCTCATTAGTTCTTGCAGAAGCTCAAATGTGCTGCTTAACACGAGAATGAACCTCATGAGTTCTTGCAGAAGCTCAAACGTGCTGCGAAACACGAGAATGAACCTCATTAGTTCTTGCAGAAGCTCAAACGTGCTGCGAAACACGAGAATGAACCTCATTAGTTCTTGCAGAAGCTCAAATGTGCTGCTTAACACGAGAATGAACCTCATGAGTTCTTGCAGAAGCTCAAACGTGCTGCGAAACACGAGAATGAACCTCATTAGTTCTTGCAGAAGCTCAAATGTGCTGCTTAACACGAGAATGAACCTCATGAGTTCTTGCAGAAGCTCAAACGTGCTGCGAAACACGAGAATGAACCTCATTAGTTCTTGCAGAAGCTCAAATGTGCTGCGTAACACGAGAATGAACCTCATGAGTTCTTGCAGAAGCTCAAATGTGCTGCGTAACACGAGAATGAACCTCATTAGTTCATGCAGAAGCTCAAACGTGCTGCGAAACACGAGAATGAACCTCATTAGTTCTTGCAGAAGCTCAAACGTGCTGCGAAACACGAGAATGAACCTCATTAGTTCTTGCAGAAGCTCAAATGTGCTGCTTAACACGAGAATGAACCTCATGAGTTCTTGCAGAAGCTCAAACGTGCTGCGAAACACGAGAATGAACCTCATTAGTTCTTGCAGAAGCTCAAATGTGCTGCGTAACACGAGAATGAACCTCATTAGTTCTTGCAGAAGCTCAAACGTGCTGCGAAACACGAGAATGAACCTCATTAGTTCTTGCAGAAGCTCAAACGTGCTGCGAAACACGAGAATGAACCTCATGAGTTCTTGCAGAAGCTCAAACGTGCTGCGTAACACGAGAATGAACCTCATGAGTTCTTGCAGAAGCTCAAATGTGCTGCGTAACACGAGAATGAACCTCATTAGTTCTTGCAGAAGCTCAAACGTGCTGCGAAACACGAGAATGAACCTCATTAGTTCTTGCAGAAGCTCAAACGTGCTGCTTAACACGAGAATGAACCTCATGAGTTCTTGCAGAAGCTCAAACGTGCTGCGTAACACGAGAATGAACCTCATGAGTTCTTGCAGAAGCTCAAATGTGCTGCGTAACACGAGAATGAACCTCATTAGTTCTTGCAGAAGCTCAAACGTGCTGCGTAACACGAGAATGAACCTCATTAGTTCTTGCAGAAGCTCAAATGTGCTGCGTAACACGAGAATGAACCTCATTAGTTCTTGCAGAAGCTCAAACGTGCTGCGTAACACGAGAATGAACCTCATGAGTTCTTGCAGAAGCTCAAACGTGCTGCGTAACACGAGAATGAACCTCATGAGTTCTTGCAGAAGCTCAAACGTGCTGCGTAACACGAGAATGAACCTCATGAGTTCTTGCAGAAGCTCAAACGTGCTGCTTAACACGAGAATGAACCTCATTAGTTCTTGCAGAAGCTCAAACGTGCTGCGTAACACGAGAATGAACCTCATTAGTTCTTGCAGAAGCTCAAATGTGCTGCGTAACACGAGAATGAACCTCATTAGTTCTTGCAGAAGCTCAAACGTGCTGCTTAACACGAGAATGAACCTCATGAGTTCTTGCAGAAGCTCAAACGTGCTGCGTAACACGAGAATGAACCTCATGAGTTCTTGCAGAAGCTCAAACGTGCTGCGTAACACGAGAATGAACCTCATGAGTTCTTGCAGAAGCTCAAACGTGCTGCTTAACACGAGAATGAACCTCATGAGTTCTTGCAGAAGCTCAAATGTGCTGCGTAACACGAGAATGAACCTCATGAGTTCTTGCAGAAGCTCAAACGTGCTGCGTAACACGAGAATGAACCTCATGAGTTCTTGCAGAAGCTCAAACGTGCTGCTTAACACGAGAATGAACCTCATGAGTTCTTGCAGAAGCTCAAATGTGCTGCGAAACACGAGAATGAACCTCATTAGTTCTTGCAGAAGCTCAAACGTGCTGCGAAACACGAGAATGAACCTCATGAGTTCTTGCAGAAGCTCAAATGTGCTGCTTAACACGAGAATGAACCTCATGAGTTCTTGCAGAAGCTCAAACGTGCTGCGAAACACGAGAATGAACCTCATTAGTTCTTGCAGAAGCTCAAATGTGCTGCGTAACACGAGAATGAACCTCATGAGTTCTTGCAGAAGCTCAAACGTGCTGCGTAACACGAGAATGAACCTCATTAGTTCTTGCAGAAGCTCAAATGTGCTGCGTAACACGAGAATGAACCTCATTAGTTCTTGCAGAAGCTCAAACGTGCTGCGTAACACGAGAATGAACCTCATTAGTTCTTGCAGAAGCTCAAACGTGCTGCGTAACACGAGAATGAACCTCATTAGTTCTTGCAGAAGCTCAAATGTGCTGCGTAACACGAGAATGAACCTCATTAGTTCTTGCAGAAGCTCAAACGTGCTGCGTAACACGAGAATGAACCTCATGAGTTCTTGCAGAAGCTCAAACGTGCTGCGTAACACGAGAATGAACCTCATTAGTTCTTGCAGAAGCTCAAACGTGCTGCGTAACACGAGAATGAACCTCATGAGTTCTTGCAGAAGCTCAAACGTGCTGCGTAACACGAGAATGAACCTCATTAGTTCTTGCAGAAGCTCAAACGTGCTGCGTAACACGAGAATGAACCTCATAGGCCTATTTCACAAGATGGCCCCCGAGACCGGAAGTAGGGTAAACTCTTTTCCGGTGAAAGCGCTAGCAGTTACAGTCGGAGGACAAAGGCGGAAACTATAAGCGGTTTAGTCCAGTTGCTTACCTTTTTTATGGTGTTTATGTCAACCCAAAGAAGAAACAACCCTATTTATCACTTCACAGCTTTCCGTGTCTTACGGGTTTTCATGGAACAACTGGGGAGAGGTTAAATCACGCCAGACACAGACGGCAAAAAGACTTCTGGTCGCGCCGCCCGCCCGAATCGCCATTCATTTTCAAAATGGACTTTGAACAGCTTGTTTTCTCTCCCAGTCATTCATATAACGTTATCTGACAAAAGTAAGAATATCAGATGTTGTCCGTTTTGGTGATAGTTTTCAGGGAGTTGTGAAAAGATCGAAATTGGACAAATTCTTGACGTTTGCTTAGTGCTTACATAAAAAAAGTTCCATTCATTTTTGGCATGACACTTGATGACTAAGCTCACATTTAACGTTAATATATCGAAAAACAATAAATAAATAAATTGAAATGATGTCTGATTGTAGGCTATGAATTAAATCTAGTGGCTTTTGTTAAAAAAAATCATGTTATTAAGTGTTAGTCCAGGAGATTGCAGCAATCTTCCACTATTAGATTATGGCTCCTTTTTCATGTTACCATGAATGAAACTAAGAATTGTACATTTTTACAGTGAATTTGACCTAACGTTGCTAGTATGTCTAATAATGAAATTAAGGCAAATAAAAAAATATTTAGACTAAAAACATAAATGAAGTGATTGATTTTACATGTTTTAAAAAAAAAATCATGTTACAAAATAATATTTAACTGTCTGGGGTCCCCTTATGAAAAGAAAATATTCCCTATATGAATGATCAATATATGAAATGGTTTAACAGTATATTTGAAAACATACAGAATAATATATGGTGTTAATATATTACAATATATTGAATGAAACATGTCATTCAAGTCACTTTTTGCATAGAAACAAGTCATTTTCATATATTTAAACATGTGAGAATAGATTTACTAATATATAATGTAATTTTATATTCAGTAATACACTAAAAAATATATACAGGGATTAAAGTTATCCGTCGCTACGACGGACTTCCGTTAATATCAGGTTTCCCCCTGTCCTTATGTCTTAATCACCCTTTTCATTATTTTAAGGCCGTAAATATGCTTATATTTCTCAAATAGTGTAATAAATGTCTTAATTTTAGTTCGAATGGGTCGGAAGGACGAGGTGTTCACCCGCTTAGGGGGATGTGATCAAAGCCTGGACTGGAGCAAAAGCCCGTTCCTCTCTGCACAGAAGCGATCTGTTATCACTCCGCTCCTGATCCACTCCGGGTTTTCCAGTCCCACTCACGGGAAAAACTGCTCCGTGTTCAAACAACTTTAAAAATGATTCCAATATGTTTATTTTTTTAAACCACAAACGTCTGAATTTATAAGACTATATGTAACGGTTTGGAAAGTATTTTATACGTTTAATAAATGTCCCAGCTGCCCTTGCTTGCACAAGTAAACAGCAGGCCTGGCAAAGCGCACCCGGGTAAAAAGGAAAGAAAGTTACAGAAAACAACTTCTACAAACAATTTTAATTTGCCAACAGGTAATAATAATAAATAAAAGTGCATGACGTGCAAATCGGGTAACAATCAAGTGCAATATAAACATGTTTTGTCAGGGCATCAGTCCCGAACCGGCATCAACACTCCATTTCAACATCTGCTTCCTCCTTCACACGCGCCCGGCGTGATTTAACTTCTCCCCGGTTGTTCCATGAAAACCCGCAAAACACGAAAAGCTGTGAAGTGATCAATAGGGTTGTTTCTTCTTTGGGTTGAAACATAAAAAGGTAAGCAACCGCTTTTAGTCTCCGCATTTGTCCTCCGACTGTAACTGCTAGCGCTTTCACCGGAAAAGAGTTTACCCTACTTCCGGTCTCGGCGGCCATTTTTGTGAAATAGGCCTATTGGTTCTTGCAGAAGCTCAAACGTGCTGCGTAACACGAGAATGAACCTCATGAGTTCTTGCAGAAGCTCAAACGTGCTGCTTAACACGAGAATGAACCTCATGAGTTCTTGCAGAAGCTCAAATGTGCTGCGTAACACGAGAATGAACCTCATTGGTTCTTGCAGAAGCTCAAACGTGCTGCGTAACACGAGAATGAACCTCATTAGTTCTTGCAGAAGCTCAAACGTGCTGCGTAACACGAGAATGAACCTCATTGGTTCTTGCAGAAGCTCAAACGTGCTGCGTAACACGAGAATGAACCTCATGAGTTCTTGCAGAAGCTCAAACGTGCTGCGTAACACGAGAATGAACCTCATTGGTTCTTGCAGAAGCTCAAACGTGCTGCGTAACACGAGAATGAACCTCATTGGTTCTTGCAGAAGCTCAAACGTGCTGCTTAACACGAGAATGAACCTCATGAGTTCTTGCAGAAGCTCAAATGTGCTGCGTAACACGAGAATGAACCTCATTAGTTCTTGCAGAAGCTCAAATGTGCTGCGTAACACGAGAATGAACCTCATTGGTTCTTGCAGAAGCTCAAACGTGCTGCGTAACACGAGAATGAACCTCATGAGTTCTTGCAGAAGCTCAAACGTGCTGCGTAACACGAGAATGAACCTCATTGGTTCTTGCAGAAGCTCAAACGTGCTGCGTAACACGAGAATGAACCTCATTGGTTCTTGCAGAAGCTCAAACGTGCTGCTTAACACGAGAATGAACCTCATGAGTTCTTGCAGAAGCTCAAATGTGCTGCGTAACACGAGAATGAACCTCATTGGTTCTTGCAGAAGCTCAAACGTGCTGCGTAACACGAGAATGAACCTCATTAGTTCTTGCAGAAGCTCAAACGTGCTGCGAAACACGAGAATGAACCTCATTAGTTCTTGCAGAAGCTCAAACGTGCTGCGAAACACGAGAATGAACCTCATTAGTTCTTGCAGAAGCTCAAATGTGCTGCTTAACACGAGAATGAACCTCATTAGTTCTTGCAGAAGCTCAAACATGCTGCGAAACACGAGAATGAACCTCATGAGTTCTTGCAGAAGCTCAAATGTGCTGCGTAACACGAGAATGAACCTCATTAGTTCTTGCAGAAGCTCAAACATGCTGCGAAACACGAGAATGAACCTCATTAGTTCTTGCAGAAGCTCAAACGTGCTGCGTAACACGAGAATGAACCTCATTGGTTCTTGCAGAAGCTCAAACGTGCTGCGTAACACGAGAATGAACCTCATGAGTTCTTGCAGAAGCTCAAACGTGCTGCGTAACACGAGAATGAACCTCATTAGTTCTTGCAGAAGCTCAAATGTGCTGCGAAACACGAGAATGAACCTCATTGGTTCTTGCAGAAGCTCAAACGTGCTGCGTAACACGAGAATGAACCTCATGAGTTCTTGCAGAAGCTCAAACGTGCTGCGTAACACGAGAATGAACCTCATTGGTTCTTGCAGAAGCTCAAACATGCTGCTTAACACGAGAATGAACCTCATGAGTTCTTGCAGAAGCTCAAACATGCTGCGTAACACGAGAATGAACCTCATGAGTTCTTGCAGAAGCTCAAACGTGCTGCTTAACACGAGAATGAACCTCATGAGTTCTTGCAGAAGCTCAAATGTGCTGCGTAACACGAGAATGAACCTCATGAGTTCTTGCAGAAGCTCAAATGTGCTGCGTAACACGAGAATGAACCTCATTGGTTCTTGCAGAAGCTCAAACGTGCTGCTTAACACGAGAATGAACCTCATGAGTTCTTGCAGAAGCTCAAACATGCTGCGTAACACGAGAATGAACCTCATGAGTTCTTGCAGAAGCTCAAACGTGCTGCTTAACACGAGAATGAACCTCATGAGTTCTTGCAGAAGCTCAAATGTGCTGCGTAACACGAGAATGAACCTCATTAGTTCTTGCAGAAGCTCAAACGTGCTGCTTAACACGAGAATGAACCTCATGAGTTCTTGCAGAAGCTCAAACGTGCTGCTTAACACGAGAATGAACCTCATGAGTTCTTGCAGAAGCTCAAATGTGCTGCGTAACACCAGAATGAACCTCATTAGTTCTTGCAGAAGCTCAAACGTGCTGCTTAACACGAGAATGAACCTCATGAGTTCTTGCAGAAGCTCAAATGTGCTGCGTAACACGAGAATTAACCTCATTAGTTCTTGCAGAAGCTCAAACGTGCTGCTTAACACGAGAATGAACCTCATTGGTTCTTGCAGAAGCTCAAACGTGCTGCTTAACACGAGAATGAACCTCATGAGTTCTTGCAGAAGCTCAAATGTGCTGCGTAACACGAGAATTAACCTCATTAGTTCTTGCAGAAGCTCAAACGTGCTGCGTAACACGAGAATGAACCTCATGAGTTCTTGCAGAAGCTCAAACGTGCTGCATAACACGAGAATGAACCTCATGAGTTCTTGCAGAAGCTCAAATGTGCTGCTTAACACGAGAATGAACCTCATTGGTTCTTGCAGAAGCTCAAATGTGCTGCTTAACACGAGAATGAACCTCATGAGTTCTTGCAGAAGCTCAAACGTGCTGCATAACACGAGAATGAACCTCATGAGTTCTTGCAGAAGCTCAAATGTGCTGCGTAACACGAGAATGAACCTCATTAGTTCTTGCAGAAGCTCAAACGTGCTGCGTAACACGAGAATGAACCTCATTAGTTCTTGCAGAAGCTCAAACGTGCTGCGAAACACGAGAATGAACCTCATTAGTTCTTGCAGAAGCTCAAATGTGCTGCTTAACACGAGAATGAACCTCATGAGTTCTTGCAGAAGCTCAAACGTGCTGCGTAACACGAGAATGAACCTCATTGGTTCTTGCAGAAGCTCAAACGTGCTGCGTAACACGAGAATGAACCTCATGAGTTCTTGCAGAAGCTCAAACGTGCTGCATAACACGAGAATGAACCTCATGAGTTCTTGCAGAAGCTCAAATGTGCTGCGTAACACGAGAATGAACCTCATTAGTTCTTGCAGAAGCTCAAACGTGCTGCGAAACACGAGAATGAACCTCATTAGTTCTTGCAGAAGCTCAAATGTGCTGCTTAACACGAGAATGAACCTCATTAGTTCTTGCAGAAGCTCAAACATGCTGCGAAACACGAGAATGAACCTCATGAGTTCTTGCAGAAGCTCAAATGTGCTGCGTAACACGAGAATGAACCTCATTAGTTCTTGCAGAAGCTCAAACATGCTGCGAAACACGAGAATGAACCTCATTAGTTCTTGCAGAAGCTCAAACGTGCTGCGTAACACGAGAATGAACCTCATGAGTTCTTGCAGAAGCTCAAACGTGCTGCATAACACGAGAATGAACCTCATTGGTTCTTGCAGAAGCTCAAACGTGCTGCTTAACACGAGAATGAACCTCATGAGTTCTTGCAGAAGCTCAAACATGCTGCGTAACACGAGAATGAACCTCATGAGTTCTTGCAGAAGCTCAAACGTGCTGCTTAACACGAGAATGAACCTCATGAGTTCTTGCAGAAGCTCAAATGTGCTGCGTAACACGAGAATGAACCTCATTAGTTCTTGCAGAAGCTCAAACGTGCTGCGTAACACGAGAATGAACCTCATGAGTTCTTGCAGAAGCTCAAACGTGCTGCGTAACACGAGAATGAACCTCATTGGTTCTTGCAGAAGCTCAAACGTGCTGCTTAACACGAGAATGAACCTCATGAGTTCTTGCAGAAGCTCAAACATGCTGCGTAACACGAGAATGAACCTCATGAGTTCTTGCAGAAGCTCAAACGTGCTGCTTAACACGAGAATGAACCTCATGAGTTCTTGCAGAAGCTCAAATGTGCTGCGTAACACGAGAATGAACCTCATTAGTTCTTGCAGAAGCTCAAACGTGCTGCTTAACACGAGAATGAACCTCATGAGTTCTTGCAGAAGCTCAAATGTGCTGCGTAACACAAGAATGAACCTCATGAGTTCTTGCAGAAGCTCAAACGTGCTGCTTAACACGAGAATGAACCTCATGAGTTCTTGCAGAAGCTCAAATGTGCTGCGTAACACCAGAATGAACCTCATTAGTTCTTGCAGAAGCTCAAACGTGCTGCTTAACACGAGAATGAACCTCATGAGTTCTTGCAGAAGCTCAAATGTGCTGCGTAACACGAGAATTAACCTCATTAGTTCTTGCAGAAGCTCAAACGTGCTGCTTAACACGAGAATGAACCTCATTGGTTCTTGCAGAAGCTCAAACGTGCTGCTTAACACGAGAATGAACCTCATGAGTTCTTGCAGAAGCTCAAATGTGCTGCGTAACACGAGAATTAACCTCATTAGTTCTTGCAGAAGCTCAAACGTGCTGCGTAACACGAGAATGAACCTCATGAGTTCTTGCAGAAGCTCAAACGTGCTGCATAACACGAGAATGAACCTCATGAGTTCTTGCAGAAGCTCAAACGTGCTGCTTAACACGAGAATGAACCTCATTGGTTCTTGCAGAAGCTCAAATGTGCTGCTTAACACGAGAATGAACCTCATTAGTTCTTGCAGAAGCTCAAACGTGCTGCATAACACGAGAATGAACCTCATGAGTTCTTGCAGAAGCTCAAATGTGCTGCGTAACACGAGAATGAACCTCATTAGTTCATGCAGAAGCTCAAACGTGCTGCTTAACACGAGAATGAACCTCATGAGTTCTTGCAGAAGCTCAAATGTGCTGCGTAACACGAGAATTAACCTCATTAGTTCATGCAGAAGCTCAAACGTGCTGCTTAACACGAGAATGAACCTCATGAGTTCTTGCAGAAGCTCAAACGTGCTGCGTAACACAAGAATGAACCTCATTGGTTCTTGCAGAAGCTCAAACGTGCTGCGTAACACAAGAATGAACCTCATTGGTTCTTGCAGAAGCTCAAATGTGCTGCGTAACACGAGAATGAACCTCATTAGTTCTTGCAGAAGCTCAAACGTGCTGCTTAACACGAGAATGAACCTCATTAGTTCTTGCAGAAGCTCAAACGTGCTGCGTAACACGAGAATGAACCTCATTGGTTCTTGCAGAAGCTCAAACGTGCTGCTTAACACGAGAATGAACCTCATGAGTTCTTGCAGAAGCTCAAACATGCTGCTTAACACGAGAATGAACCTCATGAGTTCTTGCAGAAGCTCAAACGTGCTGCGTAACACGAGAATGAACCTCATTGGTTCTTGCAGAAGCTCAAACGTGCTGCTTAACACGAGAATGAACCTCATGAGTTCTTGCAGAAGCTCAAACGTGCTGCTTAACACGAGAATGAACCTCATGAGTTCTTGCAGAAGCTCAAATGTGCTGCGTAACACGAGAATTAACCTCATTAGTTCTTGCAGAAGCTCAAATGTGCTGCGTAACACGAGAATTAACCTCATTAGTTCTTGCAGAAGCTCAAATGTGCTGCGTAACACGAGAATGAACCTCATTAGTTCTTGCAGAAGCTCAAACGTGCTGCGTAACACGAGAATGAACCTCATTGGTTCTTGCAGAAGCTCAAACGTGCTGCTTAACACGAGAATGAACCTCATGAGTTCTTGCAGAAGCTCAAACATGCTGCTTAACACGAGAATGAACCTCATGAGTTCTTGCAGAAGCTTAAACGTGCTGCTTAACACGAGAATGAACCTCATGAGTTCTTGCAGAAGCTCAAATGTGCTGCTTAACACGAGAATGAACCTCATTAGTTCTTGCAGAAGCTCAAATGTGCTGCGTAACACGAGAATTAACCTCATTAGTTCTTGCAGAAGCTCAAACGTGCTGCGTAACACGAGAATTAACCTCATTAGTTCTTGCAGAAGCTCAAACGTGCTGCGTAACACGAGAATGAACCTCATGAGTTCTTGCAGAAGCTCAAACGTGCTGCGTAACACGAGAATGAACCTCATGAGTTCTTGCAGAAGCTCAAACGTGCTGCTTAACACGAGAATGAACCTCATGAGTTCTTGCAGAAGCTCAAACGTGCTGCTTAACACGAGAATGAACCTCATGAGTTCTTGCAGAAGCTCAAACGTGCTGCTTAACACGAGAATGAACCTCATGAGTTCTTGCAGAAGCTCAAATGTGCTGCTTAACACGAGAATGAACCTCATGAGTTCTTGCAGAAGCTCAAACGTGCTGCTTAACACGAGAATGAACCTCATGAGTTCTTGCAGAAGCTCAAACGTGCTGCTTAACACGAGAATGAACCTCATGAGTTCTTGCAGAAGCTCAAACGTGCTGCTTAACACGAGAATTAACCTCATTAGTTCTTGCAGAAGCTCAAACGTGCTGCTTAACACGAGAATGAACCTCATGAGTTCTTGCAGAAGCTCAAACGTGCTGCTTAACACGAGAATTAACCTCATTAGTTCTTGCAGAAGCTCAAACGTGCTGCTTAACACGAGAATGAACCTCATGAGTTCTTGCAGAAGCTCAAACGTGCTGCTTAACACGAGAATTAACCTCATTAGTTCTTGCAGAAGCTCAAACGTGCTGCTTAACACGAGAATTAACCTCATTAGTTCTTGCAGAAGCTCAAACGTGCTGCTTAACACAAGAATGAACCTCATGAGTTCTTGCAGAAGCTCAAATGTGCTGCGTAACACGAGAATTAACCTCATTAGTTCTTGCAGAAGCTCAAACGTGCTGCGAAACACGAGAATGAACCTCATTAGTTCTTGCAGAAGCTCAAATGTGCTGCTTAACACGAGAATGAACCTCATGAGTTCTTGCAGAAGCTCAAACGTGCTGCGTAACACGAGAATGAACCTCATTGGTTCTTGCAGAAGCTCAAATGTGCTGCGAAACACGAGAATGAACCTCATTAGTTCTTGCAGAAGCTCAAACGTGCTGCGTAACACGAGAATGAACCTCATGAGTTCTTGCAGAAGCTCAAACGTGCTGCGAAACACGAGAATGAACCTCATGAGTTCTTGCAGAAGCTCAAACGTGCTGCGAAACACGAGAATGAACCTCATTGGTTCTTGCAGAAGTTCAAACGTGCTGCTTAATACGAGAATGAACCTCATTAGTTCTTGCAGAAGTTCAAACGTGCTGCTTAATACGAGAATGAACCTCATGAGTTCTTGCAGAAGCTCAAACGTGCTGCGTAACACAAGAATGAACCTCATTGGTTCTTGCAGAAGCTCAAACGTGCTGCGTAACACGAGAATGAACCTCATGAGTTCTTGCAGAAGCTCAAACGTGCTGCGTAACACGAGAATGAACCTCATGAGTTCTTGCAGAAGCTCAAACGTGCTGCGAAACACGAGAATGAACCTCATTGGTTCTTGCAGAAGTTCAAACGTGCTGCTTAATACGAGAATGAACCTCATTAGTTCTTGCAGAAGTTCAAACGTGCTGCTTAATACGAGAATGAACCTCATGAGTTCTTGCAGAAGCTCAAACGTGCTGCGTAACACAAGAATGAACCTCATTGGTTCTTGCAGAAGCTCAAACGTGCTGCGTAACACGAGAATGAACCTCATGAGTTCTTGCAGAAGCTCAAACGTGCTGCGTAACACGAGAATGAACCTCATTGGTTCTTGCAGAAGCTCAAACGTGCTGCTTAACACGAGAAGGAACCTCATGAGTTCTTGCAGAAGCTCAAACGTGCTGCGTAACACAAAAATGAACCTCATTGGTTCTTGCAGAAGCTCAAACGTGCTGCTTAACACGAGAATGAACCTCATTGGTTCTTGCAGAAGCTCAAACGTGCTGCTTAACACGAGAATGAACCTCATGAGTTCTTGCAGAAGCTCAAACGTGCTGCGAAACACGAGAATGAACCTCATTCGAACATGATGCAGGGCAATTTTGTCTTAAATTTGTATAGCAATATCATACGAGTAAGAGTGCTGTTTCCCCGAGTATCTGTACGATTGCAAATGGGAAATTGATTTTATACAACAGTTCAATAAACAAGAAGTTAATTTTGTGTTACATTTTAGACAGAATATTTTCAATATTGTCTTTGCTCAATTTCGCCAATAAAAATTTAAATAAAGACACTGCAGAACTGTTGTACATCTCTGAGCAACACACAGCAGTATTTCGTTACTGAACGAATCCCGTGTTTTTTAACGAATCGAGTGAGCCAATAATTCAGTGACCCATTCATAAAGACTCATTGGCCCTGTCCCAAATGGCACACTCCGGACTTGTGGACTTCCTCAGAGTCCACCTGTCGGTGACGTCATGTAGTGCAGACCTATAGGGCCCTTAGCGTGAGTCCGCGAGGGCGCATTGAGAGGTATTTTTCTGAGACGGTCTGATTGTTGTTATAGACAGGAGCTACAGGTTCGGGGAAATATGCTGCCTATTGTTGTTGTGTTTACATATGACTCAGTAAAGCCCTGAAATTCTGTTCTATTCATTTAATGAATCATAATGCGATCGTATTATTCAGCCATGTTAACAATTGTCCGTGAGCGAAATCTCCTCCCATCCGTTGTCTGATTGGCCTTTCGCAAGGATTCCTGGGTAGTTAAAGTGCGTGGAGCCTGCATCTATTCGGGCTTCGTGGAAGACCGCTTCAAGGGTACAAAGGGGGCGCTACTGAGCACACTTCAGAGCGTTAAAATGCTAAATGGGACAGCCTACCGTAGACTCGGCGAGCACGCGCAATTTAAGTCCACGAGACCGAAAGTCTGCATGAAGTGCGCCATTTGGGACAGGGCCATTGGCTTCATTCCTGAATAAATCAGCCATTTGAATTAAAGGAATAGTTCACTTAAAGGAGTCATAACCTGTAATTTTCACTTTTCCACGAGAATCAATGTATGTTATGATTGCCTAACGATTATACATTGGCCGGGAAGCCGATATTCAAAAGTGAAGCGTTTGTTTACCCCAGTGTTCGTAAACCAGCCCACGTGCACGCGCACTCAATTACGAGATTTTAATTTCTCCCCCGACTTGACGTCAAGACGGGGCAGGATATACCATATATGGACACCGCAGACATATGCTGCAGGAAGCCCGCCCTGCCCCTCTACCCCTCATATTCAGTCAAGAAAGATGCAGAAATGTAGTGCACACGTGAGTTGCTCTGTGGTTGACTGCCAGAATCAACATTCAAATGTGTTTTCTCTACCAAAAACGGACCAAACTACCAGGGACCAGTGGATGAAATTCATTTTTAATGACGCTGTTCCAACAACCCTATCACCTGGCTCAACGTTAGGTGTTTTTTTATTTATTATATCTATGGGGTTCATTCACAACTTGCGCCATGATGTCATCTTGGAATGATATGCTGAAGTTACCTGCGGTGTCAAGCCCCCTCCTTCCTGCCACCAATCAACGCGCCCCTCATTTGCATTATTAAAATGACCGTCCACGACAGCCAAAATATCGCATCAGATCTCGCGAGACAATAATGCATTCAGAAATAAGGATCAGGGGAGCTCTGTGTTTATTTTTTTTTCCACTTTTCTTTTTTAGAAGGGCCTGAAAGACTATAATAGAGCGTGGGTATCCAAGGTAATACTAGGTTATGACTCCTTTAAAAATTAAAGTTTTTTTTTTAATTCTGTCATCATTTAATCACCCTCAAGTTTGAATTTCTTTCTTCTGCTGCACACAAAGGAAGATATTATGAAGAGTGTCGGTAACCAAACAGTTGATGGACCCCATTGACTTCCATAGTAGGAAAAAATACTATGGCATGCTTATTTGTCCAGTAGATCAAAAAGATCTGAAAAAGTCCATACATTTACCCACCCATAGATCCTCCCCTCAAAGAAATCAGGACAGAATTGGTTGAAATTTTGATTAAAATACCAGGTGTCTCCCTCGTCTGCTTGTGATCCGATCGACCAACACACATCTTAATAAAGTGTATCAGGTTACCAGGTGTAAATAGGGCCTATAGAGAACACATTAGAATCTAAAATTGTTTATACCCTCTTCCTTCAATACAAACCCTCTCCATCTGGCTCATGAAAAATCATCCGTTCTCTCCATTCATGCTTCAGGGGGCTAGAAATCATACTTTGTCATAAAACAGGAATAATTTCATGGTTCTTCTCTGAAAAGGGCCTGTGTATTCCCCATGTGTGTTTTGTGCTGTGCTCAAGGCTGATTATATATGCATCTGTTTACTTGTTGTCCCCTTGATTCATTGTCTGAAATGATCAATCTTTAAAAAGGTTTTCACTGCAGCCGTCCCCATACACGGCCAAAGGGCTGATGGGAAATGAGGCTTTTGCTGGTAGATCTAACTTCTTCTTGATTAGGGGCAATCAACAGTAACGGGGCTGGTGGTTACTCATCTTAAAAAGACATTAGAGATGTGCTCAGCAAAGCCTTCTGGGTGGTGATCACGACCAAACCACCTCATTCATTTTTGAAGGAGGAAGGCTGGATCTGTGATTTGGGCTCTCTGATCATTAGGGTTCCTGTCCTTAAGCCTTTGTTTAATAGACTTTCAGATGCTGTAGTGGATCTAATGCTGCTAATGACTTTCTCTCTTTCCAATCGCAGGTCATGTGCCTTCAAGATTTCTTCGGGGAGGAGGACATCTACATCGCATGCGGCCCGGAGAAGTTCCGTTACCAGGATGACTTCCTGTTGGATGAGAGCGGTAAAGAGCTCTTCAGTAGTTTCCTTTGTGTCCATTTCAACAAAAGAACACTACATGATCTCATCAGCATAAGGTCTGTGTGGATGGAATCTTCCACCTACACAGAAACTTTCTCTTTGTCCCATCTTGAATGAAGAACATCCTGTTACCATTTAGTTCATAAGCAACTTATGAATGAGTCCATTAAAAATTCATCACACAAATGTGGAATATAAAAGAAAGGCATATTCCCCCTTAACGCCTACACCAACCACTTCTGGGTTTTTGCCGTCTCCACGTAGATAGACAGATAGACCCCTCTCCTCTCCTCTCCTCTCCTCTCCTCTCCTCTCCTCTCCTCTCCTCTCCTCTCCTCTCCTCTCCTCTCCTCTCCTCTCCTCTCCTCTCCTCTCCTCTCCTCTCCATGTTTTCCTGTTGTGTTGTTGTCAGGAAATGAGAATCTGTATGTGGCTCTGTCTGGTTTCCTTTTATTAATAGTGTGGAGAGACAAAGGCTATGGCGGTTTGACTCTTCTGTGCTGATGTGAGCTCAGTAAAGAGCAGGCGCCCCAGTTTTCTGAAGTGTATTCGGAAGAGCTCTCTCTATTATTGTTGGAGGTTGGAGGTTTTGCCCCATAATTTCCTCATTGGATGTAAAAACTATCATCTATCCATCTATCTATCTATCTATCTATCTATCTATCTATCTATCTATCTATCTATCTATCTATCTATCTATCTATCTATCTATCTATCTATCTATCTATCTATCTATCTATCTATCTATCTATCTATCTATCTATCTATCTATCTATCTATCTATCTATCTATCTATCTATCTATCTATCTGCCATCTGTCTATCTTTCTGTCTCTCTGTCTGTCGATCTTTCCGTCTTTCTGTCTTTTTATGTCCATCCATCCACCCATCTATCTATATATCTATCTGACCGATTAATTGATAATTCTATTGAGTTATTACCTGAGGCTATTACCGAATTAGAGCTGCACTGTACAGAACAAATGTAATGAAGAATATCAGATGATTTATCACGGTGGATTAGAGCGAGTGCAGTCAATCATGAGTAGAGATTTAATTATGAAGGCACTAGTAGAGGGACACGTGCCGTTCTAATGAGTTTTGATCAGAGCCGAGAGGAACATATGAAGCATGCCGATGGCGAGATGGACGGAGCCAAAATGGCAGTCTTTGACGACAAAGATTTCCCTAAAGAACACATATTTAATATAATAGGAGCAGAATGGTACCCCATAACAAGCACTTTGTCAGTGATATCCCATGTTTGTTTTTATTTGATCTATAATACTCTAAGTTATTGTCGATTAAGACGATTATGTAAGGCTGTGATTAACAATTGAGAAAGCATCTTTTTACTGTATAAGGAGGTGATTTGTTAGTACTGGAGAGATAAGGGCTGAAACTTGCTCTCTAAATGTAACTCCATGGAGACAAAGAGTAGAGTGGCATCCTGCCCTTCAATAAATCCTGCCTTAATAGACTGTGGCATTTACTGTCATACCTGGTGTCACAGTTATATTGCTTTCTGAATATATTATGTACACAGAGTTATTGCAGCAAAAGCAAAAATGGGACAGATAAACACGGAGCATGCGAGAAGCTAAGCAGCACTTCGTCTCTAATGTAATCCCCAGTCTCTGATCTGTATTTAGGGTTAAGGCACTGCCATCTTTTTGATCACACTTGCATAAATGTGCTTCAACAAGCAGACTGTTTTTGAAGGAGGATTCATTTAGTGCTTCAGTTTAAGGATTATCTTCGGGAAGAGTTTGAGTTTTAGAGGACCTTTAAAGAGGATTTGAGATGGCAATCAAACTAGAGAGTCATTTGGTGGTGTGATATTAAAAACGATTTAAATAGTGAAAATTAAGCAATCAGCTAGTTGACAGCCTCATTCACTTACCCTCATGTCTTTCTTTCTCGTTCTTTCTTTCAGGACATTGGGGTCTAAACAACATTGGTCTCCCTTGACATTTTTCAAAATATCTTCCTTTGTTTCCGATAGATAGCAGAAGGGCAACATACCAAATACTAAAACTTTCTGAAATGGACATTTATTTTTCAGCTGCCAAATAGTAGTACTTTCATTCGTTTTTCAGACTTTTGGACTTCACTATGTAATGTGATTTTTGTTGTGTGACAGAGTGCCGGGTAATGAAATCAACGTCCTATGGGAAGATGGGGTCTTTAAACAGAAGCTCTCCCAGAAGCTTTGCCTTTTCCAGACGCAGCAAGTCTCCTTCTGGATCAGGTAATGATCATATGTGCATGCGGGTTTATGCAACAGCAAATGCTTCTCTGAATAGTTTCTTGTGGACATGTGAACTCCCTTCTCAAACATACTCTCTTTGTCGATTGAATATTTGTTAAAAGAAGATAATTAACTTCTCACATCAGATAAAAACAAAGTTATAGGAAGTCACGTGTGACAGCTCTCCGTGCAATAAAGCACCCCTCTGTGTGTGCACCCCTGGAGCGGAGTGTGTTTGCTGGCTTCGAGGTGGAATTGCATTCAGATATAGCTGTCTGATTCAGAAGGGCACATCCCGGTGGAGAGGAGTCAAAAGACGAGAGATATGAGATATTGAGGCACAGGGCGGGAAGTAGATGGGGTGATGAGAGAGAGAGAGAGAGAAAGAGAGAGAGAGAGAGAGAGAGAGAGAGAGAGAGAGAGAGAGAGAGAGAGAGAGAGAGAGAGAGAGAGAGAGAGAGAGAGAGAGAGAGAGAGAGAGAGAGAGGAGATGGAGGGGGTAGTGTGACTCAGTCTTGCAGATCCACATCAACTGTTGTGCAATGAATACTGTTGTGTGTGTGATCTGAATTATAGGCACTATGCGGTTTGCTTTTGTTCCAGTTTGCACTGGTGATTACCATATTCAAATGCCATGTTACAATACATGCATGCTACTCCATATTCCAAAAAGATAATAGAATTAAAGGTGTTAAATGGTACTTTGGATTGAATGCAAAGTCTAAATTGTACTGCAAACCAGACTGTGCATCAACTACTGCTTATTTATTCGATTTTAGGTATAAAGGTATGAATGAGTGTTTCCAGGGGTAAAAAATCAGCTGTTTATGGATAAAAAAAAAAAACGCATGCACTTCCTATTGATGCTTTACTGTGTATCTGTGCTCTAGTTTTCTAACAAAGACCGCCTTTGCGTCTTCACCTCTATAAGATGTGTGGCAGAGACGTCTAGAAGCTGCTGGTTGATATTTTTTTCCTGTAGCCGTTATATGATTGGCTTAAATCGTACCAGTTGAATCTCTATGAGTAGAGGTTTGGCTTAGAGTTCTATCCGGTCGTCATGGAGACGCCGGCTAAGGGAGCTGTGCCTTGGAGACAATAGAAGTGCCCATATATGGGCGTCCCTTCCTGTTTGGCAGGCTTAGTGGAAGCAGGCTCAGAGAGTGTGGCTCATCACTTCTAGTCAGGCGGCTGTTTCTCAGCAGACACTCACAGACGTGATCCATAAAAGCATGGAATCGGTTTCACTTCGAGTGATTGGTGTGCCAGTCATACATTTTCAAAATACAGCTCGTTAATCCTTTAAGAAACCCCGGGGTGAGGGAGAATGTGCCAGGTTTGCAAAGGTTTCATTACTGGTCTGGTTTAAGAATGAATTTACTGCGGAATTCATGGTCTGGTCTGCAAAGTTTGATGATAGTTTAGAAATAAAGTTCTAAGAAATTAAAAAGTTGTAGACATTATGCTGGGTATGTTGGTTCTTTCGCTGCCTGGGTTTTCAATCAGAAGGTCAATCAATGGAGGCTGTAATATAAAAAATTGAATTTTCTTAAATTCTAATGCCATTTCTAAATATTGTCTAATGTTCTTAACCCTATAAAGCCTACTGTATTATATTTCAGATTTTTAAGGTCTCTAAATTGTCTCCATGATCAAAATCTGTTGTACACTATCTTCTACATGACTTCTGATCGTTTATACTTTTTAGCAAGTAAAAGGCCTTTTAGTATAATTCTATAAATTTCCACATTCAAGTCGTGTCTTTTTGCTGTGAAATTTTTCATAATGTAAAAGCAAGAATAACTTTTATACTGTTAGTATTCATGTCAAGATGAAGATTTACTGGACTGTAGCAACTTATAGGTTTACTTGATTATCCATAGGCTTTTGTTTATCTATTCTTGCTCATTTTGGGTCTCAGTTTGAGCTCCATTTTCCAAATACTCCCAAATATTTTGATTTTTGTCTCAAGGTTCAATAAAGACCTGGTGGCTAACGCACTCACGGATCCAAAATAATGTTACTGTTACACATTTTTATGAACAGTTTACAACTGTTTTACGTTATTATTCGCCATTAATAAGCTGTGAAAAAGAGCTAATTTTGGCACTTCTATGTCAGAGGCGGCTTTATTATGTGTGTGCACTTCGGATGTGAGCCCGAAATCTGCGGGAATGAGTTATGTGCAATCCTGCGCCGAAATTCAGACCCGGTCATGCCAACACTATCCGGAGTGAATCAGACGACTGATATTTCAGTATGGATACATATAGAAATATTGATATTTTTGACAACACTACATGACGTTGCTGTGCTGTATGGTCTCAAAAGCTTATCGTTTGCATGTGTTAAGCATGGCGGTTTAAAAACAAGTGATTTTAACCCATTGAAATGCAATAAGCAGTGAAAGAGAACTTATTTCGCTCAAAGAGAACTCATTTCACTAAATGGAAGTGTATATAGTATACTCATTTACTCATTTCACGCATACAGGAAGCCGCTGCTCAGAGCGTTTAAGAATTGAACTTAAGCTTTTTTCAGCGCAATTGGGCTTGTACGGTTAAATACACAAACAGTACTTAGGTGTCAAAATGTCCGTCCTCGAAAACACATTTATGTCTTGTTGAGAGAGAAAACGCATATGTAACAGTATATTGAATCCATGCATTCGATCTTAAAGTGACCTGCTGTCGTTTGTGTCATTAATGTTAATCAAACAACAAAAAAGAGAAAATATCTCACTGTTCATGAGTAAATCACTTTTGAGAGACTTTAATTTATTTAATTAAATTATTTAATTTACACAGTGAAGATATGCAGTGATTTTTTTAAACATTTGATTACATGTAGTTCATTGTATAAATACAAATAGTTAATAAATTCTTCAGAATATCTTCTTTTATGTTCCCCAGAAGAAGAAAAAAGTCACAAGAGTTTGGAACGGCATGAGAATAAATCATGAAATCTTTGAATCATGAAATGATCCGTTATTTTTATATAATGATACATTTTTTAAAATAATTATTCATTAGATATTTTAAGATTCTTAATGAAAATTATTATTAAGTCTGGGTTGGTGGTCTCTGTAATGTTTAAATTGTTTGGGTTATTTAATTTAGTCTTCACCTGCAGCTAAAGCATTGAAAACCTAAGCCTTACACCGTCTTTATTTCTCGCTCTCCTACTAGGAGTCCCACACTGGTGTGGGCAGGTATATACTTAGTGGAGGCGTCCTGTACTTTCTCAGCAAGACCAGTGGACAGATATGATTGCAATTGCAATTTTGTAGCTGTTGCGTTGCTGTTTGGTTATTGTTACTTCTAGGTGGTAGCCAATGTCATTGTATTCACTGGTACCAGAACCGGTCATGCCGATGGTCAATTTATAGACTAAAAATTCCCGTCACTGAAAGGGTCAAACAGACTGGCTGATAAACAGGCATCTGCCTTTTAATCTGTCAGACAGCATAGGTCAAATGTGAGATATTTCTTGTGATGAATCAGATAAGTGATTTCAAGAAAGGTCTAGCATGTCCTTACTTTAAGTGTCTGTGAGAGAAGCTGCTCACTGTATGAGTGCTGTTTATATAATACACCCTGTCAGGCTAAGTATAGCACATTGATTTCTGTTTGAGAGTGGCCTGCACCCCTTTAAACACACATGAACGCACTTTTGGTGAATTTCTATACAAATGGCAATGATGTACTGTTTGTGTACAGTTACGAGAAGCCTTTTGTTTTTTAACACAACGAAAAACTGAAGCCCATGTCATCCTGCGAATTATTCACAGTTTGAGCGGTACGATCAAGTGTTGAGCATGACAACACATTTAGAGGTGCTTTAACAAAGGAGACACAGCGAGACAGACATAAACAGCCTCTCTCTGTCATATTTATCAACAACTGTGTGGGATGGCGGAGATGGTTCATTACAGACTGCATGTCTTTCTGTGCCTGTCCTATTTACTGAAGGCATCCTTCCAAAGGATTTCTGATCTATAATCTTAGGTCGTTCTCCTCACAAATTTCTGTTAAGCTTTCCTTTGAATTTGCACGGAGGAGCTTGGCCTTGTAGTCGACTGAATTTTTATCCGAGCAGTTTATCCAGAGAGTAAACTTTAATTAGAGCACCAGAGAATAATCTTTAATCAGCTTGAAACACCGCTGGCTGACTGTCCTCAGGAAATGCAGAGCTGCTCCTGTCACTCTAATTCAGAGACCTTGTTATTATTCTTACTGTGTAATTCTAGCCAGTTGCTCAGCTTGTTACTGACAAACCCACAAACAGCTCATTAACCCATTAGCATGTGCCCTACAGCAGGAAAACTGAACTATAACTTTCGTTAACGCATGTTTATTATTGTGTATGAATCATCGTTGCACGTATATTTTCTTCAAGCATTAAACACCAGAGAAAAAATCAATACAGAAAGTATCTTCATATTAACATAGTACTGTGCATAGGGTCCTATTTTTACAGACTTTTCTAGAGTGTAGCTAACATCCATTGAAATATAGTCATTCCAAGGTGAAACAAGTGAATACACTTTCATTTTTTTTTTTTTTTTGGAATAACATAAACTGAAAATTATCTTTTTCTATAGATTTTTTTCTTATAGTGTAGGCTGCAGGCTACTGGCTAACATGTACATTTATGCATCTGTAATTTTTTTTATCCAAAGTGACTTATGTATCGCATTCCATATTGCATATATTTTATCAGTTTATGCATTCTCTGGGAATCAAACTCATGACCTTGGCGCATGTTGCTAGCACCATACTCTACAGTTTGAGCCCTAATAGCAAAGTCCAAGTCAAGTCTCACGTCTATGAAGTCCAAGTCCAAGTCAAGTCTCAAGTCTCTGGGTCCAAGTCAAGTCTCAAGTCTTTGAGGTCCAGGTCCAAATCAAGTCTCAAGTCTTTGGGGTACAAATCCAAGTCAAGTCTCAAGTCTTTGAGTCCAAGTCAAGTCTAAAGTCTTTGGGGTACAAGTCCAAGTCAAGTCTCAAGTCATTGAGTCCAATTCAAGTCTCAAGTCTCAAGTCTTTGAGGTCCAGTGCTCGGTTGCATAAAGCACCTTAAGTGTAATTTTCCCTTAAAGTCGCCCTTATGTTTCCCTTAAACCTAAGGGTGTTGCAGAAAAATACCCTTAAGTGTTACTTAACGTTTTTTTTAAGTGAAACGTCATAAACACTTAAATGCTGTTTTTTCACTTAAGTAATCGTTAAGTGTTGCATAAAACCCCTTAACGGTAATTTCCCTAAGTATAACTTAAGGTTTGGAAATCGTAACCTTAAGAGTAACGCGGACAAAAATAAGACGACATGGCTGAATTTATGAAACCAGCTGAAGATCATAGGGAATAGGGAGAACCCTTTGGACCAATTTAGCCATGAAAAATTGTTGCAAGAATACCGATTTGATCGACGCGCAATATTTGACATCGCTATCAAACTAGACGGCTGTCTGTCTGTCATTACACGCGACTCGCATGTAAACTATCACAACGTTAAGTCAGTGCGCGCACGGAGAGTGTGTGGCCGACAAAAAATTCACAGGAGAACGAGCTGATTCTGTGTTTTAAAAGGAATCATGACAGAAGAAAACAGGTATGCTATGGAAATATACTCAGCTGTATTTCGAGACACAGAGCCAGAAGTGCATTCACAAAACCTAAACAAATGCCAAAGCATGAGACGGTGAACAACACAAACTGCCGCCACGTTCGGAGCTAACGCGGTGTTGCGTGATAGCGTCACTGGACTGACACGTGATATTCCGACATGTTAGTGTTTTGCGTATCTATGGCAACAACAGACTTTTATAACGTGAATCCAGGATCGCTGTCGTGAAACACTTAAATGTTTCCCTTACCTAAGAGAACCGTTTAAGAGATTATATGCAACACCCTTAAGTTATTCTCTTAGGTAAGGGTAAATCGCCCCTTAAGTATCATACTTAAGGGAAAAACTTAAGGTGCTTTATGCAACCGGGCACAGGTCCAAGTCAAGTCTCAAGTCTTTGGGGTACAAGTCCAAGTCAAGTCTCATGTCATTGAGTCCAATTCAAGTCTCAAGTCTTTGAGGTCCAGGTCCAAGTCAAGTCTCAAATCTTTGGGGTACAAGTCCAAGTCAAGTCTTTGAGTCCAAGTCAAGTCTCAAGTATTTTAGTCCAAATCAAGTCTCAAGTCTTTGAGGTCCAGGTCCAAATCAAGTCTCAAGTCTTTGGGGTACAAATCCAAGTCAAGTCTCAAGTCTTTGAGTCCAAGTCAAGTCTAAAGTCTTTGGGGTACAAGTCCAAGTCAAGTCTCAAGTCTTTGAGGTCCAGGTCCAAGTCAAGTCTCAAGTCTTTGGGGTACAAGTCAAGTCTCAAGTATTTTAGTCCAAGTCAAGTCTCAAGTCTTTGAGTCCAAGTCAAGTCTCAAGTTATTGGGGTACAAGTCCAAGTCAAGTCTCAAGTCTTTGAGTCCAAGTCAAGTCTCAAGTTATTGGGGTACAAGTCCAAGTCAAGTCTCAAGTCTTTGAGTCCAAGTCAAGTCTCAAGTTATTGGGGTACAAGTCCAAGTCAAGTCTCAAGTCTTTGAGTCCAAGTCAAGTCTCAAGTTATTGGGGTACAAGTCCAAGTCAAGTCTCAAGTCTTTGAGTCCAAGTCAAGTATCAAGTCTTTGGGGTTACGGTACAAGTCAAGTCTCAAGTCTTTGAGTCCAAGTCAAGTCTAAAGTCTTTGGGGTACAAGTCCAAGTCAAGTCTCAAGTCATTGAGTCCAATTCAAGTCTTAAGTCTTTGAGGTCCAGATCCAAGTCAAGTCTCACGTCTTTGGGGTACAAGTCCAAGTCAAGTCTCAAGTCTTTGGGGTACAAATCCAAGTCAAGTCTCAAGTCTTTGAGTCCAAGTCAAGTCTCAAGTCTTTGAGTCCAAGTCAAGTCTCAAGTCTTTGAATCCAAGTCAAGTCTCAAGTCTTTGAGTTCAAGTCAAGTCTTTGAGTCCAAGTCAAGTCTCAAGTCTTTGAGTCCAATTCAAGTCTCAAGTCTTTGAGTCCAAGTCTCCCTGTTTTGCTCAAAAATATATTTCCTTACGAAAGTACAATGATTTGTGAATGTTGTTTTGACTTTTATATTAATTATAGAGATGCACAATATATCAAATAAATTGGCCGATATTTGCATAATTTTTTTTCAAATTATCCAACAGATGAGGAAACAGATAAGAAACCCTAAACCCTGTTATCTATCTTTTTGTTATCTATATATGTTGTAATTTCACTAGAATCATGTCAATTATTGGAGTCTACAATGGGAATGCTATTTGAAAAGAAAAAGTCTATACGAATGTATAATATTGACTGTAACATAAAACTAATTATCAGCTATCTGTCTGCATCACTGTTTGTCTGCAATAAAAGCGTATGAAAAGTCATGTTTGTTTGTATGTTGGTGATGGAATAATTTTTTTTCATAGCCCTTATTGCATAGGAACTGATATTACTGTATCCTGGTCCACTTTGTCTTGCTCCTCTCTGAAAGCCTGTTGTGCATATCACATAGATGCACCATAAATAGAAATTTCATTAAAAATGATATCCACTGTGAGACAGATGCGCTTTCGTGAATGTACTCAGAGCAGAGCGCCGCAGAAGACAGACAGAACCACTATCTGGATGCTCTGTATACTTTAATAATGCAGTAGTGTGTTTATATATAGTGTATTGCATAATTTGTGTGTAAACTTATAATATGTTCGTTCTTATGCCATGTAAATACTTTACTTTATTTTTTTATATTTCCACTATCATTTCTCATTTTTTGAACGTCTCATATTGATTTCTAAAGCCACTTTTTTTGTAATGTCCATTCAAAGATTTACTCATCTGCGCCAATTATGTAATGTCTTTTGAACTGCCCTTCAGGCTTTTCTCTGCTCATATTTGTGTGATGAATTTAATAAAAAAGTTGTAATCAATTAAAAGCCCTAAAACATAATCATGTCTTCTGTGACAGATCGTAAGTCATTTCATATTCAGACAGAAGTTATTTCTGTTGAGCTGTAGTGGGAGTGTTAGATCAGGTCAGGGGTATGTCAGGGGAGGACACTCTTTTACGGTCCCCTTTGGATCATATCCTCGCTTTGAATTATGGACAAAGGGTCAGATGCAAACAGGGGATCAAACTGCACCTGGTGTGAAAAAGAGAGAAGTAAACAGCAGAGAGAGAGAGAGTGAAAGAGAGAGGAGAGAGGTCACATCACTGGATCCATCCTCCCACAGCTGAGCATGTTACACAAGAGCAAACTCAGAGTCATTTCTCTCTTTTCAGTGTCTAAATTTATATTTGTATTATAAACCCTGCTGGACTCATATCCCATACATAAACTATGGGCATTCTCCCAGCAGTCTCCTGCAATGCTGTAACATCCTAGGTCCATCGTTTATGTTTGTGTATTTATGGGGGAGTGCTGGAAGGGGGGAATAGATTCGACCTCAGGTTGGGTTATGAACGGGATATTTGATTACTTTCAGTCATGAAAATGGATGTACATTTGAGCTGTCAAACCTTACGCTCACAACGAAAACATTCATTATTATTCATGGTGTGATAAAATGAGGAACATTTATCAGAATCAGTTATTCTTAAACTGATACTTGGTCCCCAATCCAGTCCAGTCTTCAATACCTTCAATACCCCCCCCCCCCCCTTAAAGGGTTTTAAGGATATTTGGAAACCCTTGTCTCAGGGGGTGGGACAGCTTGTTTCCATTTCTGACAGGGAACTTTGAGAACGTGTTGGAGAACTAACCCGAAAATGAAACAGTGATGCATCATTAATTCGCATCAAATTAATGAAGCACCACAGATTGTGCTAATGAGTGTACTTCTTCCACCCAGTCTGACACACACACACACACACACACACACACACACACACACACACACACACACACACACACACACACACACGCACACACACACACACACACACATTAGTTTTACATATTAGTGAAGACAGATGAAGTGGTATTTATATTGAGGTGAAAATTTGGCCTTCATACAAATCTTTTGATATTCAAAGGAAAAATATGATTTGAATGTTTTTGAGCCTTTTAAATAGTGACAGACCTCTTAAAATGTCTTCACAAGTTTATTTTGGACATATTTCACCATATTTATAAGGAAAATTGCCAAAATTTTAACCTCACAAGTACAGCAAAATCTGTATGCATGCATTTCAAAGAGAACTTTGTCCATTAAAAAAACTATTCAGTTCAGTATTTTTGTTTTTGGCAGGAAGCCATTTAGAACTAATCACTTTCAATAATAATAGCCTGAACGCTGAAAGTATTGACATCTAACAAGCTATAATTGATCTTTGTGTCGTTCCTGTAAACACCACATAGATCACAAAGGGTCATGTTGACAAAGTGCTTTTATAAAGAAGCTTTTTAAAACATCTTAATATTCACTTGCCACCTTGTGTTATTCAAAAACGAAATAAATGAATCAATAGCTAAATAATCATATAAATGCCTGAAAACAAATAATACAAAAATGAATAGGCTAAATACCTGAGATCAAATAGGCTACTATTAACCAATTAAATAACGCCACATTTTAAGTAAGTTCATTAAAGTGATTTGGTCATTTGACATTGTTTTCACTACACATAATGAGCGAGACCTAAGAAATTACTATTTCATGTTAAAATACGGTAGTGTTTATGTTTGTATCTGGCCGTGGTTCGAGTGCCATTAAAGGTCTGTCGATGAGAAGATTCGGCGCGTTTCCACCATTACCTCAGCCCGCGCGCCTCCCACTTACCGTACTGCACTGGCTCAGGCGCGCGTCACAGCCACGCAAGCAGGCTGCGAGCCAATGAGCGATCAGCGGCTCACGCGCTGTACTCCGCTCTGCTCTCCGCTGCTCCATTCATTGGAATCCGCGCTCAGCGAGTGCTGCTGCTTTCTGCCACCTGGAATAGCACTGTGTCTCAAGATGCTGCAATACGAAGGTAGGAGAGGCGGATTCAGTGCTCTTTTGCGGAAACTGGCTTTTACTTTTCATGACGGCGATTGAAAGTGATGTTTATTCAGCTGGGTTTGATGCCAGAGCCAGAATGATTCTTATTTGAAATGTAAACATGTGAATCAGTATGTTATTGATTTCTGATTGAATTAGTCTATAGGGGCGGCCGAGTATAGTGTTGATGCACATTTTATTTAAACGTTTTAACCGAGTTTGTTTTTACGCTATGTCTCTCAAACTTGATATGATAGGCTATTCCCATAGCTATTTGTCTGCTATAAATAAAATAGTTTGGAAATCTACAATTTATCACTGGACTGTAAATGAATGAGAATTTTGAATGTTTATGTCAACCCTCTTGTCATTTTCAGCATTTGAACAGCAAGTAACATTGGAAGCATATATGTGTATGTTTTATATGGTGTTAATAAATATTAAATTACACATTTTTGACAGTAGCACCTGACATAATTAGTTTGGCCTAGTTCATGATTAATATTTTATCATTTTTATGTATTTAAAAATTCATTGCATGCAAATACATTGGTTTATTTCTGTTATACCTTCACTAAGCTTTGACCTTTTCCATTTATCCATACGCTCATAGCTTCTGCTTTTATTCAAATTTAAAAGTGAATAAGAAAGAATATGTTGCATTTAAAAATATATATTTATTTTTGCTACCCATTTCAATTTTGATGGTCTGTATAAATCACTGTTTTGACAAAGGATGTTTTTATGTCCTGGTGACATTGTAACAAGATTGTTAAACTGGCAAGGGATGCTTCCTAATCTGTGTCAGCAAATAGAGGCAGTGGCCTGTGAATATGAAGCAGCTTGGTGTTGACTGAGAGTTTGGATCTTCTCAGTGGCCTGTCGTGCAGTCATACCATGACTGATGGGCCTTGGAAGATGTGAGTGTGTAAGGATTTGTGCCACTGGGTGTGTGGCACTCTATCCAAAGATGATTTGTTTAGGGATGCGAATGTGGGAAGCAGGAGCAGCTGTGTGGGTGATTTCTTCTCTTCTTACTCACAGACAGGCTTTTTAAGATCTCACTTTTTGAATATAAGAGCGCTGGCAGCCTCCTGGGGCGCTTGGAATATTTGCTGAGCTTCATTCACAAACTTTTTTTTCTTCTTTTTTTTTTTTGTGAACTCAAGCATTTTCCTCTTTCCCCTTGTAGTGAATGGGACCCCAGCCAGTCAGCTGTCCACACCCCATTCTGCAAAGTCACCAAGTCCGTCTCCCACCAGCCCGGGGAGCTTGAAGAAACGCAAGGTAAGACAATATTCCCTCTTCAATCACCATAATACACACACACACACCATGTTTTTACATTAGCTCATAAAGATGATCCTCAGATCTTCTGCTTTCCATCTCATGGATTTGATATCATCTATCATCTAAACCCAATTCTACTGTGTTAAATCGTGTCCTTTATAAAGTTTTTACCCAGTATATGGCGTGATTTGAGTGTTTAGGGGCCAGTTGCATAAACATAGCCACTAACTTAAAACTGTGTCTTAAGAACTATAAACATACAGTAGCAGTTTATTACGGCTAACCAGTCTTACTTTTCAAATTCAAATGAAACCAATTTACCTTTTTATGTAACTGACTTAAAAAAGTTATGACCAGTCTTGAAGAAAAAATTAGATGACTAACTTGTAGTCTAAGCAGTTTATGCAACCAGCCACAGATCCTTCTCCACTTAGATAGAACATCCTTTTGCCATCCGCCACCATCCCGGGCACTATATAACACGCTCCTTCTATGTTCTCAGGAAATGGACAAGGCCCTCATTGACAGCACAGCTTAACTTCCCCACTTCTTCAAAGTGGTGCTAAGATCCAGTCAATCCTTAATCTGGGCCACCACTTTTGGAGATTTTATGTGCTATTTCTGTCTTTACTGGACTTTGAGTGTGAAAGTCCACTAGAATCATCCATGGAGAATGACTTCTGCTTGTAGGAGAGCAGGAATCATCAAGTCCAGGATCCAAAATTAACTTTTGCCATTGTCTGCCAATGGCGAGTATTTGAGAAAATTGACCATTAATACCACTAACACCGCAGTATATTACATGATTTGAAACAAATTGTATGAACTATAGTCATATTCTCACTGATGTAAGTGATGCGAGCGATTCAATATTTCTTACCTGCCATGAAGCTGTATTTTTCATGATTTCTATTTAAAAATATATTTAATTGAGGTTTTTAGCAATTTCCCCCTAATACCAATATTTCTTACCCGCCACAAAGCTGTATTTTTCATGATTTCTATTTAAAAAGTATATTGTATTTAGGTTTTTAGCATTTTTTCCCCTAGCAGTTTGACAAGCGAAATGATATACTTTCCCACATTCGCATCCCTAAACAAATCATCTTTGGATAGAGTGGCACCTATAAAAAATAAATGTGTGATTTTGTTTTTAATTTAATATTTTCATTTTTTTTAATGTGAGAAATTTCTCTGATAAGTGTCACCACATGAAGTTCTGCAGAAAAAAAACATGTTTCCTGCATTTTTCACTCAAGTACAAGTTTTTAATTGATTGAATCGGTCGGATCACTTACATTAGTGAGAATATAACTAGTTACGACAATTTGTTTCAAATCATGTAAAATACTGCGTTTTCTAATAATATTACCTGTCAATTGGCGAATAATGTTTTATTTACTGACCAAAACCAATTTTACTCACATTTGGTGCTTGGCGAGTGCGAGTTTTGGACCCTGATTGGGACTGTATGGTGGAGAAAGAGAAATTGCATAATACATGCTGTTGAAGGAACATGCAACTCACCAGTTCATTTTTTTCACCAAGAAACACATTACCATTGGGTTTCAGAGGCCGTTTTGTGTGTGAGTGGGAAGAGTTTGTGCAAGTGCGTTTCATAGACTAATGCAAAGAGGTTTAATGCAGTAGAAACTTCTCCTTTCCAGTCCTGAGTTTCTCTCAGGTAATAACATGAGCCTTAAACACTAGTGATTACTCTGACTGTCTCTCTCTTAAGAGTCTCTCTGTCTTCTATTCTTCCTGAGTGTCTGTCTACTCCTCCTCCTTCGCTCTCCATGACTAAGATGCACTACAGCATCCAAATGTTCACTACAGTATGTTGAGCTTTTGGGTCACTTCATATCCAGCTGCAGGCAGTTAAAGTTCTGTGTAGAGCCAGTGAATTCACATGCTGATATTGACCCAGTATATAGATTAATCAGAAACTGTTAGCCAGTAGCCACGATCAAACTGGAGCTTTACTCTGACCTTAAAAAAGGTTCTGATGGTGTCTCATAGAAAAACGAATTATTTACATTAAATGTGCAGCATGTGCTTATTTCTTTCCTGAAATGCATGACATTGCATCCTCACCGACATAAATAAGCAAATTATTGGCTGCACCTTTAAGAGCAAGTACAGATATGTTCAACTTTTTATATTCGAAATTGTTCCAGATTGCATTAGGATTGGCTAAACTTCCTCTTGTGGAAGAGTCTGACTTTTAATGATTTAGTGATTGAGTCGACGTGCCGGCAGAGAGACAGCGACTCTGAGCACTTTGTGTTCGCCCTCCACCCGCTAGGAAAGACTCTCACATTCTCTTCATACTTTTCACTTATCTTGCACCGCAGCCTGAGCTCTCGAAGTTGGATGATCTCTCTGCGGTTTGATTCTGTCAGATGGCTTTGCTCTCAGCTCATTGCTGTTGCAGAATGAGAATTTGGGACAGTCAGATCTGCCCAAAGCAGAGACGCATCTCAGCATCTTTACAACCATCTCCTGCATAAGTGGGTCAGGCTTTGAAAACCCCCCAGTGGAGTTTTGTGAATGAAGGAGGGAGAAAAAACATTTACATAAATATGATACAAATGCAAAAGAACTGAATGTTCTCTCCTAAAAGGCTCAGAAGAAGCAGACACTTCTTTATCTGGCTTATGAATTTATATGAGTCTCCGAATGTTGTTATTGCTGCTTTGTGGTTTGGTTAGTCAATTAGTTTGCAGTGTACGCAAATACATTGCTAATGTGTGTAATTACAGCAGTTCTCCGCTAGCAATCCATTCTCCTGAAAATCCAAAGATTACCCATTATAAACTTCTCTGATTGCTTATGCTACAGTTTTAAATGACCTTACTGCTTCCACTTGAATGATTTAAACACTGATCATTACTACTGATTTATTATTAATTGGCTTTACCGCTCAAGCCTGGGCTGTGTGATTGCATTCAACGCATGACCCACTTTCAGAAATGAGGCACACAGAGTGGAGGATATATACTGGGAATATATACTGTATGTGTGTGTGTGTGTGGCCTCTGTATCCTTAGGCATATCCCCTTCTTCGTCTCTCTTTTTTCCATGTACCCTCAGTTTCTCTGGGGAAGAATATGGAACACATGCGCATTTGATGCTATGGCGACAAATATATTTTTAATCAATGTCAAAACACATCTAAAACAGCAACGAACCCTTTCAACGTGTACTAATCCATCTCAGTCTGGGTAAACAAGGTTTAATCGAGATAAATGAGGTTACAATTTCATTTGTATCATAGCTGTGAGATTAAATGGACATTTTGTTGGTTGGTTAACTAGGTAGGCTGTGTGTTTTCTGTTGCGTAACATGAAAAGTGAGGCCATCAAGCTCAGCATCATTCTCAAAATCACACCTGTCTCTATCAGAGTTGAGTGCTGTTCAGGATTGAATTGAGAACGCATCTGTTCAGATTTGAGGTCGCAAACAGGATGCAGAATTCCTTCTTTCCCATTTTGTTGTTGTGATGGATAAAGTATTCCTGTTCTCGTCATTGCAGTTCCACATCCTGTGGGCGTGGCCAATTCAATTCAAATTTTCATAAAAACACATTCTTCATCATCTCTATGTAATGATGATGTTCCTCAATCTGTCTGTTGGGTTGCATGCTCCTCACATTTTCCTTTGGTGTTTTCACACCTGTATTTATTTTATTTATTTATTTTTCATTTTTGATGTTTAAATTACATTGTGTGTGTAAGTGTGCATGTGTTTTCATTCATTCCATAAACATTGATATCTCAAGTCAAGTGTTTTCATTTTTGAGTGAGCCATTCCTTTAACTGGTGACTTCATATTAATTTCAGAAAATAGACACCTTGTTTTCTGTCTGATACCATGTAAATATGACCAGTTCTTTTTCTCTGTCTGTGCTGTAGTTTTCTGTCCTCTTGTGTTCCATTGGTTCTCATAGTTTTTTTCTGTTTGTTGTACCTTATTGTTTTTGACTCTGCTCAGTTAAAATGTCCTGTATATCTTTGCTTTATTGTCAATCAAGCAGTTATCTTTGTTTTTCTATTAGTTTTGTATCGTAATCTAATTCTTAGAGTTTTTTTTATGTGTATAAGGCATGTCATTTTCTGGTCATTGTTTTTAATGTGTTATCTAGACTTAATTTTTTTTATCCATAAAGCATGCCATGAAACCATTCCATCATGTACGTATGATTGAAGATGCTAAATACATTAAACAGTGAGTCTCTTTATCTAGTACGAGTTCTTTACAAAATCATTTCGGTCCTCTTCTGTTTATTTGGGACAGTTTGGCTCAGAGTTGCTTTAATCACATTTTATTTATCCCAGACTTTGCGGATCCCAAACCAATTTTACTTTTGTACTGCACAATCGCTTTAATGATGGTCCTGCGTTTAAAAAACAAATGAATGCAGTCGGTCACAGAGTTAGTTAGATTACAGGTGTAGTTACCAAATGTCTTGAAGGGACTCTTGTGAGATTTTCTCACTTTGGTCTTAATAGAGTTGCAGCTAAGAAGCAAAACCTCAGAGACTCCAGAGAGAGGGAATGAGTAGCAGCGATCCTGATGAAAACATTGGATTAAATTTCCCTATTGCATCACCATCTCCACGAAACAAAATCATCTCAGACATTAAATCAGCCGTTCAAGCCATTATGTAATTAGTCTGCAGCAAAATGTCAAGAGTGACCATAAATGTAATAATGCGTCATTGTTATTGATACTGAGCCTGTTAATTGTTTCACTTATAAAGAATGGTCTGATAGCGTTACTGCAACACTAAATTAGGGATCATTGAGGTAAATTTGTGTTATGAGCATCATAATTGCACATATGCTGAATAACAGATTATACAACCGAGTAGGCCTACTTACATTTGCTTATGCACATTGATTTAACATAACGTAATATTGATCAGTGGATTCAGATCATTAAATTAAATGAGAGGCAAATACACACACAAAAAAGGTTTATTTTGTTTGGTTTTGCTCCAGAGAAATTCTGTGAAAGTCTGATTTGACCTAGCATTCAGCCAGGAAACAGGAAGATGCCTTATATGGGCTAGTCTCTGGCTGCTTCCTGTCTCGCAGAGGGAAAATATTATTAGTACACTCCAACAGTTTCCATGGTAACAAGAGTTTTGACAGCGCCAGGACAAACTGTGATCTGAATGAAATAGAAAAAGGATGCGGAAACACGCGCGCGCACACACACTCACTCTCTCGAGTCAAGCTCTTTCTGATGACACTTTCTGATAAACAGCCCAGCCTCGCCCGTCTCATATGCATCCACTCAAACTGACATTATCAAGCAGTGTGTGTACTGTAGGAGTGCTGACCCTCCCTGACCCATCCACTGTTTCGTCTCGGCATATTTGCGCTTCGTTCTCGCCATTAGCAGCAATACACCGCCGCCGTCCCTGAGGTGCGACCGGGGCCGCAGTCGCACGCCGCAACCGTCCAATCAAATCCATTTGAGTTCGCCCAACAGCCAGGAAAGCGCGGTGCTCCCGGAGACATACTTCCAATTACTCTCCGCGCGGACTTGAAAGGGTCCCTGCACCCTGACTGGCGGCAACCGGGAGCGAAAACCAATTTACAGCACAGCCAGTAACTCCGCTCACACTTGTGCTTCCATGGAAACTAGCAAAGAAACACTGATGTGCTAACTGTTTGCTGCTGTGTTTAAAAGTGAGAATGAGAGGATTGTGTCCCGAGCGTGCCGACCGTCCTGACGGGAATAGCACATGCGGCAGCTTTAGGATATCCAGCACAGGTAGAAAGTGAGCGAAATACCCAGGGAGCGGTTTATCCTTTTCAGTATTTTTAAAGTTAGGTGTTTTTTTTGGAGTTATTGTTCTCTCTCTCTCTCTCTCTCTCTCTCTCTCTCTCTCTCTCTCTCTCTCTCTCTCTCTCTCTCTCTCTCTCTCTCTCTCTCTCTCTCTCTCTCTCTCTCTCTCTCTCTCTCTCTCTCTCTCTCTCTCTCTCACACACACACACAGACCATATACTGCTGGTGGCCATGTGACGGCATCAAATTTTCATGTTGCGATAATTGCTGAAGCTTTTACCACGGTATACCGCATTATCACGATATAGAGGGTATGCGCATGACGTCACCGTCGGCCGGAGTAAATGCGGTCACGCCCACAAGTGGCAAAAAGACTGAGCGGCGTGAATGCCGTGAAAATCACACATAACACATCTAAAACGGGAAAGAGCTTTGCGATTGACTGTACAACTAGATTTGACCAGAAATCTGAGGTACTGTATATTTTTACAGACTGCAAAAAGCTACAGACCAGACTATATTCTGCATAATTGGATGTTTTTAAATAAACACTGACAAAAAACTATACAAGTTTTAGGGCTGTACGATATGATGATATACAGTATAACATTAATGTAAGTGATCACTCGGATTTAGACCTATCTATATTGTATTTATATAAAACGTTTACAGGCAAATTGTCTTCATTTATTTCCCCGGCGTCGAAATCAGGCACATATAAATGTCAGGAAACACGATTCCTGGCTGCATGTCAATATCCATGGATCACTGGATCTTTGATAAGTTGTAAGGAACACTATATCGAGTCCAACTTTTAGTTTAAACTGATAATAGTTTGTTTTACTCGCGTTAACGCAGTTTCCCCTATTAACTCCAGTCACGCAGCAGCTCTTCTGCCACTCAGTCCCGCTGAGGGGGGCGTGTTCCGGCCGGGAAGTGACGTTAATGCATTCCCTCTATTGTAAAAAGTTGCAAAAAAATGTTGTCATACTATAACAGTTTTAATAACTTTTTTCTTATAACAAAAATAACTCGGAACAAATACAATAAAGCTATACACAAAATGTTTAAAGTAAACAAATGTTTCAAACAGATTCAAGTGCAAAAGACTTATACAGAACAATAGATATCACTTTACAATAAGGTCTCATTAGTTAATGTCAGTTAATACATTAACTAACATTAACAATGAGCAATAGCTATATTTGTTAGTTATTATTATTTGTTAACCTTAGTTAAAAATGATTACACTTTATTTTAAGATATATTTGTTACACTGTAATTATACATTTAAATACTGAGCATTATTAAGTAACTATATACTTACTATAGGGTTAGGATTAGGGTTTGGTTTGGTTTGGTTCAGGGTTAGTTGCATGTAATTATGCATAATTTATAGTTATTACTAAAGGAACCGCGTGTAACAATAACGGTGTAAAATAAAGTGTTACCAACAAATACATTTGATCATTGTTAGATCATTTAGGTCCATTAAATAATACAGCTAAAACTTTTGATTTTAATAATGTATTATTAAATATAAATAAAAATATAAAATTGTTTAAGTTTGAAATTAAATAGCCTAGTCTTTAATTATTTGGTGATGTGAATGATGAACACCACTGCAAATACAAACATCTGAATGGCTGTTTGAAACTTTTAAATACTGTTCAGAAACAGAAAGTAGCGCTGCTGCTTTGTTTATGGGGTTACCGGGGTAACGACTGCATTTCTGCTGTTCGATCAGGGCTATCTAATGTCAGAGAGTGAATGTGCATTTTGATTCAGCACGTAGGCCTAATCTTCATTCATTCCGCCATGCTGCTCATGCTTGCTGGGCTTGTATACATCAGACTGCTCGCGCATACAGCGGTGTTGTGCATTTTAACGGTTGTTAAATTCTAAAAATCGGAATAATTCGTAATAAATAATTATTCATTTTGAAGTGCCCACCATAACAATATCGTGCATGCTAGTGGTTTCTGGTTTAATTGGATGTTCTCTTCCTCACAGGGATCCCAGCACAGCGGTTCCTCTGTGTCTCTGGCCTCTACCAAAGTCTGCAGTATGGATGAGGAGGAAGGTTCTGTGAGCGATGGTAAGAGATCAAGCGAAGCTGGTTTTTAGACAGTATTATTTTAGTATTATTTATATACTACTATAGTATTTTTTTAATTTGTAATTATATTTTTATATTTTGTCGTTTAAATTTGAGTCATTTTGACGTGTGCTTTTGTCATTTTTATTATTTACCATAGTTTAAAATATATATATATATTTCTATTTAGCTTTAAATTATTTTTATTTCAGTTTTAGTTTTGGAATGTTAGGACTTCAATCTAAAAAAATATAAACTAAAAATATAAACAAATATTTTTAATTTTGCCTTGGCTACTAACTAAATAAATAAATCATTTTATTTCAGCTTTAGCAATAAACGATTTTTTGTATAGTTTCAGCTTTAGTTAACAATAGCATCTCTAGGTTTGGAGTGACTGTTAAGCATCCATGAAATATAAATGTATTCAGACTTCCTTTCAAAGAGATCAAGGTCTACAGTAGATTTATGCTGTTCAAGAACTGTGATCTTATGCAGATATGGCAGGTTGATGAATTTATTAATGAGAAGGCCCTTTACTAATGAAAGCTTTATAGTTGCTCAGTGTTTGTCTGCAATGAAGGTCAACATTTGAAGGCTTTGCATAGGTGTTCATTATACAATCATTTCCGCTTCAATGTACACAGTGTTAGCCGACTGTAACACACTAATGAAAGACACATGAGGTGTGAACCAAATACATGTTTATCGTCTTGTTTTTTGAGCTGTATTCAAAGAGATTCTCAGACTAGGAATGTTGGTCGGGAATCAAATGCTTCCACTGCCTACAGAGATTTCAGTCATCAAAACAGATTCTGAATGAGGCCCACTCAGTCTTGCTCTAATTTTCTTCCTTACCGTCTGCAGCCGAGCCCTTGGAGGAGACGCCGATACCCACAGTCCCAAGCTCCATTTCAGATCGGTACAAAGTCGGACGAATGATCGGAGACGGGAATTTTGCGGTGGTCCATGAATGTGTGGAGCACTCGACTAGCAGGGCGTACGCTCTGAAGATCATCAACAAAGGCAAATGCAGAGGGAAGGTGAGATGTGAAAGATATCATTATGATATTGTCAATAAAATGCTTATATTTCTATTTTTTATGATGATTTATACAATATATGTTTATTCTGAATTTTTCTCCTGCACAGGAGCATATGATCCAGAATGAGGTGGCTATCCTAAGAAGAGTGAAACATCCAAACATTGTGCTGCTGATTGAGGAAATGGACACTTACAGTGAACTCTATCTGGTCATGGAGCTTGTAAAGGTGTGTACTATAGTATTTTCATGCACCTGAGGTGAAAACTAATTTTTGTTTTGTTTGTTCTACATGTCTTGCGGTGATCCGGATGAATTTTAGCTCTTGATGGTCCGTGTAATGGACACCCTGTGCAGTTGTGCTGCCTGAGTTGAACTGAGCGTTATTTTAAGCTGCTGCTCCACTTAACTCGACTCTTTGAGGGGATTTCTGCCATGCGAACGGCAAACCAGGCCACCATGAACTTTCTGCCTGTTGTGTATAAACTCCTTGACCTCAAGGAAAACTCTTGTGACGTAGATCATTTTCTGTATGTGGAAATACCACTTTGTTTTTAAACCGTTCCATTCCCAAACCTAGCTGTAGATGTGAAAGATTCCTCAGACTAGGGCTGGGCAGAATGATGATATACATCGTGAATACAATATAAAGGGTCCATCCACAGAGATTTTGCTATATTGTGTATATTGTAAACATAGGCTATCTATGCTTACAGCTCATTCACAAAAATGATGGCTATAATCTCTGTTCTGTTTATTATAAGTGTGCGCTGAAGTAACATTTTCTGCCACTACATGTGGACTTCTCTATTCTCGAATTAGAATGATTATTAAAACTTATCATATTTATCGTTCTTGGTGTTAATCGGCGTTTAAAGGGATAAAGAAACATGCTTGATAGGGGTGCAACGGATCAAAAAACTCACGGTTCGGATTGTTTCTCGGATCAGAGTCACGGATCGGATCATTTTTCGGATCAGCAAAAAAGACAAAAAGACTAAACTTATGTTTATTTGTCTTATTAACACTTTTAAATTATTAAATTAAAATATATAAAATCAACTTAAAGTGCACAAGGCATAATATCGTATTTTTTAGAGATATTAGGGGGGTTGACTGGTTGAGTTACCGAAACAGGCCAATCAGGATGCTCTCTGTCTTACATGCGCACACACGCAACAAGGTCTCTCGCTCTCTCCCTCTCTGCCGTTCGCGTCGTATGTTTATGCGCGCAGTATGTTCCGTCTCGCACGCGCGCTCTAGATTCCGGGAGATTTTAACTAATTTGCTGGCATCAGGGAGCCGCTATCGATATGCGGGATTTTTATAAGTTAATTTTTTTAGGTCAATTCAGCGCAGCTCCGGACTGTCCGGCCAAAATCCGGACGTATGGCCACCCTACTACACACACCGTCACGGTTTTATCCACTAACCTCTTTCCTTCATCATTATATTTGACAGGGAAGCCAAAATGCTCCCATATATGGGGATTTAAATGACGCGGGGCGTTCAAGCTCACGTCCTCCTATCGCCATGACCACGCTGTGGAGATGTGTGTGGACTAAACATGCTTAGGACACACGCACGCGCGCGCACACACACACACACCTACATTTTTTTTTTTTCATAAATCAATCCGCGGATCACGTGTGTGCCGAACCGAAGATATTGATCCGAACGGATCACGGATCAATGATGATCCGTTGCACCACTAATGCTTGAAGGAGAAAATAAAGAGCAAGAAGTGCTTGATGTTAAAATTATTTAGGGGTCGTTTGCACAGAACGCATTTTTGCAGATTTTCCATTGTTTTTCTATTTAAAACGAACAAGACAGACGTCTATGACTTTTGTGTCTTTTGCAGTGTCTCGCACATGCTTTCTGAAAACGCGGAGCTCAAGCTAAAAACTAGTATTTTTTTAAGTGATGTACTCGCTATGATTGACACAAGCGCGCTCAGAGAAAGCCACTTTCATACATCATGCAATCCCAAATTCAATTATTTCGCGGCATATTGCACTTAAACATCAAATAGACACAAAAATATGTCAAAATGGTTGTCTTGCCGATTATTCACATAGACACAGTCAGTTAACGTAAAGAGTTGGGAAAGAAATCGGATGTGCGTTGTATCTGTGCATTAGGTATTAACGTGACAGCAGCCTAATATCCCAGACAGCAATAGTGTCAGCCCAGATCCAGCCCACATCTGGACCGTGTGGAATACAAGTGTGCCGGATGTGGGCTGGATCTGGGCCGACATTATGTTGCTGTCTGGGATACCTGCTGTGGTCTAAGCCATAAATACCGGTATTAAACAAATTACAAAAATAAAAATACTCACTTCTCTTGGATGAATAACTTCAGTAGCATTAATACGAATCAATGCATATTTACTACAGTGAAGACAACTGTTCAATTTCTTACTATGTTCTTTGTTCTTATTTTTAGGGAGGAGATCTTTTTGATGCCATCACCTCCGCCAACAGATACACTGAGCGGGACGCCAGTGGCATGCTGTACAACCTAGCCAATGCTATCAAATACTTACACAGCCTTAACATCGTCCACAGGGACATCAAGCCAGAGAACCTTTTGGTAAGATTTCAAAACGCCATCCTTCCATCCATCCTTCCCTTCCAAAACATACTTCTGAGAGTGACATCCCGAGAAAATATCTCATGTCTAACTCTCAAGCGCTGTTGTTGTCACATCCTAAAGATCACCAGCCTCCACAAACGTGTGTTCCTGTGTACGTGTTGTGTAGAGGAAAGAACGGATGAAACTCATAGGTCTTGTGGGCTGGAACTATATAAGTGTGTTTGGAGAAAGAGTGATGATTGCTGCGAGCTCTTTGACTGAGTCTAGACCAGCCACCTACTGACTGACTGCATACGTGTGATATCACTTCTGCAGCGGAAGAACTGAGATGTGACTCACACTTTGACAGTTCACAGACTGTACTGTTCTCCAAGGCTGCTCTCGTACCAACCTTTTACCAGACCTCATTCATGAATCAATGGCTGATACGCACCCACTTCCTCTACTGATTTAAGAGGGAAGCGTTGTTTAAGGCAAGATACAGGTGAATAGGGTTAAACTTTTAACAAATAGATACCACCATACTTCAAGTACATTTAAAACAATTGTTTTATATTACAAGTTTTCTGAAATGTTATGAATAAATATTTAAATGAAGCATTATCTAAAAAAAAAAAAAGCACTAATTTGCATAAATGTCCAGAACATAAATCTGAACTTTAGATAAAGCAAGGCTCAAAATTCCTCTGTTTTTGTTGGCATATTAAGTTAAAGGTAGAGTTACAGTGGAGATTTCGAACATCTCTTTTTATCACTCCAAAAAAATCAGAAAATACTGTCAACAGCCAGAGAAATATCTTAATGTTTTTAGGAATAAAATATTATATAAATCAGGTGAATGTATATATGAACAAACCCCCTTGTAAAAACCTTCAGAATATAGATTGGAGAATGGTAATATTTTTGGAGTGGACAAATAGATAGTGAGTGTAATAAAATCAAATTTTAAATGTGTATTTTTTTTTTTTTTTTCACTGGTCAGAAAGAAGACAAGTTATGGAGGCAAAATATGCCAACATCTCTAAATGGACCTGTGCATTAAAACACCATTAGTGTCTTGCCTTAAGCCCTGTTTATGAGCTCTGGAATTTGTCTATAAATGCTGTGGATCTTACAAATGAAATGTGATCTGGTAGCAGTAAATAAGACCCTCTGTTCCTCAAATGCACTCCAGTGAGCTAGAAAGAGCCGTGCACTGGCTCACATATGCGCTCACTCAGTCTCAGTGTGTCGAAGGTAATCGCTTGTGGCTGGAAGCATACATGTAAATGCACCTAGCAATGCAGAATGAGGTTTTTTCATAATGCATCACTTTACATATTATATAACAACAAACACAAAGACAGCCAATCTTAGGATGCTCAATGGATTCAGCTCCTTTTTAGCATCAGTGGAATTTAGGTTAAAGACATTACATGCACAAATATCTGTTTATTTGAAGCGAGCGGGTGCATATTTTTGACACTGATCTGCACATTTGCTCACCTTGGGATTTTTGAGAGCCGGATATGTCATTCTCAAAGATTGCTTTGAAGGATCTAGGTTGATTTTGCTCCCAGCTCTAATATCGTTCTTCGCTTTGATTCACAGGTGTACGAGCATCAAGACGGAAGCAAATCGCTGAAGCTGGGAGACTTTGGCTTGGCCACCGTGGTAGACGGACCCCTGTACACTGTCTGTGGAACACCCACATATGTAGCACCAGAGATTATCGCAGAGACCGGGTGAATATTTTAGCATGTTTGCACAAATCTGGGTCATTGAATGTGTGATATTTTCATGGACTCGTGTGATGCATACTGTTGTGATTGTTATGATCATATTATTTAGAATTATAAAGCTGAAAAGTATTAAGTATAGAGCAATAAAACTAAAACAAGACTCTGTTTGTAGGTATGGCCTTAAGGTAGACATCTGGGCCGCTGGAGTCATCACATATATTCTCCTCTGTGGCTTTCCTCCATTTCGTGGGTAAGTTCAGTGTGTATGAGAAAATGTGGCTTAGGTTTATGTGAGATTATAATTTTTTATATTTTTAATGTTTTTATGTTTTTCGAAGTTGTTTAAAAAAAATCCTGTAATTGCCATCAAAACGGTGAATTTATCAGTAGATGTCAAAGATTCATTGTTAAATACATTCTTGGTGGTATGTAGTGCACTTTGAGTAATGTAATCAAAGCTGTAAGGTTATGTAAGATGGTATTGCGCCTCCCTGTGGTTATCTGTGGTACTATCCATGAACCAAATGCATCGAGCTCCCCCTGTTGATGTATATTTGAAGTCGCATTCCCTATTTCAGGAGCACTGATGATCAAGAAGCTCTGTTTGACCAGATACTGCTGGGACAGTTAGAATTCCCTCTCCCGTACTGGGACAATGTATCCGACTCAGCCAAAGTAAGTGGAGTTTGTTTGGAATAAATCATTATTAGTGGATTTTTCAAAAGGCAAATAACATTTCAATAAATAATATTGTTTTTTTAAAGCTACATTAAAAAAAAAAAGCTAAATAATAGGATAAATAATATGTGTTTTTAAGTAAAATAATATGATAATAAATAATATATGGGCTTGTTGGAAGCAAATTAATATGTTAATAAATAATATGTGGGCTTTTTAAAAGCAAAATAATATGATAATAAATATGTGGGCTTTGTAAAAGCAAAATAATATGATAATAAATAATATGTGGGTTTTTTAAAAGCAACATAATTTGATATGAAAATATTTTTTTAAAAAGCAAAATAATATGATTAATAATATGTGGGTATTTTTAAAAGCAAAATAATAAAATAATATGGTAATATGTGGGTATTATAAGAGCAAAATAATATGATAATATGTGGGAATTTTTAAGAGCAAAATAATATGATAATAAATAATATGTGGGTATTTTTAAAACTAAAATAATATGATAATAAGTAATATGTGGACTTTTTAAAAGCAAAATAATATGATAAGTAATATGTGGGTGTTTTTAAAAGCAAAATAATATGATAACAAATAATATGTGGGTTTTTGAAAAGTAAAATAATATGATAATAACAAAAAGCAAAATAATATGATAATAAATAATATATGAGCTTTTTAAAGCAAAATAATGTGATAAACAAAATGTTTTAAAAATCCCACATATTATTATCTATCTATAAATTACAGGACCGTTTGTCCGATGGATTTCAAACTTGACAGGTGTCTTGCTGCGGGCACGAGTAAGTGCAGTGCCGAGTTTGACATTGTTTGGATTATAAATGCAATAGATATCGTTAAATATATCTGTAAAAGAAGCACACATTGAAGTAAAAATAAACATTCTGACATTAGAGAGGGTTGGGGTTTAAAAATTGTGGTTTAAAAATAAACTTTCTGTCAGCTAAACATTAAGTCAGCTAACGTTACACTGTTTACTTCTGAAGTAAAAAAAGTATCGATTCTTTTCGAGAAATGTAGCGATTCTTTTCAAGGTTGTTATTATACATCACAATGGCCCTCATTTATCAAAAGTGCGTACACCAAATTTCCAGCGTACACCTGGCGTACACCCAAACCCACGGTGACTTTGAGATTTATCAATATGAACGTTGGCGTACGGCACGCTCAAATCCTACGCCAGCTCAGGAGGTGGTGTACGCACGTTTTGAGTTAGTGCGGAAATGCGCAGAAAAACAATTCCTAACACCACAAAACGCACTGACAAACTAACTGATCAACTGCTCAAACTGACATAACTAAAAGATATGATATATTGATATATGACCAACAACAACAACAACAGTAATTATAAACTTCAGTGTTTATTTTTGTGCAACATGGACTTCAATGTTTAATTTGTGTGACTTTACCAAAGCATTTGATTTATAAGCATATGTATTCCTTCAGTTGCGAGCCTGTGCGCTTTACCCTGACGTTTCATGGTTAGGCCCGGCAGGTGCGCACGGACTGAGTTCGGTAACGAAAGGCTTTCAATGACCAAAAAATAATTCAGACTGACAAAATAATAAAAAAAACATTCTTCTTCTTTTAAATAATAATAATAATACAAATAATAATAATGACATTCTTCTTCTAAATAACAATAAGCGTCATTAATAATACAAAGCATACTAATAATACTAAGAATAATATTACAAATTGTCATGCAATTATTAATGTGAATGAATGGTACTCCACATCACATCATCATCATCATCATCACTATTGTACACCCCATACATGTAACGTGATTCGAAATTGAATGCTAATTCAAAAGACGTGCTGTAAAATATTGCATTGTGATAGGTCATTTCGGCTCCACGTCAGAGAAGTTTCTCTTCTTTGCCGTCTTCCGTGTGTCCATGGCGTAAAATGAGGGCGTGGGGGAAGCGGAGACTTGAATATATAGGGGCGTGTTATTCTAATGACGATCGTTTTCAGCCGCGGGATTTATCAAGGGCAGGCATTGCGTACACCTGGATTTCAAAGGTACGCACAGCTTCATAAATCAGGCGGTGAGAGGAGTGTAAGCATAATCTTACGCCAACATATACGCCCGTTTCTACGCAAGAATGATAAATGAGGGCCAATGTACTTATACATTTATTACAGTGTTGTTATACATTCATTACAATGTAATTATACATTTATTACAATGTAATTATACATTACAGTTTTATTATATGTTTATTAAAATGTAATTATACATTTATTACAGTGTTATTATACATTTGTTACATTATTATTATTATTATTATTATACATTTGTTACATTATTTTGTTACATTATTCTTTTTGAAAAAAGTAGCGATTCTTTTTGAAAAAGTAGCAATTCTTTTTTTAAAAAGTAGTGTAAAAAATGTAATTATACATTTGTTACAGTCTTATACATTTATTACAATGTAATTATACGCTTATTACAGTGTTGTTATACATTTATTACAATGTAATTATACACTTATTACAGTGTTGTTATACATTTATTACAATGTAATTATACATTTATTACAATGTAATTATACATTTTATTACAATGTAATTATTATACATTTATTACAATGTAATTATACATTACAGTGTTATTATACATTTATTACAATGTAATTATACATTTATTACAGTGTTATTATACATTACAATGTAATTATACATTATAGTGTTATTATACGTTTATTACAATGTAACTATACATTTATTACAGTGTTATTATACATTTGTTAGATTATTATTTTGTTACATTATTCTTTTTGTAAAAAGTAGCGATTCTATTTGGAAAAAGTTGCGATTCTTTTTGAAAAAGTAGCGATTCTTTTTTGAAAAAGTTGCGATTCTTTTGGGAAAGGTAGCGATTCTTTTTGAAAAAGTAGCGATTCTTTTTTGAAAAAGTAGTGATTCTTTTTGAAAAAGTAGCGATTCTTTTTGAAAAAAGTTGTGTAAAAAATGTAATTATAATTTTTTTACTGTCTTATACATTTATTACAATGTAATTATACGCTTATTACAGTGTTGTTATACATTTATTACAATGTAATTATACATTTATTACAGTGTTATTATACATTTATTACAATGTAATTATACATTACAGTGTTATTATATATTTATTACAGTGTTATTATACATTTATTACAATGTAATTATACATTTATTACAATGTAATTATACATTATAGTGTTATTATACGTTTATTACAATGTAACTACGTTTATTACAATGTAACTATACATTTATTACAGTGTTATTATACATTTATTACAATGTAATTATACATTACAGTGTTATTATATATTTATTACAGTGTTATTATACATTTATTACAATGTAATTATACATTTATTACAATGTAATTATACATTATAGTGTTATTATACGTTTATTACAATGTAACTACGTTTATTACAATGTAATTATACATTTATTACAGTGTTATACATTTCTTACATTATTATTATACATTTGTTACATTAATATTTTCTTACATTACTCTTTTTGAAAAAAGTAGCGATTCTATTTGTAAAAAGTAGCGATTCTTTTTTGAAAAAGTAGCGATTCTTTTTTGAAAAAGTAACGATTCTTTTTTGAAAAAGTAACGATTCTTTTAAAGTAGCGTTTCTGTTTTAAAAAGTAGCGATTCTTTTTTGAAAAAGTAGCGATACTTTTTGGAAAAAGTAGCGATTCTTTTTGGAAAAAGTAGCGATTCTTTTTGGAAAAAGTAGTGTAAAAAATTTAATTATACATTTGTTACAGTCTTATACATTTATTACAATGTAATTATACGTTAATTACAATATATATTACAGTGTTATTATACATTTATTACAATGTAATTATACATTTATTAGTGTTATTATACATTTGTTACATTATTATTATACATTTGTTACATTATTATTTTGTTACATTATTCTTTTTGAAAAAAATAGCGATTCTTTTGGAAAAAATTGCGATTTTTGAAAGTAGCGATTCTTTTGAAAAAGGTAGTGTAAAAAATGTAATTATACATTTGTTACAGTCTTCTTATACATTTATTACAATGTAATTATACGTTTATTACAATGTAATTATACATTTATTACAGTGTTATTATACATTTAGTACATTATTATTATTATACATTTGTTACATTATTATTTTGTTATTATACATTTGTTACATTATTATTTTGTTATTATACATTTGTTACATTATTATTATTTTACATTTGTTACATTATTATTCTGTTACATTATTCTTTTTGAAAAAAGTAGCGATTCTTTAAAAAAAATTATTACGTGTAATAGTATTAATATACTGTGTAATAGTAGCCTATGCTATTCAGCAACTCAAACATACCAAACCAACAATTACTAAAAACACACAAAAACTGATTTTGCAATGGCATTGCACTAGTTATTAATAATTGTAATAATAACTTGTTTAATGTGGTCTTTGTGTTCACCAATTGAAGGTCATGAGTCTCAAATTGGACATCAATATGTATTTGTTGGCATTGGGGGTTTGGCAGTAACTCTGTGTCCCATCCGTGTCCTCAGGAGCTGATCGTGTCGATGCTGCAGGTGGAAGTGGATCAGAGATACACAGCGCTGCAGGTGCTGGAACACCCCTGGGTCACTGTGAGTAATTCAGATTAAACTCATCTGTATGTATGAACCTTTATTGATAAACTTTTAACAGACACAGTCTTAACACATGTAGTCCTCTTGTTTAATAACTACAGTAACTGATCGGATCAATGGCTGTTTCAGAATGACGGTCTGTCAGAGAACGAGCACCAGCTGTCAGTGGCAGGAAAGATCAAGAAGCACTTTAACACTGGGCCCAAGGCCAGCAACAACACCCCAGGAGTGTCTGTCATGACGGTAAGAACACACTCACACCAGACGCAGAATAAACATTAAAGACAAGACACAATGTGTGATGGACAGCCGAGGCAAAAAATTCAAACACTATTAGCTTACAAATGATGTACTTTACTAACAGTTGAAATAGACTACAGCTGATGATTTGAGTGTGTCTATAATGTTATCTGAGCTCCACTGATTTTTCTTCGCTTAGCTCGACCATGACTTTTCCATCCAGAGATCAGGGTCGTTGGATTTCTATCAGAACCCGGGCATGTTTTGGATAAGGTAACGCCATGTGTCCGCTGTAGCACGCCAGCCCCTGTCTTGTTGAACCCCAGTGAATCCTGCTCGTGTCATGATCAAAGATGGCTGCTGCGCTCTGGCCATCTACAGTCATTCAGCCCATGTGTGTGAACGTTCTCAGTTCAGAATGTGCATGATTTGCTTCAACATCATGGCAATTGACATTTTTATGTGCTCTTCACCCGAGTGTGCTGCTTGTGTCACTGTCCTGCTTCTAACCAGCTTCTCATGATCTTCAACCTTGTGCAGAAAAATATGTACTCAGCAACCAGTCCCGCTGTTGCCCACAATGTTTATTTTGTTAGTAGAAATTCACTTTTAATATATTTATGACATGTATGTATTAATATTAAATGTACTCTACTGTTCACAAGTTTAGGGTCAATAAGGTTTTTTTTGAAATTAATATTTTTATATTTAGCAAGGATGCAAATTTCAATTTTACTTTATTGTTGGAATCTCTTTCAAAAATTGATGAACAAAATATTTCAGTAATCTGTTCATTCTAGCATATGCTAGTCTTCTATTTGATGGCAAAAGTTGATATTCCTCATACAAAGGGTCAGACATAATAAGGGGACAATGTTTCAATCAAGGCAATTCGAATTTTGTAGCAGTAAATCAGCATAATAAAATGATTTCTGAAGAATCATGTGACACTGAAGGCGAGTAATGGCTGCTGAAAAATCAGCTTTTTCAGAATAAATAATTTTTTTAAATATATCAAAACAGTTCTTTTAAATTGTAATAATATTTCACAATATTACTGTATTTTAATTAAATAAATGCAGCCATGGTGAGCATAAAATACCTTTTTCAAAAACATTTAAACAGTCTTACTGACACCAGCCTTTTGAACAACAGTGTATTTACATTTAATTTGTACATTATTAATATATATTTTTTAATAATAATAAAAAATAAAAAATAATTAAAGGGATAGTTCACCCCCCCCAAATTTTTTTTAAAGATTTTTTCACCCTCATATTATTCCAATGTATATATAATGTCTACAGACATAATGTCCAAACAGAATGTCCAAGCTTTGACAACCATCCACTGTCTTTGAGTTTAGACATTCTGTCTAAGATCTTTAGGCCTGGTTTCACAGACAGGACTTATATTAAGTCTTAGTTCAATTAGGACATTTAAGTAAGTTTTATAAACGTGCCTGGGGAAAAAAAAACACATTACTGGTGTTCATATTTAGACAAAACAACGGCACTGACATGTTTTCTGACATGTCAGTGCAAGTTTGAAACATGCATTTTAGTCTGGGACTAGCTTAAACCTTGTCTGTGAAACCGGGGGTAAGTGTTTTAACTGACGGACATAATGCACAATTAGAACGACATGGCAAAATCTGTTGTAATTAAGACTAAAGTTCCCCATTTCCTCCATCAGACCACCGCTCTTGATAAGGAGAGGCAGATTCTCAGACGAGGACGCCACCCGAATGTGAGCGCAGCTCCCTGGACCACCCAGCCGACCTGTAGCCTCCACATCCCAGCCTTTACGCCTCGTCTGTGCCCCGGTCTGCACCTCGACCCCACGTCCCCCAGTCCATGTCCCTCTCCCAGCACCGCCACCACCAACACCACCACCACCTCCTCCACCACGCCCGAGTCTGAAGACTTTTCCGCCTGCTCCACGGAGACTGTTCGCTCCCTCTTCTCCCCTTTCTAGCGTTGAAAGGAAAGAGAGCGAGTGGAAGGGCACTAAAAGAGGAGAAGGGTTTATGAGGATTCGGAACGCGGCCGAGTGGACCGATGAACTGAACTGAACCATTTTGTAATCTGATCACATAAAGGTGCAGGGAACATGATGACCGTCAAGAAGGGTTTCTTGTTTATTTATGGTCATTATAATAACCTTTTCATTTATTTATACATATTGAAAACATATTCTTTTTTATTCAAGTTAAATAATGTCCTCTTTTTCTGTTGAAGCACCTTAGAAATGTGATGTTTTTATTGGTCCAGAAGGAAACTGTAAGGACAATGTAACTGATTAGCTATTGGCATTCCTGGTAATTAGTATCCCGTGTTCCCAAAAACCTTTCGAAGCAGACTGAAAAGGATTTGAATTGCCGATACCTGGACTTCCTTCCCTTAGTGGTTACAGTACTTGACGCACAGCACTTGTTCATACGTGAGATGGGGACCTTGTTTTGTAATCAGTGTAAATAATATAATTTCAATTATTTTGATATTGACAATATATTTCTTTATCTTATCTAGACAATGTAAGTCACATTTAACCATTTTTGCAGTTTTTAAGTATATGGAACATAAGCACAAATGCATTGTGGGAAAGACATAAGCAACATTCCGATACAGGGTCAGCTCTTGGAAATACAAATGCCGGTTCGTTCTGATTAATTCCATTTCATTAATGGAGGACATTTATTCAGTGGTGCTGTGTAATGAGTCAGGAGGTCAGATTAGGGTCGAGTGTTCCTGAAGTGCTGTAAGAGGTGTTCTAGTAACTCATAGCCCTGCTTACGGTGTTATTGTATTCTTTCATTAGTGCATGGAATACAGAGTGGCTCTTACATTATAATTTGAGACATTATCTTATTAAAAAATACAATTTAACCTCATTTCGTTGTTGTGTATTGACACTTGGTTGACCCCGTCTATCCATTTATTACTTTATTTCACGGTGACCTCCAGCCCTGCCGTCTCCTCACCACTAGGGGCCAATAGAGTCCGCCAGGTTCAGAAACACAACAAAGTAATATGAGAATACATTCTCCCTATCCACTGTAATTTTTAAAAACATTTTTTAACCTTTGTTTTTTAAGCGCCGGGGCGGCCATTGGTAAATTAAATGTGTCTGACTACTCATCCGCTTCCAATTATTTTTAGCTTTACAAAAAGCTTGTTATGCTCTCTTATACTGTCTATGGTTATGCTGCTTATATTGCAAAATGTTTTTTTTTTTTTTTTACATACTATTTTAATATATTGTCCGTAACTGTAAACACACTGGTTTATAGAGCAAATAGCTGTACTGTTTCTCCACTTTGTTTTGCTTTAATTATTCAATAACTTAGTCTCTGTAATTATTAAATTATAGCTGGATATAATGCGACCTCTCTCCCCCCATTTTCACTACCATAGCAAAAAAAAAAAAACTTAAAAAAAAAAACTAAAAGTGTTGTATAACACCCCATTTAACCTTCTGACGTCTTTTATAAATCACTTTTTGTCAAAGTTCAGCACTGTTTTCAAGTATGAAGTAGCAAGAGTTTTCAAAAACGCATCAGATCAGATCTACATGAATCATTATCACACAAATAACTTATTTTAAATTATCTCTAATGTAAACCTAACGCATATTCACAAACAAACCACAGTTGTTGTTTTTTTCAAAGACAGAGATATTTGGAAATGAACTGATAACGTGTATCACTTTACCCTCTCTCTCAGGCAACAACAGCGTTACATTTTCACTGACCATGACTTGCAATGAAAAAGAAATATATAAAGCTTATTTCTGTTTTTTCACTTGGACAGTGCTGTTCTCGTGCATTGTTTTACATTTCCCCTGTCTGTAATTTAATTTCATACAAATAATTGTAATGTCAAAGGCTGAGTGGTTGATATGTAGCCTACCAACTTGATAAAAAAATATATATTTGAACTAATGTAAAATGATAAACAAAAGTTTTAAAACAAATATTTCCTCATTTTTTAACAAATAAGCTTTTGATTATAACGTTTTATTTTAACAATAAAATATATTTGACCAAATAAGAACACGGATTAATGATGATGATAAAGCTGGTTAAGCAAACAAAACAAACAGTAATCGATATTATCACTATTAAAATGCCATTAAAGATAAACAATCTGTGCATGTGTATGTATTCTTTTCGGACATTTTGAACGCATCCATCAAAAAAAACAAAAAAAAACAAGAGTATGTGACCACTGAATAATTCATGACTGTCAAATGTTTAAAGAAAAAAAATACGAATACCTCAAAAAGATGTTTTGGCTTGTTTTATTGTAAATACGACAAAAAGGAAACAATTTTATTTTACAGTTATTGATCTATATATTGGCATGAATTAATATTTAAACATTTTAAGAGACACCTGTGAGATTCTGGCTTATTCAAGTTGCAGCAAATGCATGAAACAGCAGGTGGGGACTGAATTTAAAAATTACATCTGAATCAATCAAATAAATCATCCACCATTTACTTCCTGCCAATAAACTATTCCTCTCCTTTCCACAAACGATGCAGACAAATAAAATAAAGTAATAAATTAAAATTATATGCAATCATCATGATCAACTACATCTTGCAAAATAAATTAACAAAAGATATTTAGCAAATGTACAAATCAAATCAAATATACAGTACTGACCACTCACCTAGACTGAGACAGACCTGCATGTTATTTACCGTATGCGCCTCTGTCTCATCTATATTCACATCCAATGGCCAATGCCAAGGCAGAGCAACAAATTCTTTGCATAATTTGTTCATTTCTGAATTCCACTGAAGCTTCCAGCTGACTAGTAATTGCACCTCTGTAGTAAACCGACTATCATAGTGTTGCTGATTGAAAAAATATCCTTCTCACTCTTTTCTCTCACACTTTTTAGGAGGGGGATGGGAAAAAAAAAGTCTCAGTATGCGTGTGTGCGGATTTCAAATATCTTAATCCACGTATTAAACTGCGTTTCTGCAGTCACTCTTGGCTACAAGGATATTGCTTACTGTGGCTGTGGTTGTACAACGTAATCATCACATATGATTATAATATTAATTATTTAAATACAACAAACATCAATGCACAAATTATACAATGGAGAATGGGCTTAAATATGGCAGTAAACAAACAAAAAAATCCTAACACGTCGATAAATTATGGGATGTTACCGGTGCAAAGTGTCTGATACAAAAACTTTAACATTAATATTTTTTTTCTCTCATAAATAATGAAACGTGTGAGTGAGGGAGGGTTTCTTTTTCTTTTTTTGTTGCTTTTTTTCTCCTCTTTGTTTTCTTTTTTATGGCCCGCTTACATGCCTGGCTTTCCTAACCATCACAATATTTACATATATGACAAAACAATTACCAAATATACAAAGAGGAAAGAGAAGCTTGTTTCCCGTCAGATCAGTTCACTTCCTCCCTGTGAATCGGCAGGCCTTCATCATCATTTCGTTGGAACTACACAATATCTTACAGCAAGTCATTAATAAATTAAAGGTGATGGGATCTTCCGTAATGTAGAGCGAGCGGGAAGTATGATTTTTATCCCCTTGCAGTGAAGAACTGCGCCGTTGCAGTTCGTATTTACAAAGATTAAGTTCACCGTTGCGTCTTAATCTCACCCCAGAACCCCTCCCTCCCTCCCTCAACCCTCCCCTGCTGGGAACTGCGCTACAGTCCATCCAGTCCTGCCGTCCTCTCGGCTACGATCCTGTACGATGATCTTTGCAGACAAAAGGACTTTAGGCAACTCGTCATGGTATGTGGGGAGTGAAGGACAACCCTAAAGGTCTAAGTAACGTTAGAGATATGTCTTGTGTTTTCATCTGGGTTTGACTCCACCCGGGACTTACAGGGACACACCATCAACTGTCTAGCAGGATATGAACTCGACCCTTCTCACTGCTTCATCTGCGAGCCCTAAACAAGGTCCCTCTCTCCTCCTGTCTCTGTCTCAGTATCTGTTCTGATGTTCGTAGTGCCATCGATTGAAATCAATGTTAAACGCCACAATGCTGCCCGACGCCATCCCAGTGATCAAAGTCCTGCAAATATATATATAACATACATTCATTCAAATGATACATTTCCATAACATACATAAGTAAATCTATCATGAATGTTATGTATATAATAAAAGCACTAGATAGTTCAAATGACCTAATCCCCATAGTTGAGGAATGCTCACCTCTGGTCATGGGACAGGTCCATAGCCCTGATGCCTGCATCACATCCGGGGTAAATATACAGCTGCTTAAAGTCACAGGCCTGCCAGACTTCAACAACACCGTTATCACCTCCTGTTACCAAGTTCTGACCGTCACTGCTCAACAGAATGGCCTGAGGGGAAATAAAGTGAAGATAAATATGGAGACTGTTTCATGTGAACGTGTATTTGTTTCTGTTCAAACGTGTGCGTCTCCTCTTACGCGTGTGGAGTCATTGATCTCCATCTGGGCCAGGAGTTTTCCATTAATGCTGAAGTTACAGAAGTGTCCTCTCTCATAGTAGATGATACAGTGGCCCTCACTGGACACAGAGATCAGGCGGGGCTGGAGGCAGTTCTCGGGGCCCTCCAGGGCCCGCAGTAAATCTCCTGTGATGGTGTGCACCAAACATGGCCCCTCTGTAAAACAAGACAACATCAAGAACAGATCAATTCTGTCATCAGACAGCAAACACAGACATTTAAATAATTGAGAAATAAGAAAGTAATAAAAAATCATTTTTTTTAAATCGTAAATAAAAATCTTTAACTCTTTCCCTGCCAGCGTTTTTGATCATTTCCACAAGTTTCATGGCCCCCAGAATATAATGTCTGAGCATTCAATATATCAAAAGAAAGAACAGACCCTCTGATTTAGAAAAATAATATATACAGTATATAGTTTTTAATTTATTTAATTATTCTAACATAATGCATTCTTTTTTTTTATCAACACTTGAATATGGGTAAATTTCAAAATAAAAGTAGAATTTTAAGCAAAAAGCTGAGAAAAAAAATCACGTTTTTGTCAAAGACTATTCAGAATATGATCAAAACGAGTAGATCGAGTCCATGAACACCCCTAAAGCTTCACAGTCCCAGTTTGTCCTGGGTCGACATTTCATTCAGTAACATAAAGCGGTTTTGATTTATATGCCGTTTAATGTTGATGATCGTTTTATTTTACATATGCATATGATTACATATGAGATCGCTTGTTTCTGCATCTTCCTCGCACGTGTTTTGATCAGGAGATTCAGCACTCTTTCAGAAGTTGCGTAATAGCGACCCCTACCGTATTACAGTGAAAACAAGGAAAGCCGGAACATTCCGTCAATGGCGGGGAAAGAGTTAAGATTGCTTTAATGCCTTATCTGCAATGGTTTATATATGAATTCTCTTGCAAACCAATACTAGTCTGAAAATAGCCCATTATTCAGATATGCTATTAGTTAGACTGGTTCCTCTCCGACTGACCTTTGGCCCCACTGATGACAAGTCCCAGTTCAGCACACACTGACACACACACCACCTCATGGTCATGGCCTGTCAGAACCGCTCTGGGTGCTGGATAATCACCTACAATACAACACACGGTCAAGTTCTGGTTTCTTAAAAATCAACTCCGTTAACAGCCACAGAACTACAACTCATGTCATGGAATAAAGAGAGAAAATGTTAAAATATGTATGTGAAATCATATACACTACCACCCAAAAGTTTGGGGCGGGTAAGATTAAAAAAAAAAGAATGCTTTTATTCAGCAAGGAAGCATTAAATTGATAAAAAGTGTCAGTAAAGCCATTTATAGCGTTACAAAAGATTTATACTTCAAATATTTGCTTTTCATTTATCAAAGAATCCTGAAAAAATATATATATAATAGTCTCCATAAAAATATTAAGCATCACAACTGTTTCCAACATTTATAATAATATGAGAAATGTATCTTGAGCACCAAATCAGCATGCTAAACATGATGATGCTAAACATTCAGCTTTGCCATCATAGGAATAAATTACAATTAAAATAATATGAAATTAAAGCTATTTTAAATTGAAATAATATTAGTACAATATTACTGTTTTTATTGTATTTGTGATCACATGCAGCCTTGGTGAGCATAGAGTTCTGTTAATCAAAGCAATGCTCATGTGCACAGGCTCAGTTGGTTAAAAGCGTTGTGCTCACTGTTGTTGGGATTGTCTCCGATGATGTGGTGTCGCCCGCTCCAGTACCACAGCAGAAGGGTCGCGTCTCGTGAGCCGGAGACGATGTAGCAATCGCCCCCAATGTAGGACTCAGATCGCGCAAGACAAGTCACCACATCCCAGTGGCCAAACACGATCTGAGTGAGCTTCCCTGAATGAAGAGTGACCAGGTCAGCACATGTTCATTATAGTAAAGAGTGAAAGTATTTTATATGTGCTACTTGGCATCCGCAATCACCAAAGAGACACGCACCTGTCTCGGTGGAGTAAACACGGAAGCTCTTGTCCCAGAAACCACACGCCAGGATGTAGCGGTTGTCGGCTGTCACCACAAAGCAGTGCGTGTTGATCTGGATGCTTTGATCCACCAAATCTGTGATCTGCCTTTTAGTAATGCCAGAGTTATTGGCTGGGAAAGAAAACAGACCATGCATGATTATTTTGAGTATAAAAAAAAGACCCTTTCAAGGAAAATCTGTTTACTCGGCAGCCATATTTGCAACAATCCTTTGGGCAGCTATTTCGGGCATCCAAGACCAAATCCTATCAATTTGAATGGAGAAATCCTGAAATCTCAAAAACTGCTTGCCATACTCAAATTGAAACGACATATTTCAAATCAGCAACAAAGTCTGACACGAACTGTCCCATAAATGTTGTTTCTTATGCTATTTCAAGCATATATGCAACTGGAGCTTCTATTCCGCCATATTGCGTGTTGCACTTTCACACATAGGGCCCTATTTTAACGATCTGAAACGCAAGTATCAAGTAACTTTGTGGGCGGGTCTTGGGCGCTGTTGCTATTTTACCGGCGGGATAAATGACTCTTGCGCCCGACGCAAGTTTAAAAGGGGTTGGTCTGAAATAGCTTCATTATTCATAGGGGTGGTTTGGGCGTAACGTGAAATAAACCAATCAGAGCGTTATCCAACATACCCTTTAAGAGCAGGTGCGCATGTTGCATGGCGGATTGCTATTATAACGGCAGATTTACCAGGCGCGCGCCAGGAGCGGTTCACAGCCGAGGAGACCGACGTTCTTGTCAGGGCAGTGAAAGACAGAGAAGTAGTGTTGCTTTCGTCAACGAAAATTATGACTAAATATCGTCGTCAACGAACCTTTATCACGTGACGAAAACGAGACGAGACGCAACGTAAATGCTGGTCATGTGACGATGACTATAACTAAATGTATAATGCAATATCGTTGACGAATAAAACGAGACCAAATGTGGTTTACAAAATAAAAACTATGCTAAAATGTCTCTTCATTTTCGTTGACCAAAACGAGACGAGACGAAATGTTATTTAAGGTTATTTCGTCTCGTTTACTTGCATTATTATTATGCAGCATTTCTGTTTCGTGTGTCACTTCAGGGGCTGCATCAGATCGCACTGCGCAGACGCAGGCGACTTCACATCCTCAAGCCCCACTCGCGGCATTATGTGAGTTACGGCTGTTTTACACATACTCCGTGTGTAGTGCGTATGCGGTGCGTGTTGTGGTGTGTATGCAGGAGAAGCACACGCTATTGTGCTTTCACGTGTGTTGCGTTTGCAGTGCGCAACTGATCTACGGCTGTACCACTGAATCACAACATTTATTCTCTATTTTTTATTTCAAATCAATATTTTTAGCCTACATCCATTATGTCGCGTTGTTGAGGTAGGCTACTGTGTAGATCTCTGCTCTGCTGTTATGCATGCACGCATTGACGGACCGCATCCGCGTGCGTGTGAGCGCTCTAACCATATAGGCTCTACATGGGTGCGGGAAAAAATACGGAGTGTGAAACAGGCGTTAGCATAAACGACAACAAACAAAGTTAAGTCTGACACAGAGAAAGGGATTCGTCTTTGGGAGAAAAAGAAGACATGACATTTGGATAAACTTTCATTTCATCATGTGTGTAGGCTACTTCTAACATGTTTGGTTGGTAAAATAAATATGTTGTAAATTCAAATCAGAGCATTTTCAGTGTCTGGAATGGATGTATTCTTGAGTCTTTAAGGTAACAATAATATAATAAGATAACAGAAGATAAGATTGTTTGAAATGGGTTTGGCTAAAAGAAAATTTTGGTTTCGTCTATACTATAGGTACTTATACTATATTGACTGGGTTAAATAGAATACTAAAAAGAGACTAAAATACAATTTTCATTTACTAAAACTAGACTGTCTTTCGTCGACTAAAACTAGACTAAAATGTCATCAGTTTTCGTCGACTAAAACTAGACTAAAATAACATCAGTTTTGGTCGACTAAAACTAGACTAGACTAAAAAGAGTATGAATGTGACTAAAACTAATAAAAACTAAAATGACAGCTTGACACAAAGACTAGACTAAAACTAAAATTAAAACAGGCCGCCAAAAACAACACTACAGAGAAGTGACGTTGTATGGGGATGGGAGATTTTTTTTTCCCTGGTTCTTGACGGACAAACTGATTTGTCAGATGTCCTTATATACATATGTGTCTTGCCACTATTGCTCAAACAGTTCTGATCCGTCATTACTACAATTAGCCTGAAAAATTTGGGTAAATGTGTAAGCTAGATTTAGGCCTACATTTTTTTACATCTTCATGGACACCACAATGATTTCCCTCATGTGTTAATATTTTCCCTTGTTATAATGTATGATTTGCAAAAATAAAAACTGTTGCATCTGTGTTGATGAGAGAATCAAAGTGTATGCGCGTTGTGCACCCGCTACATTATGGGCAAGCATGCGCGCTTAAAATAGCATTATGAACAACGCGCAACGGAATTGTTTTCTGGAACTGCAAAATAGCACTAGGGAATGTTTGCGCAGAAACACCCCTCCTTTTTGCCCCGACCCGCCCGGGGAGCGCAAGTTCATTTCCTAGTTTACCGACGTGCGTCTGTGGAGGGAAAAGCCCGCTTTGCGCGGGTGCAAAATAGGAATGATACATGCGTCAGTGTATAAAGTCATTTGCGCCGGGTGCAAAATAGGAATGATACATGCGTCAGTGTATAAAGTCATTTGCGCGGGTGCAAAATAGGAATGATACATGCGTCAGTGTATAAAGTCATTTGCGCCGGGTGCAAGATAGGGCCCATATAGTAAAATGAGTATATTAAGAGCATCTTTGTAAGTCTTTGGTTTAAAGACACGCTTTATCAGTCTATCAACTGAAGTAATTTCAGAACTGTCCCTAGTGATGTAAAAGGTAAAAACACATGGACACATGACCTGAGAAACTCACCAATCAGAGAGTCCATCTCAATAGGGAGGTGATGAGCCTGTTCTAAAGAATATCCCGGAGCACCTCTGAGACCTGGACAAAACACACCATTAATCTTGTGTAAAAACAATAACAAAGACCTTAGACGAAGTGATATGTTGCGACTCACCGACTGTGTTGTGCCAGCGGTTGACGGCGAACAGCCGGCTGCATGTGACCGTGACCGCAGCGGGAATGCTGAGGTGAGGCAGCGTGTTGGCCGCCACGTGCGTGACGGGAGAGTTGGAGGGGAATTTTAGCACCATGATTACATCTTGCTGCATCTGGTCCTTGAACATCAGAGGACTCTGAGGAAGGAAACACTGATGAGCAGAAGAGAGAAAGAGGAGAAGGAAGAGGAAGGGAGGAAGAAGAAGAGGAGGAAAAGTAGGGAAGTAAAAGGAGAGAGGAAGGGACAGGGAATTAGAAAGGTAAATTACAATGGAGCAAACAAGGTGAAAAGCACAGGGCAGGATTCTGGGTAAGGATATAGTTCAGGATCAGTTTTGGGTTGGTTTGGACTGTCAGAAAGGGGAGGAGTTCGGGTGATGTGTATAACATCCAACCCTAGGCAGCCTCGCTAGGTGTAAAACCCGGTGTGATGTGATAAATCTATTGCATAATAATCTGAATTTTATGTACTACCTGCCAGTGATTAGCGTTTCGTATATATGAGGTCATACAAATTTGGTGCATCGCAACTAGTGAAGACAGTGTAATACTGATCTACATAAAAGGTACGTAATAAAGACAAATCATGATGAAAGATGTAATTAAATAACAAGAGACAATATTGATCTATTTAAAAGAGATCTAATATAGATATAATTGATAAAAGAGATGTAATATAGATCTCAATCTAAAAAAAAGTCTCACCAGGTGCATGGCGGAGCTGCGTGGAGGGTGAGGCTCTATTAGCAGCTGTGATGGAGCCTGTCCAAACGACTGAATCTGAGCCTCCGTGGACTACAGAGAGACAAAGAAGACACAAAACAAGCCGTTACATCTTTAGTTGACAGACATCTGAGCTGCCTCACATCAGACAGACATGGAAACACGAGCCGAGCACAGCTGTTAGCATGCTGCGTTTAGAAATGAAATACATAAGCACTCATTTTGGATGGAGGAGAGAAGGATATTGACAGGGGACACCATTAAAGACTGATGATCAAGATTCATCCATTTTTTTAAACCAATATTCTTATCGGTTCCAATATCAGGTCTACTGATGAATAACAGCAGCACTGCGCTTGTGTTTGTTAAACAGGAAACAATGGTGTTCACAGGTAAATTATTTCAGTATTTTAATTTGTTTAATAATAGTAGTTTAATAACAATACAATATTTGAATTTTATAAGAATTGCTTAATAAATTATTTGATTTTTTTAGATGTTAAAAAACAAGATTAATACCATTAAGCATTTTGTCAATAATTAATCTTAATTATTGACATTAAGCATTTTAAGATTAATTATTATTATTACTAAATTATTGAATGTGTAATATTTAGTGCCGTAAAATCTATTAATCGCAATTATTTGCATCTAACATAAAAGTTTTTGTTTACATAATATATATGTGTGTGTGTGTATATATGTTATTATATTTATATATATTATATACATTTCTGTGCACACAGTAATATACATATAATATATATATATATAAATATAATAATACATATACACACACATATTATGTAATCGCATCTAAAATTTTATGTTAGATGCGATTAATCAATTTGACAGCACTAGTAATATTTACTGTTTATGTTATTATAAAATGTAATGTTTTTGGCTGTCTTATTTAATGTTGTTTTATTTATTTGGACTATTTTAACTAAAATAAAAGTCAGTTCTGCATTTCATTCAACATACATGATTGAAACACTAAAATGTTAAAATAAAATAAATAATAAATCTGTATTGGGAAAATCACTATCTTTCAGAAGAAATAAAACAGTACTGGGCAATGTCTAATAGAAACCCATTAAAAAACAGCTTTATGTGATTCACACCCGTAGAACAAGTTTGTATATCAACACCCTCGGTTGAATCAATGCTCACTGACCTCTGAGACGAGGGGTCTTACCTCTCTGAGCTGAGGGTCTGTGATGGTGTCCAAGTTCACGGAGCCCTCGTAAGACAAGTAATGGAAAACGTTGAGAGCCCTTACGGCCTCCGGGCCTTTCTGCTTGTAGCCGAAGATGAGATCGATCCACTGGTGCAACTGACAGGACACAAATTCACTCTCCAGCGCCTGACACGGCAGAGGACAACAGGGTTAATACGGGGAACAATCAGGGCTTCAAAAAGAAATTACTAGCCTTGTAAAGGCTTCATGAGGTTCAAAGTTTATCTAGAGCTGCTCCGTTCAAGGAATTGGCCTCATCTGACTTTAATTCTTGACAGATTTGAGAAAATCAAAGGTTTCTTCCCAAAAAAAGTAGGGGTGCTCCGATCAGGATTTTTGGGGCCGATCACCGATCGCCGATTACTGGAAGCTGTATCACCCGATACCGATCACCGATTACAGGGTCTATTTGAAGACTACTTTTTATCATGTAGCATTACTTATTAAACTATATTTAACTAGAATGTACATTAAGTATTACATTTAAGAGAGGACAATGCATCATGAATTGACACCTGTGTATTTATTTGCAAGCAACATGTATTAACATAGCAGCTTGGTTATTGGGAGCAGCTTAGGGCTTGACACACAACTTTCCTGTGGAATATAAAATAAAATAAATAAAAGACAGAACATCTGAGTCTTTAAATTTTGCTTTAGACTACTTTAAACTAAAAACAGCAACAAAAAAGGCTATAGCCAAAATAATGTTTTGAGTCAGTCAGCCATCAGTCTTTATAATACACTTAAAGGACCACAGGTAGTAACCTAAAGTGCACAGCAAAAAAAACAAAAAAAAAAACTACCAACTTCTATATCTGTATCTATAACTTTGCTTTTTTCTATATGCTTAGTCAGATTTTGTGGGCATTTAGAGAGGAAGAGAGAGGTAGAGAAACCTTTTTTTGTGTGTGTGTGTGTGTGTGTGTGTGTGTGAAATAATTCCCTTGCAAAATTATTTTGAACAGATTAAGAAAGCCACCACTACTGGTCACATCTATGGTTAGATTGATTTTTTTTAGATCCAGCGAAGTCTGTCCCACCATGTACCTAATATAAATAAATAAAACATCTTCAGTTAACTAGCAGATCATTCATTTAGTTCGCTATTAAATAAGAAATCTAGCGCTAAAATGTGTTTTTGAACTCAAGCTGCGCGCTCGTTGCCGCGGCGATCAGTTGCATGGATACAGTGCTCTGTGCCTCGCGCAGTCTTCACTCGGAAGCGCGCTTCAATCTATCGCCGTTGCGGAAAATAAAACACAAACGTGTTCTTGCTTGATATAACTGATGAACATATTCAGTTTTGATGAGAGAGAAAAATATTTACGAGTGCGGATTAGAACCCGTAACCTCGGACACGCATGGCAAAAGATCTCCCACTAGACCATTGAAGAACTCGAACGTAAAATGCGGATCAATGGATTTATTTACGGGTTGAGCAGAGAGGCAGCACAGTTTGACAAGCGGCCGCGGAATGGTACACACATTGCAGATTGCTAATGAATTGTTTTCTTACACACCTTGTAGAATTGCCAGACCGGTGAAGCCATTTTTACCAGGGCGTAAAAAAATTGTCTCGCGAGTTTTGCGTCATCTGATCGGCTTTTCTGGATCGGCCTTTATAGAGACCGCCGATCACACATCCCAAAGCAATTATCGGCCGATTACGATCAGCGACCAATCAAGCGGAGCACCCTTAAAAAAAAGTGCTTAGATGCGCACACAATCTTTCCATCCCTCACCATCCTGTTGATGCGAACAAAATCCTCTGGTTTTTTGGCCCAGACTGGGAGTTCCACGTCACACACGGCCGTCCTGTCCTCTCTCAGCCCCAGGTCATATTCGCTGCTGTTCACAAACATCTCAGGGAGGTAGTAGAACTCAGGGATCAATTCCTGTCGTACAAACAAACACGTTGACTTCACAGCACAGAAACACAATCAGTTACAGCACCGTTTTTACCTAACAAACTTTAGCTCACCCGAACGTCAGACGTGTCCCTCTGGCAACTTCGCCAAGAGCGTGCGATGCCAGAAAACGTCCGGTCAGGATGGTCGAACTTGTTGTCATTACAATTCAAGGAAAATGTGGTGAAGGGTTCCTGTGAGATTGAGAAAGTGGGTTAGAGTTTCATAAAGAGCTTTTTGTTCAAACAATCAAGATTTTGAAGTCACGGGAGACAATACAATGAAAATGGACTATAGTGAGGACTCACTATCCTGAGGAGCCAGAAGAGATTGGACGCCGCGGTGGAGTAGAGGGATGTGTAATGATGGGGCGGAGTTCCGTCGTCCTCCCATGTCTCATAGCGCTCGGCATAGAACACGGCTCGCTTTGGATTCAGAGCTCCGATTGGCTACATTAACAGGAAAGAGAGAAAGGAATTCTGTTATTATACTAACCAATTGACTAATATATATATATATATAAAAACTATAGCTCACTTTGGATTCAGGGCTCTGAATGTTGGGTATGCTGTTATATTTAAAGTGTTTTATTTATTTTATGTACACAACGATTAAATGTTAACAATGTTAGTCAATATATTTTTTTAAATGAATACTTCTATTTATCAAGGATGCATTAAAGTGATGGTAAAGTCATTTATAATGTTACAACAATTTTTTTTATTTCAAATAAATGCCGTCCTTTTTATCTTTTAAATCCTAGAAAAAGTATCATGGTTTCCACAAAAATATTAAGCAGCACAAATGTTTTCAACATTGATAATAATCATAAATGTTTCTTGAGCACCAAATCAACATACTAGAATGATTTCTGAAGGATCATGTGACACAAGACTGGAGTAATAATGCTGAAAATACAGCTTTGCCATCATAGGAATAAATTACATTTAAAATAATATGAAAATAACGTTATTTTAAATTGAAATAATATTGTACAATATTACTGTTTTTATTGTATTTGTGATCAAACGCAGCCTTGGTGAGCATGGAGTTTTAAATATATTATATTAAATATATATTTTAAAATATATTAAAACAGAAAACTGTTATTTTAGATTGTAATAATATTTCACAATAATACTGTTTTTGACTGTATTTTTTATAAAATAAATGCAGCCTTGATCTTTCAAAACCATTTTAAAAAATCGTACCGACTTTTGAACAGTAGTGTAAATATAATTATATAACATTTAGATAAAATAAAATTAAAATGACTAAAACAAACAGGGGATTTTTAAACATTTTCTTACGATTCATACTAAATTCTGGGGGATTTATGTAGCTTTAAATTAGTTATGGTAAAAGACGGGAGTGGCACACCTTTGAGAGATCCCGGAAATTCCCAGGCAAGGTGAGATCCAGGTCCTCTGACTCATAGTTAGTCAGGACCCAGGGGAAGACAGGATACTGGTTCAGATCATTATAGGTCCTCCCTGCAAACAAATAACAACCGGGTATGCTGTATGAGAGCAGGTAACTTATTACATTTATTATATGAAAATATTAGATGCAACTGTTGGAAACTTATTTGTGCAGAAAATAACAATCGTACCTGCAATAGTGTTGAGGAACATGAGATACTCAAAATTTGAAATTTCCCTCCGCTGCCATCTCTGAGTCATATTAGATGATTTAAAGAGCTGTCTTGGCGTCGCCAGAGAGATCCGTCTATGGGAGAAACAGCCAAATAAAAAGGACAATCAATTAGCATTGGCTAATAACACATTTTACTAAATATTTAACTGTTAACTAATAGTAAATAAGAACCCCTCCTAAACTGATCTCATATACAGAACCAGTTTCAATATTGAAAAGACAACATCAAAGACCTTACCTTGCCTGAGGGAGGCCATAGCTGGTGCCAACGCCGACCCGAGGTAAACTGTACACTACCTTCTTTACTGTGGCCTGATCTGGGAAGTTGAACATGACGGACGCTGTGGAAATGATATGATGAAGAAAAAAAAAAAAAAGTTTTATTTATAAAACAAAAAACAAAACTTGAATTAAACACCAATTTGACTTTGCTGTTTGGCATGTTGATGTCTTACTCCTGTTGGCCATGAAGACCTCTAATCCAGTGTTTTGGAGAAGGTAGCGTCTGGAAAAAACTGCTCTGATCTCACTGAACATCCATTTCCCATGCAGACCCTCAGTATACGCCAACACCTGACAAACACACAAGCACAGCATTTAGATACAAACAAAGGAACTGTAAATAGCAAAGAAGACAGCGTTTGAGACAATAGCAACAGATGATCCTGAAATTCTGACTGGATAATATTCATGTCAACTGATAAAATCTTAAATAAAAAATGTAATCTCCAATGTAAGAAAAATGAGGCTATAACTCATAGGGTGACGTTGGCAGTGGCACATACCTTTGCATCAATCTTTTTGAAAGTTGGATCATCCTCGTCCACCTCAAAATAGATCTCGGTTGTGGTGATTGACAACGTCCCTCTAGCAACAATCACGGGAGCAACGAGCTGGGCCGGCGTGCTCAAAACCACCGGACCTGAAAGAAACCATGCCACACAATGAGAAATTCTACATTTTAAAGTCCTTAGTCCTGGATTAGTGATTACGGTTAGATTTTCCAATAGCTTGGGATTTTCTCTTTCAAGACCAATCAGTTTGATGCCGTAACAACATCATCTAGTTTTAAAAAGTGTCTTTCAGCATTAATGGTCTTTAAAAATTGGCGTGCCATCAGCTGATTTCTGTTATCAATATGTTATTTTCCTACAGCTTAGATATATGTCACATAGCATTTATAGCTCAGGTGAAATTCTGAGAGCACATGATCAAAAACTTTAACCCACATTTTTCACATTGAGATGAAAAGACAAAGACCTCTTTGATCAAACTGACTAAGAAACTATTCTGTAAAAAAGAAAAATCTAAGGGAAAAACAAGCTTATTCGTTTAATTAAATAATGATTAAATTGCCATAATATGTTAAATACAGTCAACGGCTCATTAAGATAATGAATAAGTGGCTAATTTGATAAGCGTTAATTGGTTAATTTAGCGATTCAGACATTCAATGTCAAAATCAGATGTAGCACTTAAGCTCATAATCACACTCTTGTGCGGATTCAGTTGAGATCTGCATCAAAAGGCGGAGGGGCTGGAGCTTGTTCGGGGCTGCAACATTAATTAGCATACTCGTTTACTGAAAGACCAAACTTGCCTCTTGAGATAAACACCCTCGGACGAAAAGCCACTAGGAATAAAGTACAGTTGAATACATTAGCACATGCATCAACAATACATCAAAGAACCAGCACACTAATGGTTTCCAGATAACCAGCTAGAGCGGCGCTGTTGGTGCAGGCTGGCCTTTAACACTCATTTGTTTAGCAGTGCTATGGCACCCTTACTATAGGATTTGAGGAGGCAGCTTGTGAGTAACAGCCTATTGTGTGCAGCAGCGACGCTGAATACCTGCAAGGTTGTCGATCTCTTTCTCCTGCAGCAGACTGACGGCATCATCGTCTCCTTCCAACATCAGCTCCGTCTCAGGGTTCTGACTGACCACCGAATGATTGCGGAACGACTTCTGGGACTTCATGCCTTCTTCTTCCTCAGGGCCTATACAAAAAAAAAAAAAAAAAGACATTTTATCTGTTTATTTTTATTTTTACATATTGTTCACAATTATAATGATATGTTTTTACCTATATATACATACAGTATATGTATATATATATATATACACACTGTGTAACACTATTTGTTTTTAATATGTACATATTTATCACAACTATGATAAATATGAACAAATTAATCTGTTACAAATAAAACAAACACTATTATTACTATAAGAATAATAAAATTGGTAAATATACAAATAGGTCAAAAGTAAGCTACAAATTACAGCAGTTTAATGTTAAATACAAACATTTAATGTATTTAAATAGCATGATGCTTGATTTTTTAACTTTCATTTCTCATTTCATAAATCTATGATAATATCAGACAGTTTCTTTAAAAAAAGTCTCGAATTAAAACATTACAAATATCTATTTTTTTCTGTCAAGAATATTTAAATAAAAATGAATGTAATGTAGTAATATTTGGACACACATCACTACATTTTAATGTCTATGATCATAGTAGAAGTGACACATTTGGACACTGTAAATTAAATTGAGGGGTTAAGGATGTGTTGTGGCTGACCGTATTCCTCCAGAGATTTGAGAGCCACGTCCGGGTGGGTGGAGCCAAAGGCATTGCGTACGAATCTCCGCCTCCTGCGCAAGTCATCCTCCCAGTAGTCCAAACGCCAGAAATCATGCAGCTGACTGAGGTGGTAAAGACAGAGAGAGAGAAGAAGAGGCGATGAATGGCCAGAAAGCAAGAGGGAGAAACAGAAATTCCAGTAGGTAAAGGTTAACAGGAAACTGTGAGATTGTGAACCTCTGTGACATGGTTCCCCACGCTCCATGTTTATTGGTCAGAATGTTGAGGATCTTCTGTTTCAGCTGGTTTGCAGTCACGTGATCTCTGTGCTTGGCGGCACTGATCAGGTGATCACACATCTTCTCCTCTTCCCTCCTGTCTGCAGCGTACTGGGCACAGTTGGACTATTGAGGAAGAGCAAAGGAAATGATCTTCACATGGTGGAGTCCCTTTTGTACTTCATGTATGATAAGCTATTAACCATGAACCTATGGCACAGTGATCCACATAGACTGACCGACCTCAAACTCGGCATGTTTGTGAACATCTTCTGCTCTCTGCCTGTTGAGGATAAACTCAGCCTCATTGGCGACACGGACAATGTGATCCTTCATGGCGTGACACAGAAGCCTGAAACAAAAAAACACTTGAAACATTTCAAATGACACCGATACCGATTATTTTTGTATCATTTTGCATAATGAGCATCTCCTTCCAATATATTGCACCAGTTCTCACAGAAATCCGTATGGAAGAAGTGAACATTGTTTTTGGTATGAAATGACTTTAAAATTCTTTTTAAAAAACACTTACCGCCCCTCATTAATAAGTTCAATGAACGCAAGTCCTGCGTTTTTCTGTATTGAGTTCTGCCATTCCTGAAACACCACAAAATAACCATTATGGAGCTAAATAAAAAATAATTGAGCTAAAAGCCAAAATGCATTCCTGAAATTCTAAATATGCAACGTGTAAATTGCTCAAATTCTACTGATTTGTGCATATTTTTATGATAATAAAGACATTGTTTGTGTCTTTTTTCAGAGTGGATGATATAGGTGCCTGATGTGGTTTGCTGAAGAGACGTACTGATGATCTTTCCTGATTGGCTCTTTGCCACATAAGAGAGTGATTATTGAGAAAGAGAGGCAGAATGCACTTAGCATCAGCTGCAGATGCTTCTAGAAGGACACACCACAGTCAGCTCCCATTACCTTCTGCTTCCTGCCAATCAATATTTAGGGTACAGTTTCGTCCCCTGAGCCACTAATGGAGGGCCTAGAGCTTCAGTAATACTATATGTGCTGATGGAGTGATGACGGGAAATAGAGGAGAGGGAGGGGAGAGGAGGATGAGAGGCCATCAAACATCACATGGGCCACTGCTACACCCTAAACCTCCAACTTTGAAGGCAGAGGAAGCCTGCTGAGATGCTGTAGTCAAATATCTAGATATTTTAGGAGAGTTCAGAGGTTCAGTGGGGTTCCTAGTATTAGAATCTGACATCCAGATGTAACTGTATGATCATTTTGTTTTTAAATGTTTGATTAGTGGTAAGAAAAGTGAAATTTCTCCTTGTGTAGATTGATGGCAAGTATGGAGCGCAGTGGATTTCCATGGAGTGTTTTAAAGGTAAGTGACAATTCTTCACTTCTAAACACTGTAAATAATTTCAAACTCTGTTAGTTAACCATATTCCACATAAAGACTGTGGAAAAAACAACAGGAATGCTTAACACTTGAAGTTTAAAGCAGCATTCCTGTAGCTCAGACTGAAAAGCATAGTGCTAGTAAAGGTCTTGGGTTCGATTCCAAGGGAATGCATGAACTGCTAAAATGTACAAACCGAATGCAATGTTAGTTGTTTTGGATAAAAGTGCCTCCTAAATGCACAAATGTAAGCTAATGGGTCTGGTTTAAAAGTATGCAGTGATTTCTGCGCTGACTTCAGCATGCTGTAGGGTGGGTCTGAAATCGGATCCTGTTTCGGTCCAGCTCAAAGACTAGCTTCAAAGGAGGCTCATGAGACTGGCAAAATGTTGCAGCACTGTGACCCTTTCCAAGATTTGAAGCCGTTTAAATGTAGTTTATTTTATTTGAGATTTGAATGTAACCTGTGCTGTATTAATCATGTAGTGGTGATAGAAAATAGTGAAAGTTAGTGGCTCTTTGGTGGACTTAAGTCTGAAGAATAAAAGGAAGTACTGTATAAATGAAATGATTGGAGAGAATAAAGAGAGAAATCTCACCTGTGAGCACAACAGCATGACAAGCTCCACTACCGATGTGCTGGACTTCATACAAACTAAACCTGTAGCAGTGCATTGACAGAAAACAGATTTTAGCATGCATATGTCTAAGAGATGTGAATAAATCTCAGTGGGTTCCAAAAGAAAGACCAAATTTGCAAAAATGCAAAACCGTTCTACATCAAAACGTTTTTAATTTGTCTAAAATCCTAAAGGTGTGTTTCTAGGTTTAAATTGAATCCCAGATATTCAGTGCAGACCTTTGAACCCCACTGTACATGTGTGTAACATAAAATGACACTATTTTATTTGGTTTAAAACTTTAAAGTGATACATCAGATATTTTTTCTAATTAACACATAGTTCTGCTTTAATTAGACAACAAATACAGACAAACATTAAACTGTGAGGAGGTCAAGACAAGGTGAGAGCACAGACATTAAAGCCTGACAGGACAACAGGGAGGGGAGGATTCAATAAAGGGGGAGGAGAGGAGAGGAGAGGAGAGGAGAGGAGAGGAGAGGAGAGGAGAGGAGAGGAGAGGAGAGGAGAGGAGAGGAGAGGAAATATCAGGAGACAAAAGACAGTGGTGGAACAAGAAGCAAAAGTGATTCACTCTAGATCTGGATTTTCAGATTTAGGTCTTCCGTTGATTTCAGACGAAATGAAGAGAGGGCATCCTCTCAGGACTCAACAATAAAGATGGCCTGATGAACCAGGCCTGGTGTGAGCAAGTTTTTGTCTATTTGATGGAATTAGCACTTGCCATACTGGGGCAGCTTTATTGCAAATTAAAAACAATTCTTTGTTTGTACTTCTTAGTTTATTTGTTGCATACATTTTGCTGTTCAGAAAATGCCTAATGAAAAATATAAATATATCATTTTCTGACACATAAAATGTTGCTTAACAATAGAAAACATCTACTTTCACATTTAAACGAATTTAATTCAACTGAAAAAAGGTTGAATTTAGGTCCACCGCAACTTGCTGCATAAATATTTAGCATGGTGGAGTTAATTATATGTAATTGGTAACACTTTACAATTAGGTCCCATTTGTTACTGTTAGTTAATGCAACTTTCATGAACTAACAATGAGCAATACATTTGTTACTGTATTTATTAACATTAGTTCAATTTTTTGTTTGACCCATGTAACCTTGTATTGTAATAAATAAGGTTATTTAAGGTACGTCTAACAGTAGTTCTCAGGTACAGAAATTGAATTTAAGTAATCAAATGTAAAATAACACTGCATAATCTTCACTGTACAAATTAAATAAAAGTTAATCCTTATTATAGTTTCAAAAATGTTATTCAATGAAGAGCAGGGAGTGATTTCTTTGTCTTTAGTTTGATTAACATTAAGAACACAGACAGCAGCAGGAATATTAGACTGTCACTTTAAGACTAATGCACGGATCCAATATAATGACACAAACATTCTCTACTGTTTACTTAAGCCATAACCGACTATGTTTACTTGGATACTCGCAAAGCCGGGAATTTTGAGATAAATGTGTGAATTTGACCGTTTAAATGCAGGGAGACGAGTTAATTTTATTATTTGCACGCTGTCTGAGACGCGCATGAGTTCTATTTCGCTTGAATGCTTAAATTGGCAAGGCTTGAAAGCGCGTGCAAATGATAAACTTTCGTGACCATAAAGCACTGGCCCGATCGCAACAATGACAGTTCAACTGTCCAGAACGTCTTTCACGATGAAAGGCACACTTGTTAAGCACTGAATGAATGGGTTCCACTGTAATATCGTGCAAGGTAAATAAGAGGATGACATCTAGTGGAGAAGACTAGTAATAAGATTAACGTCAATCATATTATGTTTAATGTTTGCAGAAATACATAAGGAAAAAATATAGATTTGTGGATTTTGAGAATCGATCTTGAAATCGAATTGACCACATTTTAAAAATTGATTAATCGGAAAACAAAATTTGTTTGCCAAGCCCCAATGTTGAAATTGATATGAACTAAGATTAAAGCTGCAGTCCGTAGCTTTTTTGGGGTTAAAAATGATCCAAAATACATATTTGAGAAAATACATAACCAGCCAGTGTTCAAAACTCTCTGCTTGCCTAAGCTCGATTCAAAGCGGTAAGCTTGTAATAATGTTTTTAATTCCAGTGGTACTGGTGGATTTCCACGGGAGATTCGAGCATGTCTTTGCGTCATTACGTCACATCTGTAGTACACATAAAGAAGGAGTCTCGGCTAGTAGGCTATATTGCGTGTGAGGATGCTGAAGGTGGAGATTTAGCCTTTTCTCAAAGCACTTGATATAATTAAACTTATCAATTTGATGGCGGATCCAGAAAGGTTCAAACGACAATCACCAGTGACAACTAGAGATTCACCCGCTGTAAAATGCAAAAGACTTCGTTCAGACTTCGGAGTGGCTACAGAAAAAAAGAGACTGGAACCGGGCCCATGCGAAAACAAGGATACATATCGGAAGGACATTACATGTAGTCACGGAATGCTTGCTTACGTTGTTAACATTAACAATTTGAGAACAAAGTATAATTTGCACGGTTTTGCGTGATATGATAACTTCTAAGCGATTGTTAGATTTAATCAGCGCGATTTACTGCAATATCAGAATCAGAACAAAAGTGGATGTTTCTTACTAGTTCAGATTACATTTTCCGGTGAAAATGATTATGTTGGTCATACTTCCAAAAAGAATAATCTGTGATTCTGAATTCCAGTATCCACACCGGCGCGGTGACTGTCAGCCTCACACTCTCCTCAAACATTGTGTTCATCCGCGCTGTGCCGTGTCGAGGGTGTTGAAGTACAACTCACGTAAAGTTGATAATTCCGCGAATGACTGCAATTGCAGATTTGGAACAGAGATGGCGACAAAGAGGAAAAACGCCGGACTGCAGCTTTAATAATTGCATTTGGAGTGTTTTTTTATTGTTAACAAATATTAACAAATGGACTTTATTGCACAGTGTTAGAATATAATTTGTATTATGAATTATACAATTTTTTGAAAATGCATGTTTTTGTTTTGAGGCCAGTGAAAAATGTATATATTATAAATCATTATTGTTGAGCCCTGTTTTTTTGGGCATCGTTTAAAACACTTTCTCAATGTTGGATTCAGCATGCAATTCTCCCTTCAGTTCCTTCAGCGTGTTAAGGTCTAGTAAGTCTACATTTTAAACATCCTTTGATCCTAAGCAGTTCTGTTGTTCTCATACCTGCTCTGGGTCCATGCACTCGCACAATCGTGTGTGTATGAGGCAGCCAGTGGACACACACACAGCAGACAGTGAGGGACTCCACAGAGACACCAGGTAGAGAGGAAAAGGAGCACTATACAGCACCTGTACCTTCTATGAGCAACTCCTGCCCATGACTGCCCAACAGAGTCCGGGAAAGGAAGGGAGCGAAATCCACAAAGATCTCCCTCAGCAAGGGGGCCACCTTCTCTAGCGCACGCTCCAATTTAGTCGTGATACTGCGGGTGGGAAAAGAAAGACAGAAAGAGAAGCGAAAGTAGGTCCGATTAGCTCCAAAATACAGAGACCAGTTCAAAATCACACTTCCTTTCAATTCCAGCTGGTTAGTATGTGACAAAGTTTATGCCGTTACGACTGGGTTAAAGCCATCCTACAGAAATTCAACCACAGGGAGGCAGAGAGAGCAAATGCTTAACTTATCATCCCCCTGTTATATGCACACATCACCCATAAGTGCCACTGCGCTTAGCTACAAGCTGTGTTAACCTGCACTAAGACTACAACTGCAGCGCCAGGGATGCAAATGACACCAGACTAGGGTGAGTGTGAAAGGTTTCATGAGGAAAAGAAGTCAGAGATAAAGGTCTGAGGACAAACGAGGAATGACTTTATGAATGACAATGTCTACCGAAACGACGAGCTAGCAGGGTTGATTCTGTCAAGTTTCTTCGTAAATATAACTGCTGGTTTGAAGCATGTATGCTTTTTATGGATTATCAATTATCAAACTCATGTCACATTAAATCCTCACCAGGTGTAATGCAGATGCTTTTCAGTACACATACTGAAAATCAGAGCCAATCAGAGCATATTTAATGTTTATGCTGCATTCACATCATGCATGAGCTACCATACCAGTTGCTTGTAGTAAAAACTTTTCACTTCTTTGTTGAACCTGTCATGTAAAAACAACCAAAATGGCTGCAGCTGGTTCTCTTTCTAAGGTCAGCTTATATAGGTCAACTTATTTAGGTGTTTGGCTGCCGACAACAAAGAAATGTTTGCTATTTTTGTTGAAGATTGCCATAGCAACTTACACTATGTACGATTTAAAAGTAGAATCCCATATTATCATCTTGTAATTACAGCAAATAATAATAAACGGAACAATTCCAATAGGGTCCTCACACCATCGGTGCTCGGGCCCTAAATATGTGAACACAGCAAAAAATACAGAGAAGTGGACCAATGAGATTTCGCATTGGGCGGAGCTACCCAGCATAATGCAATGTAATTAGAAAGCAAGCAAAATGTTTAGTTGCACATTACAGTGTTGTTATTGCTGACTAAAACTAAAACTGAATAAAAATAAATTTTAATAAAAATAAAAATGAAGGAGTTTAATTTAAAGTACTATAATTACAAAAAAAAGCTTAAATAGAAACAAACAAAAAAAATGAAAATGAAAAGAAAAGTATATAAAAATTACTAAAACTTAAACAACAATTAAAATGAAATCCCCCCCCAAAAAACTATAATAGTACATACAAATACAAAAATAACACGGGCACATTATGGCTTGTTTAGGGGGGAAAAACATTCAAATCGAAGAGATTTTATTTTTATGCTTGAAGCTTTATCGTGTCATACCTGGTTTGGACAGTGTAAATATGTACAACAAAGACAGAATCAAATCTAGCAGAACCGTTACGAATGAAAGCAGCAGTGGTGGTGTAGCAGGCCAGCTTGAAAACTCACATCCACCAGGAAAGAGAGAAAAAGAGGCAGAAAGAGATAGAGAGAGAGAAAAAAGACAGGGAGAAAGGAATGTAAAGCTGGTAGCACTGGGTAAGGGGGCCAGTTCAAGCTTCCTTGCCTAAGAAACTGTCCTGCATCTCTGGGGGCTGTTTGGAATCCTGTCAGCGAACTAAAGGATTTGAGTTCAGGAGGCGTCAGCCTGGTTCGCAGTGGACACTGGTCCACTTCACAAAAGGCACTGCAATACAAATGGGCACAAACAGACAGTAATGACTGTACAGGCATTCACTGCAGCTCTTAGTCTATAGTGTGACGTAATCCCTGTGTGTTGATCTGTGCCAAATCGAAGGATGATTAAGCCCCAAATCTTCCGTGTCATACATGCAAAGACACAAAAAAAAAAAAAAAAAAAAAAAAAAAAAAAATCAATTCTGTTGCATTCAAATTAGAATAGATAAACCCATCCATATTTGGCAGGAAATAGACTTGAAGCTATCAGTACCTTAAAGTGCATCTTTAGAAACTCACAAAGACCTCAGTATGTGTCTGTGAGGGATGTGTGTGGTGGTTACAAAGATACACAGATAGATGTAGGGAAAGTGTAGAGAGGAGGCAAAAGGTAAAGATAGTAAAGGAAATAATGGATTATCATTGGAGGAGGTATGCCAAAAAAAGAGGACGAGTGCAGGAAGTGAGGTCATAATGCATGATTTGTGGTTTTAAGCAACTGGATAAAGTGAGGGAGAGCACGGGGTGGAGGAGAAAAGGCTGAGCATGTGTGTCTGTGTGTGTGTGTACCTCATGCTTTCCACTGTATCTTCAGGCATGGGTGCAACGGTCTGCACCGCTGGGAGATTTTTACTTGTGGCACCGTTCACAAAGCTTGATGAAGAGGAGGATGAAGAAGAGGCAGAGTCAGTGGCACCTGTAAGACATAACGGACAAGGCACATTAAAAATAAAATCCTTGGGATTCATCTGTATATAGTGCTACCAAACATGCCTAACTACTGTATATCAAATGGTCACTACAAATAGAAAAATAGAATTTAAAATTATGAAAGTCCATGACATCACCAAATAGAAAAAACATCAACACATCACAAAAAGTAATATCACCGCCTAACCACCCAAATTAAATGGTATACATACATCACATGAACATGTAACCCGACAAAATTTCATATATACACTCTCGACTAGTGCGTCGTAAGATGATCTTAGGTAATATTCAGGAAGACTTGCCTGTTGTGTTGATCATGCTTTTAGGTGTTGCCGTGGCAGCAGCAAAGATATTGGGCGTACTTCCTGACGAGGGCACTCCACTGGTGGTGGGTGTACCTACTGTGTTCACAGCCAGGCTTCCTGGAGGGGGCTTCTTAACGGGAACCACCACACTCCTGTGAGTACACACACACACATTGAGTTTCCATGTTTTACGGGGACTTTCCATTGGCATAATGATTTTTATACTGTACAAATTTTATATTCTATCCCCTAACCCTAAACCTACCATCACAGAAACTTTCTGCATTTCTGCATTTTCAAAAAAACATCATATAATAAGACTAATAAGCCATTTTTCTCTTGGGGACCAAAAAAATTTCCCCACAAGGTCAAAGTCTTAAACCTATATAAATCTTAAACAAATACTTGTTTTACTCCCAAAATCAAACACTTGTGTATACACTACTGATACAAGGTTTGGTAAGTAAGTCTCTTATACTCACATGCATTTATTTGCTCAAAAAAACATTGAAATATTAGTACAATTTAAAATAACTGTTTTCTATTTTTTTTTTAAAAATATTCAGCATCATTACTCCAGTCTTCAGTGTCACATGATCCTTCAGAAATCATTCTAATATGCTGATTTGATGCTCAAGAAACATTTCTTATTATTATCAATGTTATATAACAGCATTTATTTCAAATCTTTTGTAACGTTACAAATGTCTTTTCAGTCACTTTTGATCAGTTTAATGCATCCTTGCAGAATAAAAGTATTAATTTCAAGTGTATACACACCTAGTATACACTCAAATCTGTTTGATTGCTATCCGGATATTTGGTGGAGTCAAAGCATTTCAGCCCATTCAGGGTGAAAAAGGGATTGTCTGATAATATATTCACCTGTCCTAATGAATTATTGACATTTAAGGAGCCTGTAAATGATGAACAGCATAATCTTATGTATAATTTATTCATCAGGTTCTCTTAATTGGGAAGAACAAAGGGGGTCGATGTTCGGAGGGGCTTTAGTTTGTGCTGTAGAGTATCAGTGGATCCCACACACTTGGCCAGTCAGTCTCTTGAGCCGTTAGCACACTATTGCACAGAGCCACTGGCATTTCTGCAGACGCCTGTGCGGTAATGAGAAGCTAGACATGGATTGCATTAATAATGAGAGGAACATCTTGTGCTTTCGTATGTGTAATTGAGGTGACTTTTTCTTTTGTTCTCGGGACGTCTTGACGGACCACATGTAAGTGTAAGCGCATTGATTTATGAGTGATTTATTGGTACAATCGCTCTGTTCCAAAATGTAGTCGCTGCCTCCGTAGGAAGTATTTAAGGCACCGTAAGCACACTTTCATAGCAAATGTTATTTCAAAGGGCAGGTGGCAAGAAATATGTCATTTTGGTCAAAGTCCATGGTTGCATATATATGCTTCAAAGAGAAGAGAACCGAGAATGCATTGCAAAACGCTCAGAAGGATGAAAAAACTAATCTAAGAATGATGACAAAGTAAAAGAAAAGTAAATATAAATAAATTTAACAACTATACAACTATTTACAGAAAATTTTAAAACTTTTTTGTACTCAATATCTGAGTGTGCTCATCTCATTAAGCATTGTGAATGATGTAATTCAATCATTTTGGGTTTTGTGTTTTTGTTACTACTAGATATGTACAAATTTTACATTTATACATTTTAAAATATATGTATATTACCAATATTACTAAATTATATTTTAATATTATATAATATTTTAATTCTATTTTTAATTCTATTTATATAATTTATCTTCAAAACATTTTAAAATATATACATTATTAATATTACTAAATTATATCTTAATATAATATATTATCTTTTTTAATTCTATTTATATAATATATCTTAAAAATATACAAATATATATATATATATATATACATATATATATATATATATATATATTTATATATACACTGTTTATATATGTACAACTTGTATTGTATTATAAAATGTATTATAAATATATATATATATATATATATATATATATATATATACACACACACATTTTAAAATATACATATCAATATTACTAAATTTTATTTTAATATATTATATTTTTAATTCTATTCATATAATTTATCTTAAAAACATTTTAAAATATATGCATATTTTAAATATTATTCAATTATTTCTTAATATTATATTATATATTATCTTTTCAATACTATATATATATATATATAATATTTATATATATATTATTAAACAATACTGTGTGCTAATAAGGTAACGGAACATGTACATGACAGATAAGGATAATACACCTTGAGTTATTTTGATGTGCTAGGCACTAGAGCCGCCCACCTGTCAAACGAGTGGAACTGCATGGGCAGCATAGCCGCAGCTTCCCTCTTTAGGGCAGGGTCAGGGTGGTACGGCTGGGGTTCGGGCCCTGCCTCTGCCCCCTCCACCGGAGCGGCCACCAAACTCTTCAGGATCTCCCTCACATTGATTCCCTTGTTGGCTTGGCTGATGCTGGAGATCGAGGCGGCCGGCTTCAGAACCTCCACGCCAAGAGGCGACTCCAGCAGGGACTCGCGGGACTTCCTCACCTCCGACGACAGAGTGCACAGCAACTCGCTCATGACGTCTGGGCCTCCAGAGTTCCCGCCCAATCCGCCGGGGTCTACACCCAGCTCGGAGCCGTTGAAAGCACTGGTGACCTGCTCATCCCCGATGCCGGAGTCAGTGTGAGGCAGCGAGCCCTCCAGGGGGAGATCCTCCAGAGGGGTGGCAGCCAGTCGGTCTCCACGATCTGAGAAGGAGGACGGGTTTTCTGTAGTTTGCACACACATACACTACTAGTCAAAAGTTTGTAATAATTAAGATTTTTTTTAAAGAAGCCTTATATGCTCACTAGGGGTGTAACGATACCCTTGTGTCAATATTCGATACTGAACTCATGATATGACAAAGACATATTTTTTTTCATACACAGTAAATTTAATTTTGGTTCAACTATACACAATACATATTGTCATTATCCACAATACATATTGTTGCATTTTTGTATTGCGATCTATTGTGACACAATATATTGTTACACTCTTAATGCTCACCAAAGCTGCATTTATTTGTTAAAAAATACAATATCGTGAAGTAGTATTATAATTTAAATGATCTGTTTTATATTGTAATATATTTTAAAATGTATTTTATTCCTGTGATGGCAAAGCTGAATTTTCAGCATCATTACTCCAATATTACCTTTTTACTGTATTTTTGTGCCATGGTTGCAGCCTAGGTGAGCGTAAGACTTCTTACAAAACATAACATTTTGACAATTATTCAAAACTTTTGACCAATAGTGTACATGTCAAAATGAGAATTCAGTAATTACGGAGACATTTCAGACATGTGCTGCTCACTGCAGTGTATGCCAACCAGTTCTTTCCCCACTGAATATTAATTCAAAATCACACTCAGATAAAGCCTTGCAATAATGTCTTGCCGGCTTAAATTGCTGAAATCCTCCCTGCGGGAAGCACTGCGTGACTATATAGCGTAGATAATTGGAGACTGTTAAGAAAAGTGGAAGGTGTTTGACTGTGTGATGAACACTTACTAGCATTTGTGGGGTGTTTAAGTGGTAAACGACTAAAAATACATACTACTGAGTGCAACAAGTTCACATACTCATAACGACTGCAGATGCTAAGTCAGTAAGCTCACCTGTGCTGGTGGGTGAATTAATCTCTTGTCGAATGCTTCTCCCTGATAGGCTGCTGGACCTGCAAATCTCCCGTTGTGGCTCCAGGATGTCCCGGTATTTGGACACCATAAGGACAGAGATGAAGTAGACAACGGCCAGAGCCAGAAACTGAGCCTGTTTGCTGTCATCCTATTGAACGCACAGCACAGTTAACAATCATTCTGTTCACGTTAACATACACGTTTTGCTCCGGCTCAGGTAAGTGTCTCACCACGTCTCTGAAGACGACGGCTCGGAGACGATTGATGTCCACGTCCTGCAACAGTCTGTCTGGGTCTTTGATGGGGGAAAGGTTACGCGGGACATTTTGTATGACAGTCTGCAGCAGAGAGGGAGAGAAAATCATGCGTTATACCGCAGCACATGCAGGACATACACTTCCTGTTGAATTACATACACAATTGCATACAAGTCACACTATGCGTTTCCGATGTGCATTCGATGGGTTTTCAGAGACTCTCTAGAATGTGTTTGTGTGTTTGTGCAGGTGTATGAGTGTATAACCTTGCTGGCGGACGCTGCAGTCTGTAGGTTCTCCTGGGTCTTGCTGATTGGCAGTGAGGTTTTGCTGCCTCTGTCTCTCTGCCTCTGCCTGCACTCCAGACAGTTCCTCACTGCAACACAACATACTGAGAACAGAAAAACACGTTTACTAGAACCTATGCCTTGATTAAATTCACATCACACATAATATCAAAAGATTGGGGTTGGTAAAATACTTTTTGTTGTTGAAAGTTTGTTTCTGCTCACCAAGGCTGTATTTATTTAATTAAAAATACAGTAAAAACTGTAATATTGTGTATATATTATTACAATTTCAAATAATTGTTCTCTATTTTAATATATTTCACCATTTAATTTATTCCTGTGATGGCAAAGCTGAATTTTCAGCATCATTACTCCAGTCTTCAGTGTCACATGATCCATCAGAAATCATTCTAATATCCTGATTTGGTGTTCAAGAAACTATAATAATTATAAATCTTAAAAAGTTGGTGTTTAATATTTTGAGGAAACTGTGATACATTTTTTTCATTATTCTTTGATGAATAGAAATCATTCTTTTTTTAATTAAATAGATTTTATTTTGTGTCATTGTAAAAGTCTTTACTGTCACAGTTTTACTAAATATAAGCAATCATTTCTTTAAAACAAAAAGAATCTTACTGAACCCAAACTTTTGAATGGCAGTGCACTGAGATGCACATCCTGGCTTTTTCTTTGTGCTTTGAACCCATTTTAAAGGTGAGGTGTGTATTATTTTATTAATGTTTAAATACTTTCTCTTATTCGGTCTTAATAATGGAGACAAACATATAAGTAAGCCATTTGAGCAGTGTAAACACTGCAGGTTTGTTTGTTTGATGTGAACTTCTTTTCAAACAATGGTTTGAGTTTTTTTTGCCACAGAAATTACACACTTTACCTTTAAGTTCCAAGGACCTTACATCGAAACTACTTTACTCAGTCAAGGAACATATTTGAAAATGCACATGGGTTAGATCCATCATACATACCTAATCGTAGACACTGGCGCATTAGTCCCCCTGACGACATGTTCTTTTCAGCCTCGATCTCGCTGAAATTGAGAGAACTGGCGAACACGAGCACGTCCACCATGGCCATCAGCCTGCTGAGAAACGTGACCGCCGTCTCTGACGACATACCTTGGGTCGCCTCCACATTCTCAAGCTCCGTCTGTGACACACACACAATCGAAGTCCAGATGTTTAGAAACATATCCCAATTAAGTTTTACGCACACACACACTATAAGACTAAAACACAGAGTAATGCTTACATCTATAAAGAATTTTACTGTTAACAATGTGCTGACGGACAAACAAATGTGTGATAGCAGCAAATCAATAATGCCAGGCAAACTTCACATGAAACATGCCTCTCAAACACATTTAAATGGCTGTGGTGGGGAGGAAGGTGCTGAGAAAACACCACACAGAGGGAAGTGTGTTCAAACCAGAGTTACACCCATTTGAGTGTGAACAGGCGGTGTTGATCTTTGCAGTGGTCAAGGAACACATCACCATTTTGCAACATCAATTTCAAAAGTTTGACATAGTTACATGGTGTATCACAAAGGAAAAACTTTTTGTCAAGTCAAAGGTCCATAAGAACAGACACCCACTGTTTTGTTTTAAAGAAATGCGGGATCTTTTAAGCAGAGGAAAATATTCTTTAAAAAGCCTATTTTGAAAAATTATAACTTTTAAACAGGGTGATGGAGATATGACCTACTACCAGACTTAAAACCCTAAGTGTAGTGACCAGTTGAGTGCAGAAAATAACACAATTGATGTTGAAAACTGGGAACATGCTCGTTGCTAAGAGACATAATAGTGGTGGATAAAGAGGTCACGCAGTGGTGCATTGTGGGTATGTATAGGAGCGACAGCTCAGACCAACCTCTGCCCCTGTGCCAGAGCTTCCTGGCAGGCTATTAACTTCATTGCTTTTTGCCCCTTTCTGTAAGCAAGAACCTCCTTGTGTCTTTATGACCAACACAGAGGGAACAAATGAAGTTGACATTTAATAAAGACCCTTATTAACGGACCAATAGAGCTGGGGGGTTTAGCACAGCACCACAGTATGTGTTCATTCATTTAATGCAATTTAACATCAGTATATGTGTCTTTGTGAAGGTTTGTCATGAATAACAGACTATGATGATGAAACACAAACATATGGGAGGTGTGATAAGCTGCTTTTATGAGATATGACCACTTAAAGTGATGATATATAGAGCATGTAAAAGATCAATACTGATTAGTTTGCATTATTATACATCCATAATCTCTTATTAATAATCTCAAACGCATTCAGTTTGTTTTACTAATTAAAAGAGTAAAACAAAGAGACATGAATATATTAATAAATAGTTAAAGAGACATAAATTACTATTAAATAGTAATAAAATATGTTTAAAATCATGTTCACTAACTACTAGCATGGGCCCATTTTGAAATCACATGACCAGCCAAATACAACTCACTACTTATTGGACACCTTTGCTTACAGAATAAATTAATCATGGCTGACCGCAAATATGACCGCATTTCTATGTAACTAAAAACTTGCATGATGCTGCACTTCTAATACCTCTATAGTCCAAGAAGATGGTGATATTGATCAGCACAACATAAACAACTTTAATACACAATTAATAACATTTCTGTGATTCAAATGAATGAATAAAGACATAGTCTGAGTCTGAAAAAGATGGAAATGATCTGAAATGGATCATACATTTTAAACCGTGGACTGTGATATTAGTGATATTAAATGTAATGTTAAAAAATAAATGTGAACATTAGAGAAGAATAAATTAATTGGAACTTACAGGGTTCGCACTAACCTTAGAACTCTGTACATGCAAAACAAAAAAGACAAAAAAAGAGAGAAACAGAGAGAGAATTAGAGGGAAGGGGGAAAGTAAGGAATTAGTGAGAATACAGACAACAAAAGGAGCACAAAAAGATGTCTAATAAAGAGTCAGTAAACAGAGGAAATTTCAGATAAAGCTGTAAGAATGCTTGCCAGAAATAAAAAGGTTAGGTTGCAGGTAAGATGTCAAAGAGCATAGGAGAAGAAAGTGGCAAAATTAGGGATTGTGTTCACATTTAAGATAAGAATCTCAGGCCAGGGAAAGACACAATTTGCCATCAGCAGCACTCAATGAAGTTTCTGTGTGTAAAAAAGTACTGATCTGGAGTCAGCACTCTTATTCTTGAAATACGTCCTGGTGATAGCACCTCATAAGTATAAGATGAGACATGCATTGTCGCCCTCATTTATAACTTTCAGCGATATTCGGGGACTAGAACAGGAACAACTTTTTTCTTCTAGAAGACTCTAAATGTTCCCATTACACCCCTTTCAACCAAAAAAAGAAAAACCTGCCACTAAAAAGTGGTTTTATAATTCAAAGATGTTGTACTGATGTGAATATCCATTAGAGGGCGATCATGAGCCACTTACAGATGGGGAGGTGGCAGCAGAGAGCAAGGGCAGGATCCCACCACACGCTATAATGATGTTATCAACCATCTGAGAAATGAGGTGGATGGTGTTGTGGACAAATATAATGTTCTCGTTACTGTTTACAAAGTCCATGACAGATTTCGTAGAGTGGCTGAGAGAAAGAGAGAACAAAGAAAGACAGCAGTGAGGCAAGACCATTTAAAAAGTATGCAACCTATTCATCTTTTCAGCATTTTACTGCCAAGTAACTCAAAAAATTTGATTATAACATCCTTGTTGATGGTCCTGGAACAACATTATTTTCAACCAATCAGGATTTAAGGATGGGGAAAGGAGTAGGGTTGGGGATGAGGATCAGGAATGTTTTTCCAGGACCAACTCAAGATGTTCATCCGGGAACACGCTGTCATTTCTGAAGGCCACAAACCCTCATACCTCCTCCACATGTGTACATCACTTTCCAGGGCGAACAACAAGTCGGTGAGAAGGCGCTGATGCATGGGCGACCACTTGAATTCTGGGATACGGAACATGGTAGTGCGAGGGCCGGGGCTGAACTGCCGCCTCTGTTCCTCTGTCATCGGCATGCCCCGGAAGCCCAGATCCACACGGAGGTCCCTCTCCATCTGACTCGACATACGTCCATGAAGAGCCTGCAGGAAAGCACCAGTTCAATCATTCATCTAAGCAACTGGCTCTTATTGCCTGTTAGTTTATTCTGCCATTAATTTGTTAATTTATTTTTTTATGGTTCTAAACCAGACTGAGGTTGTGGAAACCTATTTAAAGGGTTAGGTTACTCACCATCATGTTTTTGCAAACCCATTTAACATGTCTATCCTCAGTGGAACACAAAAGGAGATCTTCTAGATCTTCCCCTTGTCTTCAGATCCCAAATCTCAGTAGTGTAAATGTACCGGGTGTCCAATGCTGCTCCTGGAGGGTCACCTTTCAGCAGGGTTTTCGCTCCAGCCCCAATTTAACACACCTGTACCAGCTAATCATGGTCTTCAGGATCACTAGAAACTTCCAGACAGATGTGCTGGAACTAAACTCTGCCGGAAGGTGGTTCTCCAGAAGCAGGATTTGGCACCCTGTATATTGAAATATAGCACTTCAAAATGTGTTACGCAAGGTTTGACGACAATAACTCTTAATTGAATGTAATGCACCAGTTTTAAAATTCAAAAGTGTGAATGAGATTTCAGTGGATAATTATTTAAATCTCGGCCTGATCCTCACAGAAAGCTATTGTGTGATTTCAAAAAACCTGAACGTCATATGGACTACTTTACAGTGGGTTTTTAGTCATTTAAAGGTCTACAGCATCCATCCACATGTACTTTCATGATACGAAAAAGAACATCATAAACATCATGCCTAACATCTCTTTTTGTTCAGCAGAAGAGAGTAAGTCATGCAGGTTTGGTGACATAAGGGTGAGTAAACATTTCCAAGAGTTGCCATTTGTGGACAAACTATAAAAATGATAAATCAAAGAGAGAATGTGTGATTTGCACCTGTGTGGTGGCTGTGGTCTGAATTTTCTTCATTTCTTTGTCCTTTCCGTCGTCGGATCTCTCCGTGTCTGAAGTAGTGCTGGCTGCGTCCCCTCCGCTCTTCCCTGCCCTGGCCTCCCCGACCTCCTGCTCCAAACACTCTGCTGCCCTGGCTGCAGCCTGGGCCTCGGCCTCTGCCAGCGTGCTGATGTCCGCCAAGGTGCTCTGCAACTTAAACCCATCATCCTCTGCTAGGCCACTTGGGGTTTGAACCAGGTCTGAACCACAAGAAGTCATGTGAGCCAACAGGCTGAGGTCGTCACTGGCACTTGAAGTATGTGGAGTTGTTGAACAAGGGGGCTGTTCGGGGCTGGGCAGCACCAGGGGCTCTGTTGACGCCAATGAGGGAAGCAGCTTCTCGTCCACCTTGGGGAACAGGAAGCCATTGTTGCTGGGAACACTGTCCTTCTCATCTGCGAGTGTGATTAGAGGCCCCAGGTTCCCATCGTCTTCAGTCAAACCAACCACAACGCTTTCCTCCTCTTTGGGGACAAGGCTCCCATTGAGCTTGTGAACTGCTGCACAGTAGGCGCTGTCCAACAGCGAGTCTACTTCCACCAAGGGGCCATTCTCCATGCCCCCTCCTCCTCCAAGAACCTCCGGCGACAGATCCAGATCGTCTAATTTAACCTCTGTAGCCTCCACCTTCTCTGCTTTTATGTCCACCAGCAAGTCATGGACTTCCACGCGAACCCCTGCGACCGACCGTTCAGCTTCACCCTCCGGGCCTTTGGCTTCAGCCAGCAGGATTCGAGAGTCTGCGTTCTCTCCATAGTCCACCTCACTCTCCGGTGTTTGGGTCTGAGATGTGTCATCGATCTCGCGGATCTCTAGGTTTCCGTTGACAGTGGCGGGTTGGGCAGAAAGGCCGGAAATTGTGCTGACGGAACCTTTTTTCCCTTTCTTGATGTTCTCTTCCTCTTGTCGTTGGTACTCCTCATACATCTTTGCCAGGTACTCCTTGTGCGCTTCGTAGGTCACCTAAAGAGGTCATGGGTAGTAGTTGTGAGTGTACTTTGGTGTTGGTTAACTTTCCAAGCAGATATTTATCTTAGCATCTCCCCCCATTAGATGGAATCATTAGGATCATTGCACTTTATCCAATTAAGGAAAAACAGGCTGATCTGCATTTAACTAAAATCAGACGCTATTACCATGAACATGACCAAAAGACAAGGCCAGAGAGTGGAGATATAAAAATAACAACCGTTTCATCCTTCACAGACATAATAAATGAATTAAAACCATTAAATGTGATATAACGAAACTAAATATGTCAAGAAAAGGGATTAAAGCTGCAGACTGGCTTGCTCTAACCTTGGAGTGGGCGATGGAGAGTGTGTCCACCCACACACGCCAGCCTCCCCACTCGTACTTGATGGCATGGTAGAGCAGGATTCGGAATATGTTGTAGACCATTTCGGTGATCTTCTGCTCTTCCGGGTTCTTTGGGTTAATGTAGCCCAGAGAGAACATCCAGTCCTGCCACACTGAACACTGCAGCAGACACCTACACACACATTACAATGGTACCACAATGCCAATTTAGATGGAACGGACTAATTATTCACTCCAGCAGAATGTTAACTGAGTTAAAAGCTCTGTTTTTACCAGTGACTATTCTAATGGAAAACTAGTGGTTTTCAGAAGATACTGGATATTGCTCATTTTCCTCTATTTTTACATTTAAATTACCTTTGGGTAATCTAACTGCTTATATAATATTCCAAAACACTAATGACACATGTAATCTTCAGCAACTTTCAAAATCAATATCCATTTTCATACTGTACATTATAATGTTGTGATTCACTTGGATATTTTGTTTTGTTTTAATAGTGTGTGAAACTATTATGCAATGATAAACATTTTAAACAGTAATAAACTCTATTATTGTCACATGACCTAATTATGACCCCCCATGTTTAATTCATTCATGGAACTTCACTCTTCCATCACTCTTGCCATCTCAGATTCCCAAAACGTCTGCTCACTTCAGAATGCAGGGCTTGTTATGGAATAGAAAAACAAGCAGTCCCACTTCACCAATGCTAAAATATGCATTGCGATTTTGGTATGCAGTTGTAACCATGGCAGCAGCTGACTGAGTGGGCCTGGGTGCATGGTGCGCCATTGGCTTGTTTAGGATAAAAGTGCACACACACACACACGCAACTAAAGCTTGCTAACGAGCAAATAAAGCAAACCCGAGTCCAAAAGGTGAGAGTCAGGTTTAGTCTCTCTGCAGGAACCCATGAAACGCAACAATACAGAGAGAATGCCACTTTAAATCTTCATTCCTCAATGCATTATTTATGACACTAATTGAGTTAATAGGAGGGAGCGTCTTTCCCACTGAGAGGGAGACGCTAAATTCTTCTGATGTTTGCATACAGCTTGCATGTGTAAAAATATTGTAATGTCTGCATATGTCTGGGTGTCTGAGGGAATGTTTGTATGTACAAGGAGATTTGTATGGCTGTGTTTTTTATCGTGTGATTTTTTTATGTATGTTTATCTCTAAATATTTGGGTTTATTTGTATGTGTCTGCAGTGTTTTCTCAGAGGAGGTAAGGGAGGAATTGCCTTTCAAATTGGATGAGAAAAGTCTAAATATAAAATCTAAATATTACAAAATACTAATTGCAAATTAAATATGCTTCTTAAAAATATAATAGAATTGTTTGCTCATTGATATTCTAAGCTTAATGTTTTCTACACGAAAAACTGTGTACAACAAACTTTTACTTTTGACCAAAAAAAACCCCCGCAGATTTAGTGATCGCTACTAGTGTGTGAAAACGTCTTACCGTCTGTTCTCTCTGCTGTTGCTGAAGAGTTTGATCATATCGGACAGGAAGAGGCGTCGCACTTCCATCAGCTCAGCACTGGGGGAAGAGCTTTTAAGCAGCGTAGCCACAACCTTAAGAATCACTGAGAGAATCAAAAAGAAAAAAGAGAGGAAGATGTAGAAAGGGACAAGAGTTTGGACATTTAGACAATAGTTTAAACAAAAGTACAGAGCAGTACCCTAGAAATGAAACAAACAACGGACACGACACTCACTGGGGTTTTGGATCTTGACTGTAGAATCGGGTTCTGGGTGAGGCTTGTGCACCACCTGAGTGCAAACCTGTTCTGTCAAGATCTGTGTCAGACAAAATTCATTTGGATTAAACCAGAATTCAGTTTAATACACATTTTATTCAAAAACACATTATCATAATTCTTATAAATATATAAGGTAAGGTTTCAGAGAGAAAATTACATAACACTTAATAATAATAACATAAATAAATAATAACAATTAATCAATTTTGAAAACAAATTTGATTAATGTTATAAAAATATATATGCATCTAATTTATATTTTATTGTTATTATATATTCTATTCTATATTAATACGCCATATTCCTACATTGCATGGAACTATATTATCTGTTTATTAACCGTTTATTAAACATTAGTGTGTTACATAATCCTCTTTTACTCTTGCTAAAATCACTGCATGGACAGCCTCTTTTGGCTCATTGCTTTAATAACTGTGGCAACAAATATTTATAAAAAGATATAAATGATTACAATGGTTATAATAAGACTTTAAATTGCATTAAATTGCATTTTTCCATGAATATCAAGGACATGAATGTTTCTTGATATTGGACTCGGTTGATTCTGGTCAAATTTAATCATGGTGGTTGTAATCATACAACCAAATAGATCATTTCTACAATGTTTGCTTCGTTTTGCAAGATTCTACATTGATGTCATTCATGATAACTGCCATATTGCCTAGAGCGACAAAAACATAAAACAATACTGAATGCACCTTTGGAAATACATTTATAATGCATTACATATAGGCATCATAGGAAGTGTTGCTAAAAATATACACAGACAGGCTGATACCTCATAGAGCGTGTTGTAGGTGGTGATGGTCACAGTGCTGGTGTGCATCATTAGTCGTTCTCCGAGCAACGTGAAGAGGCTGTGTGTGTGCATGATCTCCACCTTCCTCCTGTACACAGACACACACACACAGAGCACAGGGGAAGTGAGATAAGAGGCGCATGTGCCATGTTGTTTGCGGTCACATTGGCGATGCAAAGGCAGGCATAAACTCCCTCACGGGTTCAATTTTACCCCCAAGTCTTCCACACCATTAGGATCAATGAGGAGATGTATGCTACTGGCACACTGATGCGATTAGAAGTGACACCACACTCCTCAAGGGCACACAAACACACAGCTGTCAGTGGCCCTCTTACAGCCTCTCGGAGACATCAGCATTCCCGAGCACATCAGTCAGGGGGAGGGGACGTGACAGCACAAAGACTGCCGGTCAAATGCATTTAATTCAACTCAGACACACAAAACACTGAATATGCAAATGACAGATTAATATGCAAATAAATGACATCAGTTCTGCAAGTGGGCGTGTCTAACATTAAGCCGAACTTCCTAAAAATATGTAATAACAGAGATAGGAACACTGATCTTTTTCTTTTTTTTTGTATCCTTTATGCATTTTTTAAATAAATGTTGGTTATTTTGACACCTTTACTCCTAGGGAAGTCAAGAAAACAGGAAATGTTAAACGAAGAAGATGAGGAAACAGGATCTGGAAATGACATTAACCAGATTTTATGTACGATTTGATGATAAACAAGCGGAAAAATGTCTTTGATTTTTAAATTTCATTTAATATGTAAGCAGGAAAGTAATGGGTGTCTAAATAATGATGTATAACCTTCGTAGCATCATCTTCTCTTGTCTAAAGCTCTGCCCTGCCGGACACACGCTCTGTCAGAGCGATTATTCTGGCAGTAGCCTGTGCGTTTAACACGTCCTGTCAGCTACAGAACACTCATTCTCTAAATGTGCTCCTGAAATGGCAGGTTCATGTGTCCGTGCAGTACGGTGTGAACTACAAAAAACACACGAATGTGGCTGTGTTGTAATCGAAGGGAGTATTTCTATTAAAGGTTATACTGTACCAGACTTTCAGAAATATGCTCTGCTGAAGCTCAAGAACTTAAAAGAAAATTAACAGCATGTCTAACAAGATAGAAATAAAGAGCTAAAGTTAGCCATTCAGACTTCAGATCAGTTTGGCAGGTTTTTAATAGAACTGTCAAAAATAAAGTGTTCAAATTTATAAATATTTAAAGCAAATAATGCAGCATTCATTTTATTCCCTTCTTGTCATTCTTTGGTTAGCGTTGCAGTATACAGTATGATCACACTATCTGGGTGAGTGAGAGAGAGAGAGAGAGAGAGAGAGAGAGAGAGAGAGAGAGAGAGAGAGAGAGAGAGAGAGAGAGAGAGAGAGAGAGAGAGAGAGAGAGAGAGAGAGAGAGAGAGAGAGAGAGAGAGAGAGAGAGAGAGAGAGAGAGAGAGAGAGAGAGAGAGAGAGAGAGAGAGAGAGAGAGAGAGAGAGAGAGAGAGAGAGAGAGCGCATCAGTCTATGCCTATCCAAAGATCTGCTTTCCTTTCTCAGTTTTTGATCATGTCAGTAACATGCTTGTCTCAATGATTCAGACACGCATGTGTAAGTGCGAAAATAAGTGTAAATATAAGTGTAAATACTTGTGATACTGTCGTTGTATCAAGAGGACCGATCGACACATAAAAACTAGGGGCACACTTTAGTTTAGGGTCCAATTCTCACTATTAACTAACTTTTAACTATGACTTTTGCCTCAATAAACTTAGTAAGGTAATTGTTAAGTTTAGGTACCAATAAACAGCCAATATCATAGTAATATGCATGCTAATAAGCAACTAGTTAATAGTGAGAATTGAACTCTAAATTAAAGTGTTACCAAAACGCCAAAAAGTATAGTCCCTGGAGGATGATGTCATTAAGGACCTGGCTTTTGTTATTTAAAAAGATTGTACAAAAGATTTGCATGCTGAAAAAATATTTTGGCACAGGAGAAAAATAAATAAATAATTATAAATAAATAATTATATATATATATAAAATTACTAAGAGAATATTTTGTTTAAAACATTTCGATTAGAAAAAAGTTAATATATTTTTAAAAATAAATGTATAAAATAAATAGCAAAAAAAGATAAAAATTTCTAAATAAAAAAGATTTCTAAATAACTTGCCAGTTTTTCATGTAAGAAGGCAGCCGGGCACAAAAGAAAAAATGGCATCATCTGTTCAAACCAGATGTAGTAAAAACATAATGAAGTAAAACATGTAGTGAAGTAGTGTAGTCAATTAAATTTCACCCTTATGTTCACTAACTGTGATAAAATAAGATTAAATATATGGAGCTTTAAAATTTCCACCTTCAAATTGTGAGTGTAATATTTTACAAAATATATTTAGACATATACAGTACGACGAGGCCATGAAAAATAACTGCATATTAGGAATGACCCAGCCAAGGTCTCTTGCTCCCTCGTATGCTAACATACAGCTTTATATGCTCATATACAATTCAAAATAGCCACACATCCTTCACACAAATGTTTTGATCATTAATACGCACTTGTGTCCAAGATGTTTCAGGAAGTAGCCAAGAACTTTTAGCGCTTGGACTCGTATACTCTCACTTTTGGAGGCCAGGAGCTTGTAGATGACTCTGAAAAGGAAATATCAAAGGTTCATAAATTGTAGGTTAATGTGTACTATCCCTTTAACCCTTTGGTTTTGGCACTTGCTATGTGAACACACACACACACACACACACACACACACACACACACACACACACAAAAAATGACCATTGGAAATGAATGGGAAACTAATTTCATCTAGTGGAAACCTTTGGTACTGCACCCAAACAAAATCTTACTGATTTTTTTGAGATAGCAAGCTCAAATTGGGAGCACAACTTGTTTAGATTCATGGCTTTGATTTTCTCACAGTTTTGGAGTAACTGGAAAATATGGAATTCATATAAAAATTGAAAATAGTATTTTTGTGCATTTTTCACAACAAGCGTAAAATTCTATAACTTTTTTTCAAGTTCACTTTTTAAAAACTTTGTTTCACTTCAGTAACAATCTGCCAAGTGTCATCTTTAAAAAGAGACCAAACTGAAGTCTGTGCTCCAAAGCATTCAATATTAATGACAGTAGTTGTAAAATTCATTTTCAGGTCTATCCTCAAAAAGTGAACAAATGGATTATAACTAATGCATAAATATAATTTAGTACCATCAAATAACCTAAACCTACTAAATATTAAATAAAAAAATGATCGAACTAAAAAAATAATACATCCATTTCATTGAATTATAATTTTTTTGTTGTAAATTTTGACTGCCAGGAAAAGACCACCAGAGGGTTAACCACAAAAAAAGATGAGAATAACTGTGATTACATATCTGAATCGATTGGCAGCCCTAGTAATAAAATGTTATAAGAGGAGGGCAGATCAAACAAGAATTCACAGGGAAGGCCGTTCAAATAAGCACTTGTGGTCCCTTGTGATCGGTTGTGAGGCAAGAGGAAATGTGATTGATGCAAATCTATTTCAGTTACATAACCAGACCATGCAAGAGCTGTTTTGCCCTGAGGCCTCACCGTATTCCATTCCTCTGGTCGAAGGCAGGGATCATGGAGGCGGGGTGCTCAGACATGAGTGCGACCAAGAGCTGAAGAACATCATGGATGTTTTCGTCCTATAGGAGAGACAAATGAACAAACAGACATTGAACCACACCAGAGTAGACGGTAATGATCCACTAGATACCCTTCAAATGTCTGGGTGTTATATAACCCTGCTCTTAACTAGCAGTTTTCAGGATTCATTTGGTGTTTTTGAATCAAATGGCTGCAGAGATGGTGCATTACAGCAATTTCATGGGACTCGATCAAAACATTAATGCAGCTTTCAGGATAATACTAGCGCCTTTCTGATGGACTCAAACACTTCTGCACTTCTGACACCTGAGGTGAACATTTCAGCCTTCCAGACTGATTAAAGCAGCTTGTTTTTCATCAAGAACATGGAGCATGGCCGGTTTGATAAAGGCTAAAGAAAATGAGCCCATAAGACCTTTTGCTCTGTTTATTGATCAGTTTTACCTCATGCATGGTTAGCAGGTAGTTCAATATACTCTGCAACTCATCTTCCTTCACTCCTCGGTCCTAAAAAAAAAAAAAAAAACACAAAATTAGATATAAGCAGACCCATTCTCAGTGTTAATTTTATTTTTTGATAAAAATGTTGGTAACACTTCACTTAAAGCCTTTATATATAATGCATTATAAAGTATTTTAATGCATTGTATGATCTCATGAGTAATTGTAACCACAGTTATATTACGTTATAATACTTACAGTATCCATTCATTGTTACACATTTGAAAAGTATAATGCATTAAACACATGACAAACAAGCCATTTTAGATGTAACAAGGAATCAGCGAAAAACTGCATTTTAAATTTGGTTCCAATTACTTATCAAAAGATATACTGCATTCAAATTTTGAAAATGTATAAACGAATGCAAACAAGTATCAAACATATGTAAAATATAAACATAAGATACAACAAGCGTTACTAGGTTGTGAATTATTTTATTAATAAAGAAATTAATAATAGTCATTTAAAAATAGAAATATCCACATTTTAAATTTGAACATTTCCACTGTTTTGCTTTGTTGATATTTGAGTTAAGGCACGCTTGCATGCTATGGATATCGGCTTTGAAATATTCTATGATGTTTTGCCTTTTGAATAAATACTTACATTTTTCTGTTTTCTGTAATTTCTGTTAATTAAGTTGGGTATTTTAAGGTTCTGAATGAATAGGAAATCATTTGATGTAGCTGGCAGCTGCTTTACATTGTATTAGTGTGAGTGAGTCTCAATGCTTTGTTTGGTGAAGTAAAGGGTGTTTGTGATGGATTGGGGCCACTATTACAGGCCTCTCACAACGCTAATAATTGCACAAAAAGCCAGAAAATGTGGAAAACGGGCCGAATATTATAGGAACAAAACAAAAAGGCAGCGGCTAAATGAATAAAACGTGCTGCTTGGCAACCACATCGTGCTTTCCAACACAGGACAATAGCCTAGAGTGCACACAAAACACACATTTCATCGTGTCGAGAGATGATCCATAAAGCATCTCTCTCAGTGTTGGCCCCATCAGGCCGTTTGTGTTGTTTTTAAACAAAGGCAAATAAACAAATTTCTACATGACTGCCTTACAAACCGGATCAAATTTCTGGGAAAAATGAGGATAAATTGTGTTATTTTGACAAAGCAGATGTGTCTTCTGGCTGTCACTGCTTGGGAACTAATGCATTTTATTCAAGCTGCCCGAATCATTGCAATGACATGTCAAATAAAATCAGTTTTGTAGAACAAAGTGATGCACTGATGCGCATAGCAAGCAAAGCAGAAATGAAATGGAATGTTACCATGTGTGTAAAAGATGTAACTCTTTTTCTAATTAAATGTATGACAAGTTTTATTATAAAGTCGAACTACAAAATATGCATCAGGAATATGATTTATTCCTATGCTATATAGTCTTTGATGAAAAAAATAGTAATATATCAATAATTGCATTCAAATACATAAAATGCTAAATTAAAAATAGTGTATATAATACTAAAATAATACTTTCTATAATACTTTTATAACACACACACATATACATATATATATATATATATATATATATATATATATATATATATATATATATATATATATATATATATATATATATATACACACACACATATATATACACATACGCACACATTTTAAAAATGTAAAAAAAAAAAAAAAACTTAAACCGAAAATCCATTGTGTTTTTGTACATTCTCACCTTGAGAATGAGCTGTTTGAGGAAAAGAAGCATGAACGCCCGCAGGGATATAATTTCCTTCTGAGAGGGCCGTGGACCATCTGTAAGAAAACACAGTAATTTACAACAATTACACCGGTTGCACATCTAAACTCTTAATAAACACCTGCGTATGGCATTTATATAAACCTGAGATGCTTAATATGTGCAACTACTAGTCATCATCAATGAACCAAAAAATGAGCAAAATGCCTTATGACATTTTTATTCCTAAGCCAATGTTGAAAAAAACACATTGAGCAGAGCTGACGTTATAAAATGTGTCACACTCTTTGAATATTTCCCAAAACTGACAAAAAAACAAACAACAACATGTTTTTCTAGTGACTCACATATTAATGAACAAACTAAAACCCGGAGTTTGTAAGGAATTACTTGTTTCATTTTTCAGGGGCGAGGGAAAAGCCGCAGCTCAAAGCTGCAGGTTTCATACGATGGGTTCAAACTGAATATAGTACAGTGACACACGACACACAAGAAAAACAGCACTTAAGACGCAGCTTAGGGAATACAAGAAACCCCATTTCCAAACCACACAACCACCTATTTCTCTTACAATCCCTCACTATCTTTCTCAAACAGACACAAACGCACTCCTCATCTTTTATTGAACACGCGGTGCACAGACGTTACAAACCTGCCATAAAAAATTCACATCGCTTCCTTTATGAAAAGCCGCAGCTCAGTGCATGCGTACGATGTAATGAACCAGGTCAGCGGCATTTCCCATCTCAAGCCATGTTCATCCCCACATCAAGTGTGTGTTGGTGTGTGTCGTCATTGCCCTTGTGCTGCAGTTCTGTACTCTGTGTGTAGTTACATACACAAGCGCACTGTGGCAGTGAGGATTTGTACGCTATGAACGTGGTCAAGGTCTATTTGTAGCCAGGTATATCCCTTGACCTTTCCCAGCTGCAGTGATTTGGTGCAGTGAGAGAATTGATGAGCGGGTGTGTAGACTGTGCTCTTCTAGAGATCTGGAAGGACAGATCTGTCTTGGGTCAGTGCATGTGTGTCTCACAGCATTCAGCGTGATGACCACCCCACAGCATCCCAAGGGTCAAAGCAAGGTCAGTTAAGACGATCAATCAATGCTTCCTGTTATCATCACAGATCTGTGGCATTTGCAACAATAAGACAAAATATACACTGTAAAAAAAATCGCTTCCTTATTTTTAAGTACAATCTACTTGGATATTTAAGTCATTTCAACTTAAAATCACATAAAACTGACTTAAAAAATAGTTGAATCTTGTATAACTTATAAAAAAAGTTGAAAATTGCTTAACTTATTTTGATGAGTTAAAGCAATGTAAAAACATGTGTTGTCATAACTTATTGATCATATAATTTTTTACAGTGTATGTCAATGACTTTGAATCCATGTAACAGTTATGCAAATTAATCCTTCGTGAAATGCAATTGGAATTAGATTAAGGCTGTTTTTGTTGAGCAAAAGTTTGTTAATTTACATTTATACTTTTACATCGCCTGGGTTTTAAAATCCAATTAAGACTAAACAGATTAAAAGGACTCAAAATGAACACTACAGCACATTACATGGAAACAAACACACTCTACAATGTGACAGACCCATGCAGCATCATGGGAAGGGCAACAGGGTTGCCATGGTGACACTGGCTCTGCATCTAACAGAGATAAGCAGCCACAAGTCACAGTGCTATCTGAGGTACACAGGGAAGGGAAGAAAGAAATGCAACTACAGACTTGTCTAAATGGATCAACACATCCGCTATCTAAATATAATAGAAGAGAATGGACAACATCCAAAAACTGAAAAACACGCACAGCTTTTATGCACACAGCAAAAAATGTGCATGCTCATTTACCCTATTTTTACATTAAAATTACTTTTGCCGTTACCTTACGTTCATCTTTAAAAGCATTCTAAATGTAATACTTGGCAAGTCTGAAAATTAATATGCTTTTCTCTACATGTATGTTATAATGTTGTGATGACTAAATTCACATTTAAAAAATTAGATTTTTGATTTGTTTTGCTTTTAATTTACATGTCTTGATCAGAATTTGAATATCAGTGCATACTAATATATAAAACATAAAAGTATAAGTATATATTAAGTATATAAAGTATATTTTATATAAAAATATAAAAGTAAAGGTTTAAATTCAACTAAATTCAATGTTCTTTTGAATGTTCTATTCAACAATTATTCTTTTTTCCCACAAAACTATTAAGCAGCACTACTGTTTTCAACATTGATAATAACAAGAAATGATTCTTGAGCAGCGAATCAGCATATTAGAATGATTTCTGAAGGATCATGTGACACTGAAGACTGGAGTAATGATGCTGAAAATGTTTTTAAACTGTAATAATATTTCACAAATGAACTGTTATTATTGTATTTTTGATCAAATAAATGAAGCTTTGGTGAGTATAAGAGACTACTTTCAAAAACACAACAAGTCTTACAGACTTCAAACTTTTGAACCTTAGCCGCCATCTTGTGATGCCTAAAATAAAACAATTGATATTTATTTCTCAGTGTTTTGTTTTTAATTAATTGATTTAGAAAAAAAAAAACAGTATAGAACTGTAATATTGGCCATTTATTAGTCATTGGCCATGACATAAAAATAACTATTGGCTTATTTGCATTGGCCAGAAGTTTAATATCAGTGCATCTTTATATACAATAAATTGTTCTATGCTTGGTTAAACAAGGAGATGATTGGGAAGCTAATGAGCAATTCTTCTGATGTCAGATAATTACTGCTGCAGCTGACAGTAAAACACCTCATGATGCTGTTAGAGATGTTGGATGCTACAAATCATTCACTTCAGACTTAGAGCATCACTACACCATCAATCTAACTCGGAGACTCACCTCTGGGAATGACAGCCCAGGATGGAGAAAGAGAGAGATGGCAAACAGATGGAAAAACTGACAGATTTTGCATGTGGCATTTGGGAAAACAGTAAGAATGAAGGAGATTTTGCTTCTTATGCACATACACACGCACACACACAGTTATTTTCACTTCTGGAATTATGGAATTACTATATTGTTCGTTTATGCACTATTTTGGTCTGTATGTATGTCATAAAAATAAAAATAAAAAAAAAGAATGAAGGAGAAACAAGTGAAAGAAAAACTACAGCGCGAGAGAAAATGAGACAAGTAAGAGACTGATAAAATGGGAAAGGGAGAGAAAAATGGAAAACAAGAGTGAGACAGAGAGAAAGTAATCTTGAGAGGAAAAACAAGAGAGAACAGAAGTCTGAGGCACAAAAGTGCACAGGATACGAAAATAGACTGAGACAGAGGGGGGGACATGGAGTGGGCTGTGTTTCAAGATTTATTCACACTTAATATTGCTAGCTGCCTTTTTGTAGACACACGCTCCACCCTTCCACAACCGGCTAGCATGTGTGTGGACTTCTGAACTGCTCAGCTGTTCCCAGAACGTGTATTTCCTCTGTGGTATATTGTTTTGTTCAAATCAAAATGAACATGATATCTCAAGATCTAGGGATTAATTTAGGACAATTTTGGTACCTGATCCTGTCCGCAAAGTGCAACAGTTCAGCGTGGAGTATAAAGGATCCACATATGGCTGTAAACACTGTAGATGCATGTTTGAGCACTCACCTAGGCCTTTAGGGGTGATACCGCTGCTTTCCAGAGGGTTGCTGGCCCAGTAGTAGTATTTGAGGGTGTGCATGAGCTGCAGGACCGTGCCCACTCTGCGGATGGTGCTGTAGATGGTGGCAGTGCCAATGAATTCGGCCGACAGGTACGTGTAGAGGGAAAGCTGAACCTGAGAAATGGAAAACACACAGTGGACCACAGTTTAAAATGGGCTGAAAGGGTAATAGTAAAAATGATCGTTCCAGTCTTAGATGCTGATTGGTCAATACAGAGTTACTAAAATACTGTTCTACTGGAAGGATGATACTTATTTTTTTTTTACAAATATTATTTTTTAAAAAAAATCAAATTTTTTAAATTACAAAATAATTTTTGTTAATGTATTAAAATAATTAGCTAAATAAAACATTTAATGAACTTTTTGTCCTTAATATTATAATATATTGTTTAAATTATTTTTTTACATTTTTTTATTTTTAAATAAAAACAATAGCAATAAGGCAGTTGTGAATATGTTATATTGTGAATAGCACCTTAAAATATAGTCACCACATACACTATGATTCAAAAGTTTTTTTTTTTTTATGTTTTTGAAAGAAGTCTCTTATGCTCACCAAGGATAAAAATACAGTGACATTTGAATATATTTTAAAATATCATTTATTCCTGTGCTGGGAAAGCTGAATTTTCTCATTATTATCAATATAAATAATATTAATAATCCATGATACATTTTTTCATAATTGTTTGATGAAAAGAACATTCATAAGAACAACATGTATATGCAGCAATATAATTTTTTTGTTACATTATCAATGCCTTTACTGCCACTTTTACTGCGTCTTTGCTGAATAAAAGTAATTTACCTAAAAATTCAATTCTTTAACCCCAAATATTTGAATGGTAGTGTATATTATCCAACTCTTCCTTTAGCTGGAACAACTGATAAACTTTCCAAGACTCAACAAATACGTATGAAAAACACATCTGGGTTACAGATTTTTCCCTTTTACAAAGTTGTTTCTGCAAGGAAAACGGTCCCTGTGTAAAAATCCGATTCTATTAAAGCCATCCCTTTGGGAACCTCACACATACACACACACTTATATCCCACATTTACACACAGTCACTTCTTACACTGATCAACATGGACATGCTAATTAGGCTCAGGCTTAATGAGGCTGCCGTGGAAACCACATTTTATCAGTGCATTTAATCTCATGTTGACCCAGCCTGCTGATTCAGGTCAATATCATGGAGACATTTCCCCTCAAACTAAATTACAGCTTTATATGCAAGCAGGTCAAAGAGAAAGCAAGACCACGAGGACCTCTTTATGACAAGCTGAATCCAATTTAACATTTTATAAAGGAAAATGTAAGTAGTGCCTGAGCAAAACTCGCTGCAATGCATTTACTAAGATGTTATGGTTGGTTTTTAATGAATTGTGAGGGATTTTAAAAAAAAAATTCTTCCTTCAGAACAAGGTAGAACATTAAAAAGTGTGAAAACTGCCTCAATCCGAAAAACCTGAGCTATAACTTCTTTACCAATAACCTCTTTCTTTTTTCTATTCAAGTAATCTTTCATATATCTGCTTCCTGTACTCCAACGTTCACTTTATCTCTCTTTTTCATTCCCTCTGGATGTTTCTTCATTCTCTCTATCATAAAGGGCTGTAGCTGCTGTGGGATATTCACTCCTCCGCATGGAATGGCGAGGGAACAAAAGCGGACGATCATTTCATCCTGCGGTCATGTTTCCCAGGTCATTATCCAATAATTGAGCCTGCCTGCTTTTGTAGAGGAAAGGCACTTTTTTCCAAATAAGTAAATCGAGTGCCTTTGAACGCAAAGCTTACTCACACAATTCACACCTAGTGAGCTTGGTGGATAAACATATCTAGAAGCATATGCTTTGAGCAATCATCAAGTACACAAGTTCTGCATGCATAATGTAAGCTGACTGCTCGGGTTACAATGTCATTAACACCTCACTTACAAGACCTTTAGTAGTTCCATTGTTCACAGATGGTATCAAGACTATATATCGCATCTATTGCAATTTTCACTTGTTTCTCTTACTGAAACAAAAAAAATTATGATGTATAAAATCTATACATTTATTTGAAAATGTAATTAAAACACTGATCCTGTGCATAGGTAAAAATACTTGTAAAATACATGTACACTAGCATTCAAAAGTTTAGCGTAAGATGCTAAGTTTAAATTACAATAACATTAAATTGACCAAAAGCGAAAATAAAGACATTTATTAATTTATTATTTGTCATAGAGAAGTTACACAATTTCGATTTTGAATAAATGTATTTCTTCTGAACTTTCTATTCATCTATGAATACTGAAAAAAATGTGTCAGTATCCATAAAAATATTAAGCATCACAACTGTTTTCAACACTGATAAGAAGAAGAAATGTTTTTTAAAGTGGAAATGAACAGTCTGTCAACAGGTTGAAGTACTGCAAATGTACCTTGCTACAAAAGCAATAGCAAAACATCTCTTTTTTTTTTTTTTTCATGGTTACATTTATCGTGTTTGTCGTATACCGGTAATTTTTGATTAGAGTGGAAATCCATTTACTAATTTATGTTAATTAGGCCGCTTCATTTCCACTTTAAGCACCAAATCAACATATTACAGTGAATGAAGACTGGAGTATATGGCTGCTGATAATTCAGCTTTGCCATCACAGGAATAAATGACATATACTGTATTATAATATATAGAATAGAAAACTGCTATTTTAAATTGTAAAAATATTTCAAAATATTACACTTTTTACTGTTTAATGCAGCCTTTGTGAGCATAAGAGACTTATTTCAAAACTTTCAAATCTTACAGACTTTTGGAAGCTAGTGTAACACTGCAATCCTTTGAAATATTATTTAAAAAGTAACACCAATGGCTAATCCATGGGGATTGCAACATTTAACAACAATGGACAGATGTGGAACGTGACTCTTCACGTGTGGGACGAGCTCACCTTAGCTGGTGTATGGATCCAGATGGCGGCATTAAACAAAACGTGATCACATAGCTGCTTCAGTAAAGGAGCTCCATGTGTCAACCCATCTAGATACTTGGCAAAGGACAGAAACTGCTCCAAAACCGCCCTGGTGATGTGCATCCGAGAAGACTGATGAAGAGAGAGAGAGAGAGAGCATGGGAGGTGAGACAGATAGTGTATTTCAGGCTTCTAACACTTTTTATTAACAGAAATGCTAGACAAGGGGACAAAAGATTTTTGGTTATGGGACAGGGCCACGATGCAAGCTATACTCAACCCTATATCACACAAGCAGTGCAAGTTTGAATCAGACACAATTTGGGCCAAATTAAATAAAAAATGAGTGGATGACTATCTTACCTTCTCTAGCAAATAGCCAATGACCAGGAAGCCTTTTCCACCCAACATCTGCTCCTGCATGGCTACTGAACTCTTCAACAACTCCACTAGGAAAGCGAGGAGAGTGGCACTGCAAGAGTAAATGGGAAAAAAAATGGATTTAAATATGTAGCTTTTGTGAGAGAATGGGATTAAAACACAATGTGTAATGAGTTTGAACCTGCATCTCTAACATGAGCACCAAGGCTCAACATATCTGCAGGACGACAACTAAATCACAGCTCCAATATTCATTACATTTCATATGGTAATTAAATGTTTAGGGACACCTCAAGGACAAGATCATATATATTTATACATAAAAAAAAAATGTACAGTACGCACACACACTCATAATGATGGTTCCCCTCCCTCCCTAGAAGCAATACTACCAGCGAGCACGAATTATGTCTTGGTTTCTTAAATGATGTTGTTGAGGTGATGAGATTGCTGATAAAATGTCTCTTTCTGAACTGCCATAAGCCGACGGATGGGCCGCTGACCTCACCCATCTCCCCGCAGACTGTAAACCCCAGCGGGGAACATTACCACTGATCGATACCCCACAGACCTCTGCTCCGCTGATTATGCCTGCCAGCTCACTGTTGATCTCTAATCTACTCGCCATGCCTGTGAGCTCACAGAGCAGAACCACACGGTGACCTGAGAAATGAGGGTACGGCCATACCAGCCTCCCATCCCTCCTTGAGCGGTCTAGTGTCTACATATTTCTCTCAAAATCCTACATTCTTTCTGTCACGCTCTATTTCTATCCGAGAATGACAGATTCCATTTATAATTCATGGCAGACGTTCCTGACAGTGACTGACTTGAGTTTCAGTCTACATTATGGCACCAACTTATTATCAAATGCAAAACTAGAAGCTTTGGACTAAAGTTTTGAGAGGGGCATGTAGACATTACTTCAACATTTACAATAATGACTGTTTTCAAACAGGTTTCTCAATAACGACTGGTGGAGTTTTTGAGAAATGGGTAAGAATAAGAATAAGAAAACCTTTATTTGTCCCACAATGAGGAAATTACGGTTTGCATCAGCAAAGACGGAACAGAGATAGTAAGTGTACAAGTAGCATAGACAACAAAGAAGTACCGTTCTCACAAAATAAAAACAGAATTACAGTACAGTAAATAAGACTAAAATAGACTATACCTTATACAATGTCCTGCATCATAATAAATACTGATAGTGTAAAAATATTATAAAAGTGCAATGCACATAAGTCAGATATAGCAAACAATATTATGCAATAATTGCACCTGAATTAGTAAAAATTCACTCAAAAAATTGCACAAAATGAAAATTATGGACAGATGTAATAATGGCACATGTGATGTAATATATTGCACAGAGTCAATAATGTTGAATAACTCCCCTAAATCACACCACTGGTTAAGCCAATGTTTCTGTGATGGTGTGGTTTGGATGATCAAAACAAACAGATCCAACAGAACAAACAAAGAACAAACAAACAAAAAAAGGCTTACTTTTCAAAGTTCAAAAAAAAAGTTAACAGTACCGTTCTAAAGTTTGAGGTAGGTAAGATTTTTTTATGTTTTTGAAAGAAGTCTCTTATGCTCACCAAGGATGCATTTATTTGATTGAAAAAACAGTAAAGCAGTAATATTGTGAAATATTATTACAATTTAAAATAACTGTTTCTATTTTTAACATACTTAAAAATGCAAATTATTCCTGTGATACCAAAGCCGAATTTCAGCAGCCATTACTCCGGTCTTCAGTGTCACATGATCCCTGAGAAATCATTCTAATATGTTGCTTTGCTGCTCAAAAAACATTTCCTATTACTATCAACGATGAAAAAAAGAAATTCTCACATAATTCTCTGATGAATAGAAAGTTAAACAAAACTTTAATGTGAAAATCTTTAAATAGAAAATCATTCTTTTGTAACATTATAAATATCTTTACTGTCACTTTTGATCATTGTCCTTGACTTTTGTCCTGGAATCTTAAAATGAATCTTACTGACCCCAAACTTTGAACAGTAGTGTATTTAGTATACTGTAGTATAGCCTCTGAATATTACAAAGTAGAATATTCTCTTTAAGATATAAATGTCATATTATCAATACAAGTAAAAAAAAAAAAAAAAAAAAAAAAGAAGATCTACTGAACCCTGAGAGTTGAAATTCTAAATTTAGCTCAGTGGATCTGCAGTCTGGATGGTCGATACTCACCAGACGGTCGTCTCCACAGGGCTGTCGTTGGGTTGCCTGTAGTCCAGCTGTGAGAAGAGCGGGAAAAGAACTTGGATTCCTCCAATGGAGTGGATGGCGCTGTGGATGGAGTGAGTGACGATAGCCTTCACATCCTGCATACACATGCAAAAATGACTTACGGTATTAGAAAACTGAATATAAAGCGTTTTCAGGAAAATCTTCATAGAAGGTTTATAGGTTTATGCATTATACGAATACACTATACAATATAATGTACATTATAATCAGTTATATGATCATGATAAGCAACATGTTGAGCCTAAAAAAGACATTTAGCCTTACAATATAGCACATTTCACACAATATAGCAGTCTCTCATACCGCATTGTGCTTATATTTTCTGTGTTACAACCACAATGTGTCAATGCCATTCCGCAAATTATAAATATACTGTTTGGAATTCTTAGATAATTTGCCTCATTTTAAGAGTGTCCTAAATAAATGTATGATTAAATGGCTATTTTTCAACAATTAAACACTTTTCACATAAAAATAAATAAATAAATAAATAGAGGAACAGGAAGTTACACCGAAACTGAAATACACATTTTGTTTAATTAATTATTCCAAATCATAAATATTTTTTTCAGTTCTGTCGCCTGTTTTTCAGTCCTCAAGAATCAGTGAATAACAGCAGTGATAAACATGATGTTATTTGTGTGTAAGATAAAAACCGACCTGCAGCATTAGGGCATGTGGCGAGTGCACAAATATGGAGGAGTTTTCCCTGGGCGAGGACTCCAGGCACAGCTGTGCGTCGGTGGCTTTAGCGTTGTAGGTGAAGGCAATGCTGCTGGCCAACTTCCCATCATACAAAACCTGCTTATGGTGCTCAGCCAGGTGGATGTCGCTTTCTGACTTGAACTTAAACGTGCTCTGTGAAAAAAGACAATTCAAGTTTGGTAAATGAGTAACATCCTTCAAAGTTCTCTTTCATTTTGCTTCTCTTTCAGCTTCTCTTGGCAGCGGGCTAGTGGAAAGCACCAGGGACTGGGCTGCATCCCAGAGGACTGATACTAATAATAATAATAAAAAAAGCTTTAATTACTGAGGCACAGAGCAGCCACACACACAGGCGTACATTATCTTAATGAAGCTCTGGCTGCAGAAATGTGCCATTTCACTAATGGCTCTGAGCGTGAGTGTATGCCGGTATGAGCATGTGTGTGTAAATGTGCATGTATCTCTCATGTGAAGCACTTTGTGCCACTAGTCATCTATTCAACTGAGGGAGTGAATGAGGGACTTACATAAGATCATGCAGAATTTCCTGACCGTGCATGACAGGATTTTCAACTCACCATTTAATTTGCTTTTCCCCCAAGATTTTATATATGGGATGTTTGGAAACTATTTATTTTGATCTTATTAGGATTTTTTTAAATGCATTTTACCCAGTGAACAGCCTTTGGGTAAGTGTTTTACTCAGATAAATGTGTAATTTAAAAGACATCCATCCATCCATTTTCCAAACCAATTGTCATATTGAGGATGCTGGAGCCTACCCCAGCATCTCAAGCCATAGGCAGGGAAAAATCCTGGACATGTGGCCAATTTAAAGACATGTAACAACAAATATACTGGATAGTCTAGTTATAAATAAATAAATACACAATAAATAGCATTGTTAAAAATTCATCCTCAAATAAATATTAATATACAAAAGTAATACTCAATACTTAATAAAATAATATTTTAATATAAAAAAGTATATTTGTAAAAGCCATCTTAAAGGGGTCATGACATGGATTTTTAAAAATTATTTTAATATGTTTTGAGGTTCACTTATAAAGCTAATAATGTTTTTTTGCACAAAAAAACAAATATGCAGAAAAACTTTTATTTTCAACCTTCATTCTGACCTTCTGTCTGAAATGATCTGTTTTAAGAGGCGGCTCCCTTAAGGCTGGTCAGTAATCGGCCACTGTCATAATTGGCTAACGCCATTGGAGGAAACAGTATCAATGCCTAATCGCTATAGCATGCGAGTAAGTATTTTGAAAACATTGTCCATATAAAACCGTCATTTACAGACAAAGCATTATGAAATCATTTACTTGCGTTTTTTCGATGAAGCTGCTGTCAGATCCAATACAGCTGACTGCTTCATCTATCAACAAAAGTTCTTTGCAAACTCTCCATTACACTGTGCCTCGTTTGCAAAACAAAATGCTCCGAACAAACATATAAACCTCTGACGCTATCCGGGACGCTATTAAAATAAACCATCTGATGCTGGGATCCTTCTGAAGTCTACAGAGACACCAACGAGCTGTTTAAACGGGACGCGTCGAAGCAAATGTTCTTTCACTCTTCCATTTGTCCTGTTGTCGACAGACTCAAGGGGCGTAGAGTATGTCAGAAACTAAAAGCACATCTGTTTACTGTATCCAGTGTAGACAGTGTCAGTGATTATAATGGAGTCTATTTGCTTTTGACACAACACTCATATCCAATATAGGCAAATGTCAGCCGTTAATAGGGGTTGGGGAAAAAATCGATTCTTAGATGCATCGCGATGCGGACGTGGACGATTCTGAATCGATTCACGAATGTCAAAAATCGTTTTTCAAAAAAAAAATTTTTTTTTTTAAAAAATATTTAACGTAATATTGACAGAACGCAAAAGACGGAACTCTGAAGCGCGGAAGTGCAGTGGCCGGACCGTCTGTGGCGTGCACATAACCAAAGTCCTTTTAGGCAAGTCATGCCACTCGGCCGCCATCTTGGCAACGCCTCCGGGCAGCTATTTCGGACTAACAAGACCAGGCTCCTATCTAAATGAATGGGCAGAGAGTCAGAACTGCAGTTTCACTGGTCACCGGGACATAAAAACTGCATGTATAGAAACAGCAGTAAATTATGATAAAAATCGCTGAAAAAGTTTGATGACTTTGCCCCAAAATAAGGTTTAAAAGGCCTTTTTCCCCACAGGTTATACTTTTACTACACATGCGCAAGGGTTCTCTCCCTCTGTCGTGCGCGCGCTACACAGTTTGAAGCACAGTATGTGCGAGCTCCTGCTCACTCGCTCTTAGGGGCTGTTTACACCTGGCCACTTCATGCGTTTTCTCAGATCGGATAGCTATCTGATTTATCAAAACGATTCCATTTACACCTGGTCACATCAATGTGTTTTTGCAAAACGGATATAAATCCGATCTTCAATTCCCGCGCTATATGCAGATTTAATGGAGTGCACGTCACCGAAAGCAACAGATATGAGCTGCATTTTATTGATCATCAGCTAATATCAAAATCAAAGAGAGCAATAAGAGAGAGCGGCAACAGCCCTGGTAAGATCATTTCGTTTCTTTACTTTTAATGAAGATGATTAGTGTGTTAAGCGTCTGCGACTTACTTTCACTTTGATTTGCGATAGTTTGCACGTTGGCTTGATGAATAGATGCTCATCTGCGGTAATGCGTGTTGCAGTAGCGTCGTCATATCTGACTATAACATGACATATAGCCTGTATAACACGCTCTCACACGTTTATTTTTTAGCATTTTTGTGAGGAGTGAAATTTACATATGTGGTTTCACCAACCAGATGCATTTACACTTGTCCAGTTTCGTCTGGAATGCGGCCCAGACCTCCTCCTGAAGTGGTTTGAGCAATCGGATTTAAATCCGTCTCGAATGCGTTTCGGAGGGCATTTACACCGGTCTTTTCACGATCGGATAGCTATCCGATCACAGAAAACGCATGAAGTGGCCAGGTGTAAACAGCCCCTTAGATTCCGGGAGATTCAAACTAATTTGCGGGCATCAGGGAGCCGCTATCAATCTGCGGGAGACTTCTGATGTCTGATATTTACACAACTCACACATACACTGCATATCAAATCTGCCGCCTTTTCAAACAGTAACGTATTTTGCGCTGTCGCAAACCTCAACTGTGCGCATGCGTCAGTGGAACCAGACGATAGGCTTAAATGTTTCCCGGCTTGACTATTAAAAGCAGACGATTGGCTTTCCAGCGGGAGGGGCGGGACATGTGCATACAACCGCCATCTTTGGCGTTACGGGTTTTCCCTATATAGTTGTATTAAGGATTGATGAAGTGGCATGTCTCTATATAAATAGTCTCTGACATAACAGAGACGCGATGGCTGAGCGCGAAATCCAAACACCCTCCTCGTTAATAGCTGATGTGTGGAAATATTTTGGCTTCTATGAAGTTGAAGGGGGAAGGAGTTGGACAAGAGCCACACTATTTGTAAGCTTTGTAGTATAAAACTAAAACATTTCGGAAACATGATGAAGCCATATGACACATTTCCACCCAGAGGAGGAAAAACACTCGGCTGTACCGGTCGTTGTTATATTATTAATTTACTACAAGTATGCTGCTAGTTCAGGCACACATTTATTTTCCTGTTGGTTCATTGCAATGTTAATAAAATATATTGTACGTTAATTCTTTATGGGTCGGTACTTTATAGTCACACACAAAAAACAAAACAAAAAAAAAGACTCAGATAATCGATTTAGCATCGAATCTCAGCCCTCTGAATCGTAATCGATTCGAATCTTGAGGTGCCTAGAGATTCCCACCCCTAGCCGTTAAGTGACTGAATGCCAGTGGGCGGGGTCTATGGTGTGATGATCTATTCGTCAATGTCTTTCTAGAGGCAGTCATATGCAAATATATTTGCCAGTGTGACATCACAGATCCAGCAATATCCAAACGAGATATTTTTGGAGCTTGATTAAATAAATGCTTTGTTTATAATGAGGAGGATGTTTCATTTAAGCTATGAAACTTGCAGGAAGTTGTAATGGTACATAGACCTCAAATGTGTCAAAAGATCAATGCAAGTTTGATTTCTCATGTCATCATAACCCCTTTAACTTAAAGTCTAAAAGACTGAATATTAAGCATTATAGGCAATAGTATAGGCATCCACATAAGCAATACAATCTGCAACTGCCTCACGATTCTACAGCAGCACTTCTGAACAGGAATGACAGATGTATTAGTAATGAGACCAGCACAAACACAAGTCACACACACACAGAGCAATTTTTCAAAAAACAGTACGATGCAAATAAGCCCTTGCACTGGCACTGAGATTCGCTGCAGTTTCCTCAGGACTAGTGCCAATGTGTCCACTTAGCAACACACTGACTGGCACTGAACACAGCATCAAAACTTATCTACCAGACACGCCTCACACACTCACTCCGGACCAAAATACACACAAACAACTAGCTTAAGTTTAACCAGCTCTCTAAATAGGGACATAGCTTAGCCTTCTATTATTTATAAACATTATTAAGAACAGCATGAGAGGTTTAACCAAAGAGTCTAAAGCACAGCGTGCTCTCAGCACACTAATTAAAGCATCAAAACTAAAACAAAAATCTAAATATGTCCAAAAATCAAGACCATGTAAGAGGGGAAAATATTAACCAATAATTTCAATATGGTTCTCTTCCCCGGTGTCATCCAAAGACTAATCCCATTGTATAAAATATTAACCAAATATGAGATAAAGCACATCATGCTGTCAGCATGCTAATTAAAGCATGAAAAAGAACAAATATATAAATATACAAAATATATACAGTATCTAAAATAAATATTTTTTACAATATAAAACATAAATATTTTAAAAAATAAATAAATAAATAAATATACAATAGTCAACTTAATTATTTTGACTAGTCAGTGGTTTTATGCCCGGCATATCCACCATCATGACTCATCTATAAAATTATAAATGTTTTCTCCCTGAGAACATTCCAAAAAGGTTTTTATCAGATTCATCTAACTTCTGAAGACATATTGCATCAGATTTGCATCCAAACCACAACTACTACAGGTCAGAATCACATACACTATGAAAAAAGACATTGTACAAGACATCTCCTTCATTGTATCAACTCAATGTTTTTATTTCAATGAACTTAAAACTTCAAGGCTACCAGGTTACTCACTTTAAGTTAAACCACCAATAACTGTTTACAGTGTGGGAACAGTGAGTAGTGAACACACACTGCAACACCCGGTGGTGCCCAGGGAGCATTTGGGTGTCATTTCCTTCCTGTATTGAGAATCGAACCTGTGACCTTCGGGTCACAAGTCCGACTCTCTAACCATTAGGCCACAACTGCACAAAATAAACCTGCTGCTGTAATGTCATCCAGCATTCGACACATGCCATTCATCTTGAGTCACGGAGGGCACAGCAGCACTGGCAAACTCAACCAGCTGTCCGGGAAACAGGTCACTGCTTCGACACCCATTGGCAGATATCCGATGCTGCAAAGCCAGCACACTTTTTCCTTGCCGTCTCTCTCTCTCTCCTTTGCTCGTTGCATTCCCATGAGAGGACAGCCACACCAGCAGCAGTGACAGAGACTAACAGCACTGGAATCCAGCAGAGCTTTCATACACTCTGATGAATGATGATCTATATAACTTAAACACACACAAAGGCGCCAGTCCAGACGGCTCTCTTTGCGACAATGCCAAGTGCCCCATACCTCACATGCTAATTACCACGGCAACACACAGCCAGAGAGCAGCTTGTTGGCTAACACATGCTGACCAGACATCTGGACTTCCTCTGGTACAAGGACCATATCAACTGGCTGCAGCAGCAATACACACTCACACCCAGACTTTCACAGACAAGCAGACAGCTAAGGACACAAACGAGCACACATTTTCCACATAAATTATATGCATCCTCTACATACTACACATACTAGTTTTGCAGTATGCGGTATGTGTGCAGAATCTGTCCATTTTACGCCCTGCTATATTTGCAAAAATGCATACACACTTGACCTTTATTTGAAGTGTGACTAATCAACCATGATTTTTAACATCTTTTCCTTGACTCATTATTTCATCAGACTTCCAAAAGTTGACATTTTCACATAAAATTGAATTAATAATGCAAAATAATTGCTTTTCACCAGATGGTGTTTATTCCAAAATGCAATCTATTGAGGTAAAGTGACAACGATGTAGCACGCTATTATTTGAAACGTTCATCTCTGCATAATGCGTACGGTTTCATATACAAGGAATTGAACTGAAAAAGCGATAAAATCAGAAATATTGAACGCTAATTACAGAATCTGTATTTAGTTTTTTTTTTTCAAATCAGCATATTAGAATGACTTATGAAGGAGTAATGATGCTAAAAATTCAGTTTGGCATCACAGGATTATTTTAAATTTTAAAATACATGAAAATAGAAAACAGTTACATAAAAATAGCTGTTTTAAATAGTAAAAATACTGGTTTAATTGAGTACTGTAGGTGTGCAATTCCTATCATATACCACTATTTAAAAATGTTGGGTAGTACAGTAGTAAACAATGCACATAATGCAGCGAAAAGCATTCCATTATGTTTCCATGGTATTCCATTATGAACAAGCAATTTGTTGCAATGATGCAGCACCTTAAAGGTAGGGTAGGCAAGCTATCTTTGAAAGCCAGAGACCCCACCCTCCCAAGAATAACAAAGTGTTTATGAAAAAAAATTGCCTACCCTACCTTTAACAAGAGCTGTAAGAGATTTTTGCATTACAAATCCACATCAACTTCTATATCAATAATGTAAAACATTCACTGCATATATCAGGTCTCTCTCCACTGAGGCATCTTCACGACAGAGCGTCAGAATGTTGTACACACATCAGAGAACGTACACACACACACACATCCCATGAATAATCCACACTCTCTGCTCTCTTGATTTTTCTTCTATAGCTAAAGTGAGCTGCAATCAGGCGCCGGGGAACTTCTAGCCGCGTGGGTCCAAGGATTAATAATTAAAAATCCCTCAATAAGTCCAGATGCAGTTAACTCTCTGTGCCAATAGAGAGAGAGAGAGCGGGGGAGAGAGACCGTATGACATGCATTGCTTTCGCTTTTAATTCTCAGATTTAAATCTAGACTTTCTGTCCCTGTTATCCTGGTTTAATTTAAAGGGTAGGTTCGCCCAAAAATTGTCATCAATTACTCACCCTTTTGTCGTTCCAAACCTGTAAGACTTTCTTTCATTTTCGAAACTCAAATGAAGATCTTTTAAATGAAATCTGAGAGATTTCTGTCCCTCCATTGACAGTCTATGCAACTACCGCTGTAAAGCTTCAAAAAGTTCATAAAGATCCTGGTTACATGTGACGGGTTCATAATCTCTTCTTAAAATAACCTGCTGGTTAGGCTAATAATCAGAGCCCTGTTAACTTAACACTCTGTAAGGCTGTACAAGTGGGCAATAAATAGTTACATATTTAAAAACATATAAATATTTTGCAGTTTTTTGATGATATTCAATGTATTTAGATTTTTAAACAACCATTGTAGCCTATTCAATTCAAATTCCTATTTTTAATGCAAGAAGTAAAAATACAGTGAAAATATTTTTTTTAAATTAGCCTGTAACTATATGAACACAAGGAATAAGAATAAGTTATCACTTTTATTTATACAAACTAATATAACAATAAAAGCAATATTGACCTAAATGTTGTTGTTGTTGTTATAATAATTATTATGTACCTTAATACTATTAATCAAATAAACATTACTGAACAAAAAAGTATTTACTTATTTTAAAAGAAATATGTTAAACAAGGACTTTGTTCACATTTTTTAATCGATTCACTGAAATGGACTGTTAGAACTGATTCATGGACATCAATCAAACTTTTATGACTTTCATTTATATGGACAAACATAACAATACACAGCAATTTTTACCTAAATATTACTAATTAACTAAATAAAGTATGAATCAAATAAATATTACTAAACAAAAAATATTAATCATGTTTTTACTAAAAATATTTAGTAAATGTCACACATTTTTGAGTGAGGATTTAAATGAAGTGTCAAAGTTTTGAATCCATTCACTGAGACGGATGGTTTGAACTGATTCATGGAAATGAATCAAACTGAACCAAACTGAAATGAACCAATACATTTTATATCAACAGCAAAATCAGTGTTAATACATTGTGAATATTAGAAATATCGGCCTGTCCTGTTAGGCAGCAGCCAAAACAAGCTGTGCTTTGCCTGATGAAAAAACAACACAAAGATTAGAACTGAGAGATGCTGTTAATCATCTGTCCATTTAGCCATAATGTACAATAACATCATCTGACTGAAGTAAACAAAAGCTGCTTATCATCAGATCATCTGACCCGGGTAAACAAGCCCTGTCCGCACGCTTCCTGTGAGCTTATCTTAAATTAGGGAGCCTTGCGCTTGGCTGGACGGAAACATTGTGCGGGAGATTTTTCAGTTAAGGGAGAAAAATCAAACTTGACGGCTTGGATTTCCCCTCAACTCTCTTCTCTGAAATACAGCTATTAACTGGTGGTCAGCCAGAAAGATGAGACAGCGATTAACATCACTCATCTATCCTTTACTCTTCGTTTTTATACCAAGGAGGGATTTGCTAAGGGTTCATCTACTTTAAGCGCTGCTTTGGCATAAACACTTCACCCCATCAAGCAGAAGCAGCAATCGGTTCCCACATGCATATAGACCCGTGAGACAGGCCCGTCTGAGAGGCGAGAGTCCGGTTAATGAACGAGAAAGAGAGAAGAGAGTGGAACATCAGGTATTATTAACAGATCTGTCAGGGAAATGTAGAGCCGGTGTAATGAGAAAGTACTTTAGCACAGCACACGTTTCAGGAATAGCTTTCTCAGCCATAGACAGACATGGACAGCCCAATGTCCGATCACTGAACTTCTCAGATATACTGCACACAAAACAGAGTGCGCAAATGCAATGCAACAGTCAGGGCTTGTATCAGTCCACCTGGAAACACAACCAAAAAACACACTCTAGTTCATAGGTGCACTCCTGATACGAAAGCTTCTGTTAACATTAGTTAATAAACTGTGAACTAACATGAATTTTTTATTAACTAATAATAACAAAGGCTAATAAATATTGTAAGAATATATTGCTCATTGCTAGTTAAAAAAAAAAGAAGTGAAAACTCTATGCCAAACTCTACTGAATCATCCCAGTGTTATTTTAGTATTATTCATGTCCTATAATAGTATGTATTAATATTTTTCATATTTTCAGTTTTGTGCTTTTGTCATTTATATATAAATATTTATATTATTTAGCTTTATTTTTATTTCAGTTTTAGTCATTTTGGCATTTCAACTTTTCTTTTAGTTAGTTGTTGTAATGGCAACATTTCTAACTATAATCTGGAATACACTATACAACTTTTTCAGAACGCTAGGCATCATAAACTTGCCAACTTTGTAAATGGTCACTGAGGAAAAACTGTTACGCATGTTCTGTTCCTCTTATTGGAACACTGCTAGATAGGACGGTTCACTGGTAGTAGGACAGCTTGGTTTCAGTAGCGATGCGCCATACACTACAATATGTGTTCTAAAATTGGCTCATAATATCGAACATGTTTTGATATCCTCCAACTGGATGGAATCATAGGCCCTGTTTACACTAGTGCGTTTTCGTTTTAACACAGTGTTTTAAAATGAAAATGATCCTTGTCCATACTGCCGTTTCAGAAACACTATCCCAGTACACACTAAATGGCTGAAAACACTTGTCAATGACCATTCATGCACACTGGGCATGCACGTACAAGTCTAAACAGTTGCCGATTGCTCTAATAATAGCTTGCCTCTTGCACATGTAGGCGGCAGCAGTATTATTAAATGCAGAGTTTAACTGCACAATAGCTGCTAAAACGGACAACAAAGTCAGCAAAGCTTGCAGTTCTGTCTCCATGTGATTGTTGACAGGGCCATAATCTGAAGCTAAAAATATCTGACTCTGTGCCCATCATACACTACGTGATTTTCTGTGAAATTTGCCAAATCTGACCGGCCAAAATCTGCAGACTGGCACAGACTTTCGCCACCATCTAGTTAACAAAAAACAACCTGATTCTGAATAACCTGATAAGTGTCTCTTCATCTGAGGAGCCGCATTCAAGTGACATTTGAGTGACTGCCCATGTAGAGCATTTCAAATCACTTAAGAGGTTTAATTTGAGTATGTACACTAAATAGAACACTAAATGTCTAATGTATAATTCAATTTAATGTTACACCGTATAACTATGTTAAAGGAGACGGGAACCTGCAAACATTCAGCGTAACTTTAATAATAAAATAAACAAACAACAAAACAAAAGTAAAGCGGCAGCCCCTCAAGGCCGACTGCCACATAAATTAAAACAAAACACCAACGTAAAGTCCCATGCCTGGTCCTTTCTCATTCTTTACTGTCATCAGTCTTCCTTTTATGCTTCGGAGCTCCACTGTGGGGACTCAAGGCCAGTGTGACACGCAGGTGACGCTCATTAACACTCACGCCACCGGCCTCGCTCCGTTCCCACGGGTCTCTCTGCCCTGCTTGCTTCTCGCCACACACTGCCTGTCAGTTTCAGAACTAATCCATCTGAATGTTCTCAGCATAGAGTGTAATTACGGCACAAAGTAATTGGTCACAAAACGCTAATTTTGTACTTCAACAATCAAGCAGCAAAGATGGAGGAGTTCCTCACCGCAGCGCAGCAATCTCCCTGTACAACTAATGACCATTATACATTCAGATACTCTCTCGGAAGAGATCTCAGGGGTTGTACCTTATATCCGGGTCCAAGCTGATGAATGGCAAAGATCTGTGCGGGGTTCAGCGCCTCACTGAAGACATAGACAGCTCCGAGCTGCCCACAGAACACCCGGTTAGCATCCGCAGTCTCTGAAGAGCCCAGGAAACATTTATCATAACTCTGCAGGATGGGAGAGAGGAAGAGAAGATAATAAAGATAAAGGAAGAAAAAAACAAAACCCCAGGAAGACAGACACCAAAAGTGGTTCAACAGATTTCTGAAAAGGCCCTCTGGAGTAGTTTACTTGCTATCTTCTTGCTATCATCTTGTTCTGATTTACTTTAGCTAGTCTAGTCACAAAGTACTTTAAAGGTTTGCCTTAGGGAAAGAGGGATACTATGGCTATTCCATATCTCTTTGATCTTTAGAGACAAGTGCTTATCTGAACAGATATTTTTTGGACCCTTCAGGTGCAATTATTTTTAAAGCTGAGGAAAAAAAGTTGATTGCAAGTTCATGATTTTGGCAACGGCGAGATGGTCCTGTGCTTCTTGAGGCTGTGTACGGAAAACAATGAGAACGGTGGGAAAGCTGCTAGCAGCACAAACACTTACATCATTGGTGTTGACGTGCCACGCCATGTCGCCGTAGGAAACCAGCTGGCCATTGACATAGCAACGGATTTCACTATTCCTCCAACGGTTGTAGATGTGGACTATGCTGATCATGTACCACTGCAGGAGAGGACAGGAAGTAGAAATAGGTATTCAATATTCACACAGCCAAGCATGAAAGGTAATTTATTTAAAATTCTTAAAGGTACAGTAGCAAACATGGTGTTCTTTATGCAAGAACATTTTCCACCTAAGAATAGAAAAACAAAATAAAAAGGTAATAGAAGTCAAACATATTATCATTTTTCATATTTCAGCATTCATATTTTCAAATTTCTTTCATATTTTTCAGTAGCACTGGTTTCAGAAGTATATTTATCCATTCATTTTTCAAATAGGGATTTGTTGCCAATCAGTAACGAGGTGAATCATAAAATTAGAAACTTTGATTTGAAGTATTTGAAGTTTTTTTCCGACAAAAAGAAGACTGTGTACTTAACAGTTTTACTGAGGGAAAGAACTACAATCCCATAAAGCATTGCGAACAGCATAATCAAACTGATGGATTACAAATGTTGAATTTATATATAAAAACAATGTATTTTAAGTTTATTACAACAACAACAATATATATATATATATATATATATATATATATATATATATATAAAAATATTGTAATATTTTGAGAGTGCTTCATGGGGGTGGGCGGAGCTAAAGAGCTATTTTGGTGTGTGTTGCTTTTTTGACTCTCTGATTGGTGTAATTCTCTGTACAGCATCATGGGTAATGCAGTTTTTCACCAGGAATTCCACTGTTAAACACAATTATTTGAAAAAATAACACCCTGTCCACACCAGAGGTAAGCGACTTGCGATTAGTGTATTGCGACTTTTTATTTCACAATTCTGACTTAATTTCTCAGAATTCTGAGTTTATACCTGGCAATTTTGAGTTAACAATTGCGATTGTTTTGCACACATTCTAACAGTTTTGAGTTTATATCACATTTGAGGGGTGAGTAATTTTGTGGATGAAAGGATCAGTCTGTATCGTGAAATGCATATTTCAGTATTTAATAATACTGAACCATTCATTCAAGCTTTGGACCAAGAAAATTCTGTGGAAATGACCCGGCCCCAAAATGAATATGTTCAAATAGATCAAGCACATAAAACATAACCTCATTACATGCTTCTAAACTGAGAGCTAAACTTACTAAAACAGAATCATTCTGTTTGATTGCAGCAATGCTAAAAGCTGTTTTGGCATATGAATTAAAGATCAGAGCCCTGACGTTTGAAAGCTTTCCAGTGAGGAATACAACAGCATGGATCATGTAAAAGTGTCAACCATGTATCGTAATTCTGTGGATAACTGTCATAACTGTGGCCCGTCACATATCAGGAGATTTAGATGATGCAAACTTCCTCAAAAGGCCTAATTTCCCAAATATCCTCTCCACCTCCTGAGTATGTTATTAAAACGTAAGGCGATATTAGCTGGGGTGACGGGGGGGAGGATAAGCCAAAATCTGCTAGACTGGAAATCCATCCCATAACTGAGATTTCATAGCTTTTAATGCCAGTTAAGATTTTACATAAATGCAAGAGAGGGCTGTCTTTGTCTTGACTAGGCTTTGAATTTTGCAAAAGCACTTTATGAATCACAGCCCTAGAGTAGTTTGCTGAACTTTTCTTCTGACCCCATGGTCTCTATTAACCAATAACAAGCTGTGAACAACTGAACTATTTAAGTTCTGGACAGATCTTTTAGCTCAGTTCAATTCAATTACATTTCTTTTTTGTTCACATCTCTGATCCTCTCTGATCCCTTGTTTCGACTCTTTTCTTCCCCTCTTTAATATCTAAGGAAGCTTAATATAAATCTAAGAGTGAATAACAAAGTGGTTGATTAAAATCCAGCCTTTTCGTCCCACCGCACTGTTTCAATAACAGAACAAAGTGCTGACTAATTGGGTTGAGTTGTGAAGTTCATTGTTAGACCGAGTACACATTTTCTCACACTAGCGTGTGTGTGTCTGGGCGAAGGGGGTATAGCTTGCATTCTAATTGGCACACAACCCTCCCTTGTCGTCCTCCTCGGTGAGCAGACAGGATGAGGTATCATATTCAAACATCCCTTGCCAAACTGATTTTCATTTGTCGTTTAACAACTCGTGCGACTGAGCCGAATTCATCCCACTGGGACAATAAGAGGAGCCAAGTTATCAAAAACCAGATGTTGATGTATCAGCCCAGCCCAAAAAAAAAAGAAAAAGAGTGATAAACAGACAGATATTGTGTGCTAAAGGGGAAAGGGATGCTATGGGAATAAATCCCTCTGGAATTCCCTTTGTTCCTTAAATGCAGAAGCTATCAAACCAGAAGGGCTTAAGGTATGCTGACTCAGTGGACATCAAATTTGTGCAAAGATAGATAGATAGAGAGAGATAGAGAGAGAGAGATAGAGATAGATAGATAAGAGAGAGAGAGAGAGAGAGAGAGAGAGAGAGAGAGAGAGAGAGAGAGAGAGAGAGAGAGAGAGAGAGAGAGAGAGAGAGAGAGAGAGAGAGAGAGAGAGAGAGAGAGAGAGAGAGAGAGAGAGAGAGAGAGATGTGGTTTTATACAGCTGCTGCTGCCAAGGGGCTCATACAGTTATTTGTGCTGATCGCCTGATCATTCACTTCCCAGATATCCACAGAGATTCCCAGAGAAATAACCTTCAGGACAATATATTTCATATTAAATCACCGTTTTAAGTCCGTAGAGAAAGTTTTGTTTTTCCATTATAATGTTTGTTGTGTAAAAAACAATGCTCTGTACAAATTGTTCCAGACAGTTACACTTTCACTTAATGTTTGTCTTCACCCTAGTATCCAATTTATCATATTTATTTGAAGTCGTGATGTAACTTGAAGTAGCGACAAATCTTTCTTCCAGATTGTAATTTACATCCAAGTGAAACCGATTATCGAAAATAATACATTGTGGTTCTTTCTTTTGGGTGTTGTTTGGATGGAGGCAGATTTGAATGTGGGCTTGCTGTTGATTACTCCAAATATGAAAAATAGTAATAGTTATGTCACTAATAAAAGAAAAGACCATATATTTGTACTGTAGTCTAGTTATGTCTACTTATGTGTGTAGACATGGCAAAACTCACCTTCCTGGGCTGGAAGTCGTACTTCACACAGTGTTGAAAACCTTTCCCCTTCGACTTCAGCGATGTCACAATTAAACAGTTCCCCACAAAGTGCGCTGAGTAACCAATCCCTTTGCTGGTTCGAAAACTAGGGGACAAAGAGGAAAAAAGTGATTTTATAAAAAAAAAAAAAAAAAAAAAAATATTAGTAAACAATGCCTGATGCTTGAAAAAAAAACCCACAATGCTTGATGCTTGGAAAAGAAAAGGCAATATGAAACAATATTTCAACATTTTTAATGGCAACTTGCCCCCTCCACAGGGTTTCATTCAATATGAATCAGCAAAAACAAACTCTAATTATATTCACAACATTCTCCCTGCCTCAAACAACTCAAAAACTTTGTTATTCAGTCCATGCTACAGAATAATCTGATTTCAACACTTTTTCCAGAAAAAGATTTATTGCACTTTTATAGTCAGACATGAAAACTATAGATATATAGAAAAATATAGAGGGAGGATGTCAGGCTTTATTCCTGGTGGGAAAACAAACATGGCTGACTGAGTCATTGGCAGCAGTGATTGCTGGGAGCGCTGGCTGCTGTCGATAAGGTGACTGGTTATCAGTCGGCGCCGTTTCTCTCGCTCTGCGCCGGCACGGCTACATAATTCTATGCTGAGCTCACCACGGTAACATAGAAACAGGATTACATGCTGATTTAAGCGAGGTCAGTGGCCCTCAGACTTTTGAAGTGGTAATCTATACCTTTAATGTCTCTCCTCCCTCAATACAGTGCAACCGCTGCTACCCCAACATGGAGGATATACTGTACATCATTTGCTGTTACAAATATTCAAAAAGACCACCTGGTGGTAATGCTGTTGCCACGGTGATGATGTAAAACCATTCAAAATCGACATTATTGCCTGAGGTGCACTGCTAATGCTAGGAAGACTGGACAAGATGTATGTATAGGTGTGTATATACACAGTCATGTGAAAAAGAAAGGACACCGTTTTGAAATCTATGGTTTTAAGTATCAGGACGTCGAAAATCATCTGGTCTTATAGAGGTCATACAATTAGGTAAATACAACCTCAGATGAACAACAACACATGACATATTACACCGTGTCATTATTTATTTAACAAAAATAAAGACAAAATGGAGAAGCCATGGGTGACAAACTAAGTACACCTTATAATTCAATTGCTTGTATAGCAGCAATAACTTGAAGGAATCATTTCATTTTCTGTATGACTTTATCAGTCTCTTACATCATTCTGGAGGAATTTTGGCCTGATCTTCTTTACAACGTTGCTTCAGTTCATTGAGTTTTGTGGGTATTTGTTTATGCACAGCTCTCTTAAGGTCCCGCCACAACATTTCAGTCGGATTGAGGTCTGGACTTTGACTGGGCCATTGCAACACCTTAATTCTTTTCTTTTACAGACATTCTTTTGTGTGCTTGGGATCATTGCACTGTTTCATTGCACGGTTTTGCATTTTGCCTGGTTTTTGTTAAATAAATTATGACACAGTGTAATATGTCATGTGTTGTTGTTCATCTGAGGTTGCATTTACCTAATTTGAAAACCTGCCAAGGACCAGATGATTTTTTATTATGCCCCGATACATTTTCCTTTCCTTTCTTTTTCAAATGACTGAATACTGCATATATATATACACATATATACACACACAGCCATTCTATTTACATTTCTATTCATGTAAAAAGGAACACTGCATAACATAATTATATATATGTGTGTGTAAATTCCTTTTGAAGAACTGCTGTTAGAGCCATATAGATATTCATTTTATTTATAAGCATGTGACTTATACATTTATATACAAGTCACATTTCACTACCGTTCAAAAGTTTGGGGTCGGTTCGATTTTAAATACTTTAAAAAGAATTCTCTTCTGCTAACCATGGCTGCGCTTATTTGATTAAAAATACAACAAAAATCAGTTATAGTATTAAATATTATTCCAGTGTAAATCAGCTGTTTTCTGTGTGAATATATAGTAAAGTGTAATTTATTCCTGTGATCAAAGCTGAATTTTCAGCATCACCAGTGTCAGTGTCTTCAGTGTCAAATGATCCTTCACAAATCAGTATAATATGAGGATTTGATGCTCAAGAAACATTTATTATTATCAATGTTGAAACTGGTTGGTCTGTCAGTTGTACAGTTTTTGTTGGGTTTTTTTAGGATTCTTTGATGAATAGGAAGTTCAAAAGAACAGCATTTGTTTGAAATAGAATCTTTTGTAACATTATAAATGTCTTTACTGTCCTTGATAAATAAAAGTATTGATTTCTTTCCTCCAAAAAATAAAAATAAAATTCTCACTGACCGCAAACTTTTGAACGGTAGTGTATACAGTAATAATCCAGTGCTTCCTTAAGGCCAATATATTGAGTGTATTCAACTCATACATCTACATGTCTTTTTTCTTGGAATCCAAATCATGACATTGGCACTGTTAGTAGCACGCTCTATCAGTTGAGCTACAGGAAATGATCATGTAAAATTAAATTACAACTGTGTATACTACTGTAACTCATTCTGCAGCCTTCGACAGAGTGCATCAACAGATCATCCTATCTGTTCTCTTGACACCAAGTATAATGGGGAACTGCACTCTGCAAGTACTGTAGGTCCTTCAGGGTATCTTGAAGGGGATTACCAATGTTTTTGTGCAAGAAAACTTGAGTAACATTAAAACCAGACTAAAGAATAAAATGCTACAGAAGTGTAGAATATAGGCCTTTTAACTTAGCACTGACATTAAACTAAAGGTCAAAACTAACAAGGATCCTCAGAGCTACTCTGTGAGGCATCTTCAGTTTACGCTACTGGTTTCCAAAAAACAACCCGAGGTTCTTCAGAGATTCTCTTATGACATTTAGGAATTTTGTGAATTTCTCTAGTTTGCCCTCTGGTACGGCAGGCTTTTTTTGGTAACTGGAAAATAGGGCAGGGCTCATCACTCCTAAATTAGCAGTCTCTTCTTGTGGGCCAGCCCTGTAGAGACACTTACCACTTCAAACAGAAATGGTAATATAATATTTCCTATGCACAGATCTCCCGTGTTTCTACCACGCTGAGAATCTTGAGGCTCACAGGTGTTGGTCTAAGTCGCTCAGAGATTATGCAGTCTTGGCATTTACATTATAATGACTGACCACTGGTCAGCATTAAGCCATACTAGTACCTCTGCTCTTCCTTAATGTATCATCCACATCATATACTCACCAGTATAAGTATGGTTTATCCTTGTCTACATTGATATTATTGAGTGGGTCCATTCGGAACCAAGTGTTGAGAGTGAATCCATTCTGGTAAGGCCACTTAGCAATGGGCGGCAAAGCAATGGCCTGCCGGGGGGCAAAACACAAGGGAATTAGAAGCTGCATATTTGCACAATTAAAACAACATTTGCAGAACAAGCTGGCATATAATCAACTGACCATTTTGTACATATTTGACCTTGGTAAAATGGTATTTAATACATACAATTACATACAATTTGCACTCTAATAACAGCATCTGTGGTGTAGTGTTGATTACCACGGACAATATTTTCAGATAATTTGAGATAACTCATTTCTCAGTTTGTACGAAACAAAGAAAAACATTTACACACTTACAGTGGAATCTGTAGGCGGAAATGTGAAGCTTCTATTTGTAACGAATATGATTCAATAAAAAAATGTTAATATACAGTATAATAATATATTAATATTATTAATATTTAATAATATAATTATTTAACATTTACATAATTGAAATGTCCAAATATATCATTTAAATACACACCATTCAAAAAAGTTGGGGTCGGATTAAAATACAGTAAAAACAGTAACATTGTATAAATATTGTTATATATAATATAATTTATTCCTGTGATGGCAAAGCTGAATTTTTTGTATCATTACTCCAATCTTCAGTGTCACAAAAACATTTTTTATTATTATCAATTTTGAAAACCGTGTTGAACTTCTTTTTTTTTCAGGATTCTTTGATGAATAGAAAGTTCAAAAGAACAGCATTTATTTGAAATATAAAACTTCTGTAACATTATAAATGTCTTTACTGTCACGTTTGATCAAATAATGCATCCTTGCTGAACAAATGTATCAATTTATTTAAAATTACTGATTTTGTACAGTAGTGTATACTGTACATATAGTATAGTCTAGTCTCTGCATATTAACCTGGGAAAGGAAAGTGTAGTGTAGAAAAAAAATGGTAAAATATCCCCTAAGATATAAACAGCATGATAAGTTATTATTGTTGTTTTTTTAGTAGGAGTTTTATAATCATAACACACTAGTCTAATGCTAACACTTATAACGTCTGGAATGATTCTACAAAAGCTTTATTGTTAAAGGTGTGGGAGAGTCTCACCGCCGCACTGCGTCCTGGGAAGTTGAAGAAGGTGTCGGGGCCGTGCCGCTGAGGCATCTGATTCAGCACTGATAGGAGCTTAATGGCGTGTCTTGGCTAAGGGAAACGGGACACAAGAAGGAAGAGAACAATTAAGAGAGAACATTTTAATTAGTGAAAGAGAGAGAGAGAGAGGGAGATGAAAGGAAATTATAATGAGAGAAGACTTTGACAACGGAAGAAAAGATGTATATGTTCATGACAGTCAAAAATAAAGGAATAAAATAATTAATGGTAACCATCATCAACGAGTCAACGACCCAAAAAAAAACACCTCTAATTTAGCCAATCAATAGCCTGTCCATCAGTCTTAACCACGGCAGCACAGTTGACATCGATTCGTAGGCAACCCCAAACAGATGTGTCCGTGGAGAGGACTGGCGGACAGGAGATCGTTGGCTGGGCTTGGAAGTCTCTAAAGGGAGCTGGCTAATGATCTGCACATATCAGATTTTTTTGAGTTTTAAGAACATATTTTAACATTCATAGTTTGATTCCCAATCTTCATGGTCACAAGTTAATAACCCTATAACAAATAAAATTTATAGCAACCATTTTTTTCATGAATCATTATTAATTAAAGGCCCACTGAAGTGCCTTGGAACACGCAGCTTTGTATGATGCGTTGATGTAATTTCCACTGAAACGGAAAGCTATGGCAGGATATATTGAATGGCTCCTCCCTCTTTTCTAATAGCCAATAGCGTTTAGTTTACCTCACAGACTGCAAGTAGTACTTGACAGCACCATGGAAGCGAATCTGAGCGCTGATGATGATACGCTGGATTCAATTTTAGAGGAGGTGTTAATAAATTCTAGCCATTTCATTCTTAACCAACCTACAGTTGGAAAACGGAATAAAACTCGAGCGTTTGTGCAACCGAACAAACATCCCCAACCCATATTGCCCCGGGACGTGTCAACGGTTGCTTTGGCCAGGTGGTGTTTATAGCAAAGGGAGCGGGACGCTTTAGATTCTAGAAAGCATTTGATTGGACAGAAGATGCATGCGATGCGATGAGAAGCTGAAGTCAGCAGTGATGTCATAAAAATCTGTGATCCATTTTAGCGGATGTGAGAGACTAAGTTTTGAATGCTTATATCTCCTAAATCCAAATCTTTGTTTTGGAACACACCAGCTTATTCATAACCTTAAGGCTAACATTTTCATACTAAAAGCTAAAAACCAATGAAAAATGTAAACTAACTAAACTTTTGACTAAACCTCATATCTCTATTGGACCTTCATAATGTCTGTCAAACCTCATAACTCCAACCGCCTCTATCGTGAATGAAGAAGTCCAGAACATTAGAAGTGAATTGCTTTCAGAGGCCACTGAAACTGAATTGTCCCTCCCAGCAACAGCATCCAGTCAGTGTAAAAGGGGCAAGAGAACTCACCCACACGCCTCCGTCCCCCCTCAGCATGCTGAATAACAGCTTCAGTTCCTTCACTGTGATACTATAGCTGGCCAAAACCCCCAGCATGTCCACTAGGAGATCTGAGAGAGACAGAAAGAAGAGAATGAAATGACTCAGCATTATCGGTGCACAGAATTGCAGACTCATGAGGATGATGTCACTCGGGGGCAAGAAGCCAATCGTTATCTTTCTGCTGGAACATTATCTACAGCAAGTTCTCTTGAGGCTCCTTTAGTCATCAGATCGTGGCTCTCAACGGCATGGAAACCCAAGACTATTCGTTCACATATTGGCTGGAATGGCTCGGTGTCAAACCGTCTGCTGATGTAATTTGCGAAACATCTGCGTTATGAATTTAGAAGCTCTTTAAAATGTTGCGCGAGACATGAAATAATCTAATTTTGAGAAAAACAACAACCCCTTAGCAGTGATGTTTGTCGTGGCTTAATATCATTGTAATTTGATTTTCAAAATAACCCAGTTACACGCCATTCACTCAAAGGCCACAAATTTGGTCAAAAATGGACAGAAGCTGGAAGCGTATAATAACTAATTGTCTGATTAGCAGCGGAATTTTCTAACGCGCGGATCTGTCTAAAGAACAGTTAGAGAGAAGCTTTCTCCCAAATGTGTTCACAGAGCCAATTTTACACATTACCCCTGCAATAAACGACGGCCATGGTCCACTGATCGTAATTACACAGAAATATTGGACACTGAATGCACAATGAGGGGTTTAGCGAGACAGTGGAACCTGTTTTTCCGAAACGCAACGGAGCCAAATCATAGAGGATTGGAACATATGGACAAGCATGTGATACAACAAAGATTATCACACAAATTACTGATTCTTTTCTCTTCGGTGAATTGAACTGAAGGCACTGGTGTAAACAATAGATATGTTCAGAACCAAAGTGCCTTGAAATCAGAGGGCCCACGACAAAATCTGCTAGGAAGCACAGAAGAGGCGTATTTAACACAAAAAGGTGAGTTTACATAGACATGACATAAACAGTATTAAACAGGAATAAGAACTGTGGGGAACAATACACTTAAAATCACTGCACACTTAAAAGATAACTGTTGATCCTTTGCTTCACACAGAACCAAAATCAAAATGCTGCAATACTGCAAAATGTTGTTTATTTTATTATGAATAACAAATTCATTATTATCTGTTATTATCAATAAAAATAATAATACAATACAAATAATTTTTCACACAGAACCAAAACCACCAAAAGATGCTGCGAAACTGCAAAATGATGTTTATTTTATTATGAATACTAACAATGCTATGATTATCAATAATAATAATGATAATACTAATAATGATTTAATGTTTTATATATAATAATAATAATATTATGTTTATTTTTATTATTATAATATAATACTTATAATATAATTATGATGGTAATTATCATTACATTATATAAATGCCTTATTATTGTTGTTGTTTATTTTAATATACTGTTTATTTAATAATAATTATTATTATTTTTATTACAAGGCATTTATTTGACAAAGAACCAAAACCACCAAAAGATGCTGCAATACTGCAAAATAATTTTTACTTTTATTTATTATTATTATTATTATCATTATTATATAATTATAATATAATGATGATGGAAGTTATTATTATATGCCTTATTATTATTATGTTTATTTTATTAATAATAATAATGATTATTATTATAATTAGGCATTTATTTTACAAAAGAACCACAAATACTACAAAATAATGTTTATAATATTATTATTAAATGCATACATTTTTTTCAATGCTCCCAGGACAGCGTTTCTGGTTATCCCACCTATTGAGGGCATTGGCCAGACATTTTCTCTTTATTTATAACCGTTTATTTGAATGTACAAGCCAGACTTTGACTTTGAACTTTTCATGTTAAGTTTGGATCCTGCACTCTAGGCTTTCCTTCAGTGCTCACCAGCAATCATGTCGTCGACGGAGCTCATCTTCTGCAGCACCTGCTGGATGAGCCCCACCTCTGTGCTGGTCTGGAGGTTGCGGACGCTCTTCCGCAGGATCGCTGTGAACATGCTCCAGATCTCCGCCTGGCAGGTAACGTCACAGTGCTCCAGCAGCTCCACCATGCAGGCGATGCTTTCTGCGTCCTGGATGATGAAGTTCATCTCCAGGTCAAACTCTCCGCCCACCAGCTGAGAAAGAGAGAGAGAGAGAGAGAGAGAGACAGGGTTATTCTCAAATGAAATTACGGAGGATATGCTCACTGACGATATGTATATTTTCCACCATAATGATGAAGAAAAATGCACTTCATGGTGATACTGTTAACTCTTTTCATGCCGTTGGTTTTCTCTCATTTAGGACAACCCATCCTCACCTTTGACAAGTTTTTCCGGCAACCGACCATGTTTTCACTGTTACGGTAGGGGCCGCTATTAGAGATTATTTTAATTAGTACATCATCTCTGGATCCAAAATCAAGCAAAGAAAACGATCTGCGTGAATCAGGAGTGGATAAGTAAGCTAAAGTGATCATCAAACATTCAACAACATAAATCAAAAGGTCTAACGTTACAGAGAAAAATGTCGAACCCAGGAAGAGGTACAGGACTGTACAAACGAGGTGATGGACACGATCTATACTCAATCTGTTTTAATTATCGTTTTTAATTATCGTTCTGAATCCCATCCGGACAGAGTTTTCTCTGCTTTTTCTTCGAAATGTTGTTGTTGTTTTAAAATTAAACATATAAGTGTTGATTAAAAGAAAAATAATGAAGGTAGAATATTTTTTTTAAGCAGAGGCTCTGTTCATTCTATTGATATGTTGACTGCTCACATATTCATTCAAACAAAATATTCTGGGGGCCATGAACATTTTGTGAATATGATAAAACAATGCTGCATAAAAAAATGATGCAATTCAAAATGATTAATGTCAGAGTAAAATTGCCTAAAATTAATAAATGCTATATTGACAAATTTTCATTAAAAAAAACCCCAAGAATTATGATGACAAACTACTAACTAAACGCATAAACAAATGAATAAATTGGATGGGAGTAGGTCAAATATATTTATATAGCATTATTATACAATACAGATTGCTTCAAAGCAGCTTTACAGTAATGGAAAGGAAAAACAGGATCAGTGTTGCAAAATTTCCATTCAAATCATTTTAATTATAGTTACAGCTTAAATTTGATCTTTAAAGCAGCTCTACAAAAGACAATATACAGTAGCGTCATTATTCAGCTCAGTTTAATTCAATTATCCAGTGATCTGAATCGACAGGTGTTGGTGAGATGTAGGACACAAGGTGGATGAGATGGACACAGTAATGTAATAAGGACATATAAATAATGAAATTAGAGAATAAATTAATTTGAACAGAAAAGGGAATTGGAAAGTTTGTGCAAGTGAAGTGAATTAGGGAAAAAGCAAAGGAACCAAATAATATAGAGAGAATTAAAGGAGCCGTTTTGAGGTTGCTACCGTAGAGATCAGCACTCTGTCTGATAAATAGTGATTTAGATTTGAGAGGGTCATTTAATTCTGGGGTAGAAAGAACATAATGACCTCACACACACACACACACACTTGCCCTCTACGACTCAAACAACACAGTTCTGCTCTGCTCTGCTCTGCAGCAAGCAATAATCAATGGCATCGGTCTTGGAGTTCAACAGGCATGAAATTGGCCAGCTTTTGGCCATGCAAACTCCAAACCTAGCAGGTGATTTGGAAAATAAAGGCTGAAATTCCTGAAAATTACATTTTGGTGAGAAAGAGAGCGTAGAGAAGGTGAGGTGCTGGGAAAACTATTGATTTTCACTCTTCGTCTGATACAGTCAAATTGGGAATGCTCTGGAGCTTTAGAACATTTTGTAATTGGGCCGTCGATAACCTTAGCATATGTCATTTGTCCATGACAGAACATTTACCTTGATTATTTGTAATATCCATGTGAGGACCTTAAACATGACTTTACAACCATTATTAAATAAGGTCTTCAATTTGCTTCAGACCATCAGGATCACATTATGAGTTTGACTACTGCTTTTATGTACTAAATACTAGCACGAGGTGTCCAATCCTGCTTTTGGAGGGACACTTTCCTGCAGAGTTTAGCTCCAACACACCTGGAAGTTTCTTGTGATCCTAAAGGCCTTAAAGGGTTAGGAATGTAATTCTGTCAACATTTACTCACCTTCATGTCGTTTCACACCCGTAAAACTTTCGTTCATCTTCGAAACTCAAAATAAAATATTTCAATGAAATCTGAGAGCTTTCTGTCCCTCCATTGACAGTCCATGCAACTACCACTTTTACGCTTCAAATAGTTCATAAAGCTTTGTAAAACACGATCGCTTTATATGATGAACAGATTTCATTTAAGCTGTTATTCACACTTAAACATTCATCGACTCACACATCAGATATGGTAAACAGAAGCTCAAGCATGTTCACTTGACGTGCGAGAAAATTTGGACTAAACTGCTCGATTCATATAGCCTGGCAAGCCAGACCTACATCAAGATGTTAGGTCTGGGAACTCACAATTGGCATACCTCAATCCGAGGGGCGGGATAAACGGTTGTCTTTCAATATCCCTCGGCACGCAATAGGATAGCGCTACAACCAACCAGAGCAACGAACGGCTGTGGCTGAGTGAGTCCCATGCGTTTTTCCACCAGTGAACCAGCTAGTTGGTATATTAAACTTTTGCAGTATCCGGTCGTCAAAACTCTGAACACATCTTCCTTTTTTAGGAATGACTTAAGTGACGTTCTCTTAACTCCAAGTCCTCCAGAGTCGCGGCCAAAGCCGATTCGAAAGACCGCTGTTCGCCAGCAGCATCTTCTTTGTTTTCAAGCAGAGGGAAATCACCTATGGAAATCACGCGGAACCTTCACAACTCTGCCGTCATTATGTTAAGCCCGCCCACCAACTCTACACGATCTGATTGGCCGGACCAGTTTTTGGTTTTTCCAGCTCAAAAGTCCATGGAGAGTTGCTAGACCATAGCCTGGATGCCAGCCCGAACCCCGCCCACAACATTTTTTGATCGGGAAGTTCGGTCTGGACTCGCTCCATTGAGGAGTAATTATGATCGGTTCAGAAATCGTCGGGCCAATCAAATTGCCAGGGCGGGCTTTATACGATGATGGACAGATGATCTGCAGGGACGTAATCCTCACGTTATCAAAGAGCGCTTGGGTTGAACTGGTTTCCCTCACAGATGACTGCCGCTGGAGAACTGAGATGTAGAGATTCCGCTATCGCGTCCATTGTAAAAGAAATCGACAGCGCATTCATTTTAAAAGACGAACATAGAACTGCAATCAAGGCATTTGTCGATCGGAAAGATGTGTTTGCCGTCCTTCCTATGGGATTCGGCAAAACTTTAATTTATCAGCTGGCTCCGATGTTAACTAAGAAGATGGGACGCAATGAAAACCCTGTGGTCGTTGTGGTTTCTCCTTTGGTCGCACTCATAGAGGACCAAGTAAAAGAAGCAACACTCATTATTTTACTTCTTCCAGCGTGCGTGCATTTGAGTTCTGTAGTTGACAACTGTGCTATGCAAAGTAGTTGACTAACTGCGTTGCTCTCATTGGTTGTAGGTCTATCCAATTGAGTGCAGAGTTTTTTTTTTCCTGGTTCGGTTAAGACACGCCTCATAATCAAAGCCCTATGAAGCAGTATCAGACTCACATTCTGACTAGAATATGAGTATGACGAAGTCAGGCTAGCTAGACCACACTTTGCTGCAAAATAATTTTTGCTGCCGCTAGGGTGCGTCTAGATTTCTAGGCTACGATAGTATGGATTCGTTTTACGATCTCTTTATGAACTTTTTGACGCTTTATTGAGATCATTGTTTCTGCCTAAATGAATACATGATGTTAGCTAACTACATGATTTGTATTATCTTAGAACTGCACATTTCTGAACATATGGACATTACTTTGACACACTCACCTTTGATAACAAAATGACTCTAAATTGTAATGTAGAAACATGCATTTTCTGTAAAGCTGCTTTGAAACGATATGTATTGAGAAAAGCGCTGTACAAATAAATGTGACCTGAACTGAATTAGGTCTAGAGTTAACCTCAGCTGGACAGTGGCCCTGCAGGAGCAGGATTGGACACCCCTGGCCTGCACTAGCCTGAACAATACTCTATGCGAGTACTTGAAGGCTTCTAGCTATGCAAATTTGATTTCACGCATCACTGTGTTCCAAAATGTGTCAGAATGCATTGTATTCTCAGTGCCGCAAGGCTGCTGTAGCCGGCATTACTACAAAATTGTCTTCTACATTATTTTCTCCTTTAGGTCATCTTCTGTCGTTATGAAAAACAGTCTGATGAGAATCTTGCTGAGGAAGCAAGTTATAATTAGTGAATGCTTCTGATAATAGGTTTCTAGCTGGTCAAATCTGGTCTGACTGAAAACACATCTTGAACTTAATGAGAAGCCTGCTCTCTTAAACTGGTATGATCTGTTTTTCTCCAGGACGGTGAGACAAGATTAGTTGGAAAGTGTTACCACGGTATCGTCCCATTGAACTATTTACAATCCATACAGTGCAAAAAGAAGGACAGCGGGGATGACAATCCTATTGATTTGTCATGGTTCATCACTCCCATAGGCCTTTAGTGAATAGATGATTAATTGCGAGCTGTTTACTCATCAATAATTGCCTTTGAAACCCAGAGAGACCAGGTTTTTTTTTTTTGGTTTTTTTTTGTGAACAACCAAAAACGCAATTAAGCTTTCAAACAAATGGTTTGTAACAGGGATACAAAATGAACATGTGATCTTGCACGTTGAACATTTAGGGACATTGCCAGTCCAATAAAAAGTCTTTATGTAAAAATAAAGCTGATAAATAATGTGAAATCAGTAGAATACTTCATATAAGGACGCAGTATAACACGAATAGACTTGTTTACCTCCTACACAATGCGTATGAGATAAAAACAGACTTGCACAAACTCAAAAAGACAAAGGATAATACTAGAGTTTCTTTTTGACCCTTGAACACTGACAGTGGTGTCAAACACTATTTTTAAACAACAGCAGAAAGCAGAAGCTGTAACAAAGAGATCAGACAAAAGAGCAGTGCAGCCTCCAGCACATTAGCTCACAATCTCCTCACCACTTCGCTCATGTTTTATTACAGTGGGAACAGACTTGATCTGTTTAAGTTAATCAGGGCAGATATGGCGGATGGGATCGGGAAACAATCCGAGTCAGATGCGTTACACGCCAGGCTACATCTCTGACCGATGTGTCCATTTTATCTGGAAAATTTAATTCAGCGCGTGATTTAGTGTATTTCTGATTCCTTAAAAAAAATGTATCATATATTTGTACACTATAATTGTTACGCTGAGGTTGAAGCAAGGAGGAAGCAGGATCCAAATGCAGCACGCTTTATTCAATACACTCAAAACTACACAAAGACTAGGGACCAGGACTTGGGAACAGCACAAGCAACATCAATGTAACAACGGCAAGAACTCACAAGGACTGAACTAAAACACAGGGTTTAAATACAAGGGCAAACAAGCTAAACAAGATAACAAGGGCTAATCTGAAATACCTGGGAAGACTACTGAACATAACAGGGAACTGCTAAACATGAAAAGACAGGGGAACACAGACTGACATCACAACAATAATGATGCTGTATTTGTGTGGCAATAGAAAGACTATTAGATTAAAAAAAACAGCCCCTTGTACTTCATATGAGTTCTCCAAACTCATCAGGCATTATAGAAGAAGAGCTGTTATCTTGGGAAAATGACGTTGCAATAATTGGGTGCCAATCATGAACATGAAATAGAGAAAAGCATTTATTTCATAATGTGAGCTTCCCCCCACTTTCAATTGTTTTACTTCAATGAAAGGTTAGAATTTTGTGAATTTTTGAATGAAAGATCAAAAGGATAAACAATGCAGATTTATTTTCACAGCTCCCTTTGCTCATATTTACCAAGGGCACTAATATTAGTAGTGTGTAAACATTACTATTTTGAATGTTTTTGATCAAAAATACAGAAAAAAACTGAAATAGTAAAATATTTTTACAATATAAAATAATGGCTTTCTATTTGAATATACTTTAAATTATAATTTATTTCTCTTATGCAAGGCTGAATTTTCATCAGCCATTACTTCAGTGTCACACGATCCTCCAGAAATCAATTCTAAAAGGCCTATGCTGATTTGATATTATCAAAGTTGGAAACAGTTTCTGGTTATTATTTGTTTTGGAACCTGTGATACTTTTTTTCAGGATTCATTGATGAATAAAAAGTTACAGCTGAATAAAAGAACAGCATTTAAAATAGAAATCTTTTCTAACAATAGAAATCTTCACTATCACTTTTTATCAATTTAACACATCATTGCTGAATAAAAGTATAGATTGCTTTAAAAATAAGACTGGCCCTAAGATGAACTGAACAGTAGTGTAGTGTATATTGTTACAAACGGTTTCTATTTTAAATAAATACTGTTCTTTTTTTAACTTTTAATTAATCAAAGAATCCTGAAAAAAGTATCAAAGGTTATTAAAAAAAATAATATTAAGCAGCATAACTGTTATATATGCTGGTACCATACACTTAAACAAGAATAAGGCACAATATTTTCTGACAAACGTGCAAACTGCGAATGCTAATTTCCATCCCTCACTTCAGAGAATAACAGCTGTAGTCATAAGCTAATGTATAACATACTAACTCGTTGTCAGAGATTACACTCTGTGCAGCACTAAAGCAGTTAGCAACAAATTATTTTTCCACAGGGTCCCTTCCTCTACTCCCACTCCAAATAATCAATTACATTCCAGACAGACAGTTGTGTTTGGAAGCGGGCTAATTCATCACGAAACGAAACAAGCCACAAGCCCAATAATGAAAGGGGCAGAATCTGATTTGCACAGGCAGAGCTAAAAAACAACTGTATAAAATAAAGCAAATCACAAGTGTTCTTAAGTGCTAAATCACTCAACAGATAACACGATAAACGGAGTAAACAGCGACAGATGAACCTCAGAACTTCTCCAAGGTTGGTGCATTTGTTGATCATTTTTTCTTTAGGTTGAAGGGTGGCTTTTGGGAGAACATTTGTATTTAATGGGGTACAGAATAAATTATTCGAAGAACAAAAAGCCTGGAAGTGAACTAATCCGTGCTTGCCCACACAGTCATGCAAAGGCAGGGCCAGTTCACAAGCATTGATTCCCTCCATACAGAATCCATTAGCCAAAATTAGGCCAAAGCCTTAAGGTAGCGAGCTGCAAGGGAAGAATTAATTCTCCTCGTATTGAATTTCTCTTTTCCATTGTGGATCCCAATTAGAGCACGGGACAGCACCTCCTCACGCGCTAATATTTTCGACATCTTCATTTTCCTGGAAAAATAGACAAATTGAAATCACGCCTTTAATTAAGGAGGTCTGATTACATGCTGACAAATACTATAGAAGGGGCAACTGTGAGGGATTGAACATTTCTGATGGTACAATGACTAACATGTCAGGTTGCCTGGCAACCATCTATTCTACAATACACCATGAAGTCCATGTCCATTTTGAGAATGTGAGTACCATGCTAAACATATGACATGGCAGGAAGAAAGGAGAGCAGGCACTGATCCAGACTGAAGAACAGAGGACTCACTATATCCAACTGCAGAAATCTGCTGTAGGAGTTACGTGGGTCTGGAGCTACTGCAAGATTGTTTTACCGTGACGCAAACACAGAGCAATCTGACAAGAGGGAGAGAGAGGGAGAGAGAGGGAGAGAGAGAGAGAGAGAGAGAGAGAGAGAGAGAGAGAGAGAGAGAGAGAGAGAGGAGAACATTTCTAAGTTTTCAGTACACAAAGAAATATCACTAAGCCAGCCCTCCACTTTACCATCTCTATACAAACATCACAAAGCCTGTATGTTCTGGATGCTGTTCTACCGTGAACAAGCCTATTGTTGTTGAGTTTCAATCTGAAGAAGATCCAGACCTGTAACCCTGAAAAAAAGTCGCCCAATTCCAAGGCATGTGTATTTTGTGGATAAGCCAATAACAGGATGGATTGCGACAAGTGTAAAAAAAAAAGAAAAAAAAGAAATTAATCATTTTATTCAGCAAGGACTCATTAATTTGTGAAAAAAGTGAGAGTAAAGACATTTGTAATGGTATAAAAGATTTCTATTTTAAATAAATGTTGTTCTTTTGAACTTTCTATTCATCAAAAAATAGCAGGACAACTGTTTCAACATTGACAATAATAATAATAAATGTTTCTTAAGCAGCAAATCAGCATATCAGAATGATTTCTGAAGGATCATGTGACACTGTAGACTGGAGTAATTATGCTGAAAATTCAGCTTTGCCAACAAAGCAATACATTACATTTTAAAATATTTTCAAATATAAAACACTTATTTGCAGTTATTTTAAAATTTAAAACTACTATTATTATTGTATTTTTGTTCAAATAAATGCAGGCTTGGTGAACAGAAGAGCCTTTTTCAAAAACCAAAAAAATCTTACCAACCTCAAAGTTCTGAACAGTAGTGTTTCAACTTAAAAAACTTATAACAGTTTTTTATTTAATAATTTTCATATCAATAATAAAATATTTCCACAAAATAGGAATAAAAGTGGACTATTTAATTTGATTAGGCCATCTTAGTTTTGGATAAAGGACTAGTAATCTTTAATCCTGTTTTTCTAAATCACACACACCATGTAGGAACATGAAAAAGGTAATAGGTTTTGTGGTGTGACGGTACCCTAAGAAAGAGGTGGAACCGACTTGAGCACATCATGTATTAAACAGCAGTAGACTATCATCTGCCATGTAACTTACACACACACAGAGAGCGGCCACTTTAACTTTGTTTTGTAAACGTTGCTAGTACTGGGTTGGACCCCCTTTTGGGCAGAACAGTCCCAGCTCACACCCAGCACAACACAACCGCTGCAATTAGCACTGCGGTCTGTTGAAAAGAGGCATAAACTGCCTGAGGTACTGGCAGGGACAGCCTCACTTCACAGTTGGTCTGTTAAGCACACTGCTTCTCAGGACAGTGAATGATGTTCTCTCAAGTGCATAAGGCAAGCCTCAGTATTACAATCGCTCAAAAATAAAGACATATTTCATCATGATAACGCAGCCACCCCTGTCAGATTTACATCGGAGGAATCCAAGCCATATCTATGCACTTAGGATATATTGAGCTAGCAATCATTTAGCAACCAAATCCTAATATTTACATAATTAAATATTGCATATTTACAACTGAACATCTTTAAACGCAGCAGTAATCAAGAATGTTTGACAAGAAAAAAAATTTAACAGCAAGTTATGTAAATTTATTGCATCCATATGACTCCTGGAGTGTAATTTACCGGCGTACTTAGAAAAGATACTTCATTTGGTGCAAAGGAAAGGTGTGAGGAAACCTGTTCCAATAGACCACTGAGCAAGTAATTATGCACTTGCTAGCCTAGCAATCCTCTCACAAAGACCTGAGCCAAAAGAGGCGAAGGCGGCAATTGGCACGGGCTTCTCAGAGATTTGGCACGAAGTTCTGCGTCGGCGTAGTCGCTGGAACGCTGCAGTCTCCCGCCGTTTGATTGAGGACGGGGATTCTGTGACCTTACTGAGAAAATGATACCTCTGACATTCACTTAGGTCATTCCTCAAATTACTCAGCACTTGATGTTCTTACCAGTGTTATTTTAGTAATACTGGGATACTATTGTAGTTTTTATTTTTACATCTCTTTGGTTTCATTTGAATTGTAGTTAATGTTTTAGTAATTTTGTTGTGTTGTTGTCATTTTAAATAAATACATTTTAGGCTAGCTTTTATTTATTTTATTTCAGTTGTAGTTATTTCAGTACATCAAGTTAAACTAAATGAAACATTGGCAACTAGCTAAAATAAAATACTTTTTTTATTATTTTTTTTATTAAAGTTTTGGTGCGGTTTTAGTTTTAGTTAACTATAATAACCCTGGTTCCAACAGATTATAAATTCACTCAAATTACAAAATGTAATTTCAGTTTAAAGAATAGTTCATTCAAAAATCAAAATCATTTACTCACCCAAACCTGTATGATTATTTTTCTTCTGCGCATCACAAAGGAAAATATTTTGAAGAATGTTTCAACTGTTTCAGTCCATTAAATTAAAGTCATTAGGGTCCAAAACAACACTGAACATCACTGACACATACGTTTTTCAAAAACATATGAGTGAGTAAATGACCGAATTTACATTTGTATGTGCACTGTCCCTTTATAAAGACAGTTTATGAATTTATGATAGAGACATGCCACTAAATAATAAGATGTGGCATGTTTATGTCAGCATGGAAAACCAAGGGACTGTCTAATCTCGGAAACATACCGTAATCCTCACATCGATATTCTTAAATTGGCAGTTTTCCATTTGGAAGCTCTAGCAGAGGAGCAAGTTCAAACAACAAGTATTTCTAAAGTAGGAAAAGCAAAAAATAATGAGGTTGTAAACATTACAGATCAGAGCGAGTTATCTTCTGCTAGTCTGGAAGTCTTATCCGACTTTGTTTACTTGTGCTGTGGCTGGGAGATATCCTTCAGTAGAGCAGTCACTGTGAGGCCACTCATTTTCAGATTCACTTTTCTCATTGCGGTTTTCAATTGCTTGCACTTGAGATCTTAGAAGGATTACTGCGGCCTTGCCATCTGTTGTGCAGTGCAGCTGTTTCGGGTTTACACTCTCTCCCTCTTAACCACTCGCTGAATGCATTTGTTATTTCATATAATGCGGCGTTCGAGATTGCGGCTTCCCCGCTACGGCCTCATCACACCAGGTCACCCGCTCTTCATCACAGCCTGCCACAAAGGTCACCAATCCATTTCTCTGGGTTAGGCGTTCAATGTAAATTCTCCAAGGGATATACGACTTTCCTTGGCTGGTTCTTATACTGCAGGTGCCACACAAGGCTTTTTGGAAATGGGAAGAGAATTTCGAAAGAGACTAATGTGTGATATCTATGTTTGGATGGCTGGGATAGAGTGATGAGAGAGACTATAGAGATAGGCATGACTGAAAGCGGTGACTTCGAGTCAGTCGGACGCACTCTGCGGAAAGAATATGTAATTTCAGCTCAGCAGGACGGGCAACTTCAGAGATAAAAAGATGCCAGAGGAAGGTGATTTAATGAGGCATTCTGAATGAATAAACTTGAACGTTGATAAATCATCGGAGAGGGAGAATACAGAATTTGTGTGTAAACAAGAAACGCCATGCTGAGAGGACAGCTGTCAGTGGAGTGACAGCTTTAATAATAAACAAACACGCTTGTCTTGAGACTAACTTCCTGCAGAAGCACCACGAATGACAATGAGGGACAACAGACATATGGGAAAGAGTCATATGCTGCTCAATGCATTTACAATGCCTTTCCCTTCCACATTTAAGAATGTGTATTAGTAGAAGTAAATTTAGCAATTCAGAGGTAAAGAAACTGTCAATAAATAAATACATAAAAAAAAGTAAAAAAAAAAACTTTTTTTAAACTGGGATTTTCACGCACAACCATTTCTAGGGTTTATAAAGAATGGTGTGAAAAGGGAAAAACATCCAGTATGCGGCAGTCCTGTGGGCGAAAATGCCTTGTTGATGCTAGAGGTCAGAGGAGAATGGGCCGACTGATTCAAGCTGATAGAAGAGCAACTTTGACTGAAATAACCACTCGTTACAACCGAGGTATGCAGCAAAGCATTTGTGAAGCCACAACACACACAACCTTGAGGCGGATGGGCTACAACAGCAGAAGACCCCACCGGGTACCACTCATCTCCACTACAAATAGGAAAAAGAGGCTACAATTTGCAAGAGCTCACCAAAATTGGACAGTTGAAGACTGGAAAAATGTTGCCTGGTCTGATGAGTCTCGATTTCTGTTGAGACATTCAGATGGTAGAGTCAGAATTTGTCGTAAACAGAATGAGAACATGGATCCATCATGCCTTGTTACCACTGTGCAGGCTGGTGGTGGTGGTGTAATGGTGTGGGCGATGTTTTCTTGGCACACTTTAGGCCCCTTAGTGCCAATTGGGCATCGTTTAAATGCCACGGCCTACCTGAGCATTGCTTCTGACCATGTCCACCTCTTTATGGCCACCATGTACCCATCCTCTGATGGCTTCTTCCAGCAGAATAATGCACCATGTCACAAAGCTTCCAGTCACCAGATCTCAACCCAATAGAGCATCTTTGGGATGTGGTGGAACGGGAGCTTCGTGCCCTGATGTGCATCCCACAAATCTCCATCAACTGCAAGATGCTATCCTATCAATATGGGCCAACATTTCTAAAGAATGCTTTCAGCACCTTGTTAAATCAATGCCACATAGAATTAAGGCAGTTCTGAAGGCGAAAGGGGGTCAAACACAGTATTAGTATGGTGTTCCTAATAATCCTTTAGGTGAGAGTATATAAAATATTTAAAGTAGTAATAAAAAATAAAATAAGCAAAGCAAAACAAATCGAATAGACCACGTTGATTACAATGTTCTAGTCTGAAATCTGTGTTTACCTGGTGTATTAATTCAGTAAGTGATCCACTAAGTGTGTGCATCCAAGCTGGCACGCTCACCTTGTGCACACTGGTCAGAGGTGAGAGGACACCAGCGTACGGCTGGTTAGACATTAGCGAGCATTAGCCTGTGGATGGGACAAAGGTCCATTGAAGGGCTGCATTATTAATCTAGGCCTTCAAAGGCCCGAGCAGCTGAGTGTGGCAGAGAGGGCTAATTACGTATTCGTTTGCCTGGGGTAATTTGCACCCATTGTGCTGTTCCGACTGAATCAAGACATGAGATCACAGATTAAACACTTAACGCCTGAGTAGAAGAGCTTTTCAGAACCAAAGTGCAGGAGGAGGAGGAGGAGGAGGTGGTGGGGAACAGAACGAGGCAGGGTGAGAAAAAGAACAAGAGGTAATGATACAGTCCTTCACATGCATAATATTGTCTTTATTTGGTGTTGGTCCAGGCCTAAGGTACATAAAATAAAGGCTCAGCTTTCAAATTCTGTCAATTCAGTTTTGTTATTTCAAAAGTTACAAAGCATAAAGATTATTGTGATAATTGGAAAGGAGCGCTGCAAATAATGTTTAGTGAAGTTTTGTTCACGTATCAACTGAGAACAGCATAGATGAAAGATATATTCTTGGGATTCAATAAGTAATCTTCAATATCAAAATGAAGATTGATTCAAATGGAGAAATCAATATTGTCAAAATGTCAACTCAGCTATACCGTCCACAAAGCTGACATGCTTACCTGTTGTATCTGATCCACATTGTGTGCATAAAATAGACACTGACATGATTTCAGCTCTCCAAAACCATTTCAGCCAAAACCGAAAATGATATTTTTTGCTGTTTCGGACTAATATTTTAGGTTGCCGAAATTTCTGTGCATCACTACACGTGGCTCTATAATTTGTTGTCTATCTCTGAATACAGCCATGTAGAACACATGCGTGAAGGCAGACAGTTCAACAGTTAGTAATACATAACCTCATTTCCTGTGTGTTTGCACATCAGATTAACTTTGTTTGCATGCCTGATCTTGCGTCCCTCAGTATATCTTCCAGTAAGACTCCTTCTCCCTTCTCTGCCAATGCAGATCCATCTCTTTGCGCTCTTCACAGCTGCCTAACCCAACCGATAACCTCTTGGCCTGTCATGGGGGAGATGGCGTGTTTCTGTCTGAACAGTTCCCTGGCTCTCCCTTTGGTCCCTTGGCACCTCCTGCAAACGCAGAGTGTCAACACCCGCAAGCCGTCAGAGGCCGAGGACAAACAGAGGAGCCAATCTCCTGCTGTCAGACCAACACACACACTCACGCTCTGATCAATGAGGAAGGCAGAGTGTCTTTGTTATCTGTGATTAGGTTTTCATGAGCAGAAGCCGCATCCTGTCTGGATGACCATCTGGTCATTTACTTGCTCTCAAAGCGCACCGGGAAATGCAGTCCTTGGGTCCCGTGAGCTCCCACCATTTCTGCTTTGCTTTCAAGTATAGCCGCAGTCAATCAATATGCCACAGTTGATCACCGTCATCACGCGAGTGAAATAGAGAGTGGAAAGCTAAATCTAGGACTGAGCATCTCTCATTTACAAACAAACCTGGAAATGACAATCCAGTACAATATTTTAGTTTTTAGGGGAGTAAGCACCCCTATTACTATTGCTCATACTTAATGCAAATTATGTCATCATTTACTTACCCTCATGTCATTCCAAACCTCTAGTCTATGTAGTGTTATTTATACACTATTAGGCAGTGTTCTTAGCCATCAAAAAAAAAAAAAAAAAACCTAGCTGTGGGCACTTGAGAGCACTTCGGCAGCGCAGCGTTTTTATTTCAGTTGAGACGCTTTGCTTGCTATGATACGGAATATCCGAGGAAGTGTTACTAGTATCTTATTTCACAGATAGTTTGTTTCTATATAAAAATGTCGATCCAATATAAAGTATTGCTCTGGGTCTTGTTTTAAATAATTGTGTTCCGTTATTGTGCTTGTTGTCGTCGTCTGTTGATGTTGTACAAGCAGAATGTGGCAGTTGGTTGATGTGGTATTTGTCCCGACCCTCCTCCACTGTGATTGGACGGCTGGGTAAAAAGTGATAGTGATGAGCGCTGCGTTTCACCCAAAGTTCAACCTTGTTCAACTCCCGGCGACCGGTAGAAAAAACACAGCACTTAGCGCTCAGTGTGAAATACACGCTCAGTGCCTCATCACGCTGTTGCCGTTTTAAAAACATAGCGCTCCCAATGAAAACAATTGGGAAAATACACTAGCTTCGAGAAAAATACCCTTTGGTGGACACACAGCCTTAGTTTTATTCATATTTTTATTCAAGTTCTTTCAATTTTTTAAGTTCTTCAAAATATCTTATTTGTGTTTCAGAAAAGAAAGAAATCCATACAGGTTTAGAAATGACGAGTTATGGTGAAACAATTAAAATTTTTGGGTGAACTATCCCTTTTAATGCATCCCTGACCCTACTTGTCCTACACCTTTTACACCACGTCCCATTTCTAGGGACTAGAATATAATAGATCCAACAACATGCTAAAATAAAATGCTAAAAAACTAAAAACAATATATTGTACCAAGACAAAAAAAGGGAAAACTGCCAAAAACTCAATAGACGAGCCTATCTGTGTGATACCTTGTGTTCTCAAAGTAATAGAAACCGCTCTAGGCCCAAACCTCAAGTAGACTGTGCCCCAACATCAAGGTTAATTAAAATTCTCCAACTCCTTGCTTTTGTGGCTTTATGAATGCCTGCCCTGCACCCTCATCTACTGTGTATTACAAGCAAACACACACAATGTTTCTGCAATTGCTGGTGCTGTGTCAACATTTCTCAGATTCAGAGGAAAGAATGTCCTTCCCGATGATAGCTGAATACCGCAGTAATGTATCAGCAGGGGACAGAAGGAAATCACTGAAAGGCAGAGAGAGGAATCCCCAATAGAAATGTGTTTGTGAGAGTGCAGTATTTTCAGAGAAAGCTTGATGAACCTTGCAAGCAAAAATGTATTATGATCAAATTTGATTTATTCAGTATACAAAATTTTGCAGACAAAAAAAGGTCCTTTGTCATCATGTGGATTCCTTTAGACATGAATGGATTTTGCCCATGAAACGTCATGGAACAACGCTGTATGACTGCACTTTTACACTAGGCATTTACAATGGATGTGAATGGGGCCATTGAAACTCCGTTTCAATAGTATAGCAACAATACGAGTGGTCTAAAGAATAAACAAATCACTTACTAACATTCTGTGTAAAGTTATATCCAATTTTACAACGTCATCAAAACTATGCAAAACTAGTGCAAAAGTGCTTTTATAAAATGACAAGCTTTACATTTCTGCTTTTAAATCCTTCAGATGGCCCAATTGACTTCTATTGTTCCTCACCATAACCTCGATTTTAGTTTTTTTTTTTTTAAGAAAACACACAAGTTTTCTGAATAACAGATTCTGACAACTGTGAAGCAATGCATTATTAAAAAAAAAAAAACACAAATACATAAGCTGTTTGTGGACATAGGAAGTATGTGATATTCTCTCTCTTACGTATATTAAGCACACCTGTTCATTACATCTGCAGAAGGCCTGTTGAGTTCAGCATGCAGAATAAGACCTCAGTAATTACTGAACATTCACACTGCACGGCCCACACGCTTCAGCATGAACATTAAAACTGGACTATACAGGACAAGACTATTCACACCAAGTTCAAATTCTCATAATAAAAAAACAAGCAAGTATTTAAAACAAAGGATTGTTTTGCAATGTTTTTGTATTATTATTTGGAGGCTATGGCAAATTTTTCATTGCTTGGATTGCCAAACTTTCAGAGAATTTTGCAAAATAATTTAATAATAATGTTATATTAAATTGTAATAATAGAGGCCACAGTGATTTTACATATACATAGACTAATATATAAATAATATAATATATACATATTATATTAATAAAGTATGTATAATATACAATAATATATATGGATTTATATCATTTTAATGTTAAAATACTATATTTCTATAATATTTCCCATATTTTTTTATTCTTTGATGTTGTTTTAATACTTCAATAATAATAATGGTGGGTGGCCAAGGAATAATTTATATATATATATATATATATAAACACAATATAGAAAATATTTTATGCACTACTGTTGTTAATTATGTTTTAATAATGATGGAGGCTAAAGTTCAAGGTTTGTTTTTTTTAAAGTGGTTGTCTTTGCTCTGAAGGAAGCAGAAATAGCTCTGTTACAGATTTCACATAACAGTGTCAATAACTTACAGCAAATATCATCCACATCTCTATTCAGCACTTGTCGTATGTGATGCATTTACAATCCTGAGTTAGATCTTCAAAGCAGAATTCTCAATTGCAACATGAACAAGCGCACACTCACCCACAAACACACATATCTATATTCCGCAATAAATCCTTTTTTGAAGAGGAAAGCATGAAATAACAGTAGATACGTTGGACAGAAAACAGAGGAATGTATGAGGATGACTCACTAAGATGAAGACGGAGAGAAGGCCAAGAGGATCTACCCACACACTCTTCTATCACCAGCAGACAAAGCCGCTCCAGGCCCCAATCAGGCCCGATTACACAGAGCACAGGACGCCTGCCCTCCAGGCATGAGAACACACCTGTCAATCACGCCCAAGACCCCAAACTGAGCCAGGCATGCATAACTGAACACAAATCGACATGGAGGAAGGGGAGAGGGTTTCCTACACACTTCTACTCATGTTTGTAACCCCTCAGGTCCTACTCTATGCCCTGCTCTTGAGCTCAAGGGAGGGAAAATTAATTTTATTCTATCCCAATGAAGCTTTTTGACATTTTATATACATTCCCCAAGATAAAATAATAACATTTACACATAGCATCCCATTCCAACAACTACATAACCCATGTTTTCTCTCTTTGAGCATCAATGACTGTTTGCAGCCTTCTGTATAGTGCTAGTAGTGCTACTGTAAGTGTTTTGGTTTCCCAGAGTGCCTTGCACATTTCGACGCCTTCCCCACGGTGACTGTATGATTTTGAGATCCAGCTTTGCCACTTAGGACAGTTGGAGGACAGTTGGAGGACTGTTAAACAATTAAAAAAAAAGAAAGAAAGTCTCCAAACAATCACTGATGCTCCAGAAGCAACAGACAATATTAGGAACCAAGAGTATGTATGGTTTTGAACTGGATCATTTATCTTTGGAATATATTTAAATATATAACTTTTGTCTTGTGGAATATTCTTAAATATCCATTGGATGCAGCTTCTTCGGGCAGTTCAAAAAATACAATAAAAAATTAATTAAATTACTAAACAGACAGATTCTGCAAAGGGTATATCAACTTATGAGCACTGTATATCAGAGTGGATGTGAGACTTTTGTGTACAGTATGTGTGCGTATACTTAAGACCTGCGGAAAAGAGACCAGAGTGCGTGTAGTGTGTGTGTGTGTGTGTCCATTATGCAAAGATATGGCATACTAGATTAAGAGCATCATACTGAGCTCCATAACCTTCATACAATGGGAATTGTATTTGAGGATGTGGGCCTGGTGAAAAAAAAAATGGGAGGGAGAGTGAAGATGATGAAGAAAGAGAGGGGGTGATAGAAAGAAAAAGAGGGGAACATATACTTTGATGCATTGTATAAATTTCCATTAATTAAGGCCCCAAACCGCAAGCTTCAGTCATTCCTTTAATGCACCACAGTAATCATAGCCTTCACCCTAAAACTACCCACAACCCCCTTTTAATAAAGCACAAGTTATGATTGTGATGCAGAACAAAACATAACAACAAAAAAAATTTATACACCAAAACACACCATCTGCTGTGGGTGTGTAAGACCTATGTGTATCTTTTGCCGTTTTTTGGGGATCTTTGAGGAGTGTTTTAGTGGTCAACCCCTCACCAATATTTGGCTTTTTTTTTTAAATTATCAGCATCAGCCAATAAGTTTTTCTGCTTGTCCCGTTAAGTGTGGGAAGCAGGACTTTTAACCCCAGCACATGCACGTTTGCCTTTCTACTATTAGTAACAGAGAGGCAAACGCTATAATACTTTCTCATATACTTTCAGCATTCAGCAACTTAACTATCTACTACTATTACCATTTAGTATCTTTTAATTAAGTTGTGTGATATATCTTTGTAAAGACACAATCCGAAAGCCTCGATCTGTTGTATCATGTTCTATCACTATGGTTACAGACATTATTAGAAAGTTAGAGAATAGGAGTGACTTTGGTTGCCCGTTCATTTTGACTTTATTTGACTGTTATTGAAGTCACCATGAAAAAAAAATTGTATTTGGAATATTTTAATGGAATATTGCAGTGTTTATTATACAAATATATTTTTTTATTCATGTGCCCTCAACATCAAAATAAGTTCCCTTCCCTCTTGCAGAGAGAGACATCTCTTTTCTGATGATGTGTTCACGGGCACAAGGGTGGGGCAACCTGTCACTCACATGACATCATAGCAAGAGCAAACCACAATAATCCAATCAATTCCCAATGAACAAAATCAAGTCCCGCCCTACATTTTTTCTTCTTCAAGAAGCTATTTCTCTTGGATATACGTCACAACAGGGAAGAAAAGACCATTGAAACTTCTGTTTCATGCCAACTTGAAGTACAGTTGTCTGTCCTAATCACTGTGAATTTACACAGTTAATGTCAATATTTAACCTTTTCAAGACGTTAAAGAAAGAGCACGTCCTCCAGCCAGAATAGAACAGACTATAGCAGAGTTTAGAGATTAACAACTGATGACTGACTTATTGTAAATATGGTGTTTTGCTAACCAAGCCCACCCTTAAACCCGTAGTCTGCGTGCTTAGGTGATTGTGCAAGAGTGCAGCTGGATCTATTCGGAGGCATAATTAAAGCGTAAATTGCTGGTTAACACCCAGTGGGGCTCGCAGGACGCTTGCTGCAGTAGGTCGATGGCGATGCTCGCTTTCATTTGCAGGCTCTGAAAACACGTTTTCTTTCCCCCATTACATGCACTGTTGAGCTTCCTCTGAGACTGCAGAGAGGCAACGTCTCTCTCTCTTTCTCTCTTTTACACATCTGTCTGTCCCAATACTCTATTCAAAACAAAATTCGAGTTTCTTCTCTTCCCCTCCTTTGGGTCTTGAGGCTGTTTGCGCTGTCGCCTGGATGTGATCTCATACAGTGTGTCAGCAGGAACACACAGAATGACAACACACAGGTGAAACACAGAGAAGAAAACGCATCCCATCAGCTGCAGCGGTGGAACACCGGTCTCGCAGAAACACACCTACGCCGAGTGAAAAAAATCGGGTCTTTTCCTACAGCTACTTCTATACGGTAGGGCTTTTAGGCACTGGTGAGCTCTCTCAAGCTCTGGATCAAAGGTGCTCCAAAAAAACACACGAGCTCCTGAGATGTGGTAAAACATCAAAGGCGTCTTGAAGGGCTGTGAATGGACTAGAAGAGGGACACGTGAAGACGCTGTCTGTCGCTCGCTGTCTTCATACTCGACTGGGGACTCAGTTGCGGATACAACTGATGGTTTGGGGTTATTTACTGTTGAGAGGCTGCACAATTAATGCATTTAATGTATCTTCAATGAATGTATGTGTTGTTACTGTTAACCAAATCTATTGAAATTGAATTGATGTAAAGCTGAAATAAAAGTAAATATTAACAAACTTTTTATAAATGTTTCCTTGGCAGCTCACTGAAATAAAAGCCATCTAGAGAGTTAACTGATCAAGTACTAGGAAATGACAGGAACGTCTTGGAAGTTTCAACTTTTTGAAGTTTCATATTGCTCAAATTTAAGTAACACACACAAAAATGTCAAAAGAGCTTGACTTTAAATAGTTTTGCTGTGATTTTCAGTGGTACAATTTCAGCAAAGAGCAATTTGTACTGACACTGAATACGGTGACTTTCAGTCCAAGGAAGTGACAGAACGTCGTTCACACAGGATGACGCCTTCCTTTCAAGAACAAGTACTTGGAGCATAAGTGAATAGAACCGATGCAGCAGGGGTGTAAATAAGTGTTTTAAAAGAGCTATTTTCAACCTCACACTGCATCATGAATGGCTGTAAAGCTCAGTGACTGTGTGAATTTGGCGCGAGACACAATGCAATGGCACAGACCAACAATTAATAGAAAGAGTAGAAATTGCTTTCCAAATTAGACAAATCCTAATTGTGATCATTGTGTAAATTGGATTTTGCAGTGTAATTCACCTAATACAAGAGCCAGATTCATGCAGTCACTGAGCATTACGCTTTGGACCCATTCACGCTTAGGTGATAAATGTATGCTGCATAAATGTTTGATGTGAACAAAGGAAAAAAAGTCAAATGTAAAAAAAATGAAGAAAAAAAGAAGAATAAAATATATAAAACATACATTAAATATTAAAATTTTATAAAAGAAATTATACTCTTTATTCTCCCTCTCTCATATATATATCTCGTATATATATATATACACACACACACACACATAATGCATGTCTTTTTATTGTTGTAGTACAATTATTATTCTGCTATTTTTATGTTATACTGTATATATAAGGTATTTTTGTGTTATATTATATGGCCTCACACACATGCACACTCACAAAATGAAAGTGCAAGCAATCTGTTTTTGTTTGCAGAGATCACTTCTTTCCAACCCTCTTTTATTGTGTTACTCCCCACAATCAAATCATGAGCATCTAAAAAGCCGGTGGAATTAGCACAATGACGCAATCGCCTGTAGACAACCTCCGCCAGTTCTTAACCCCCCCCCTCTCTACCCCATCCAGCTCAGAGCCGCTGCTGTAACCATGGTGACGGGGCAGTGAAGGGCCAGAACAAGTTTCAAGGTGAACCGGTGCGTAGCGGTGAACAGTGGAGAGATGGATTGTGGTGTCTCAGCGCTACACGGGTGACTTGAACGTGTGTCTTACGTGCCTGGGAACACATGCAGGTGCACAGATGAAGGAAAGTAGCCTACAGCAGGTGGAGTGATGGGGCTTCAGATGTGGAGCGGCTTCCCAAATCCCTCTGCTGGGTTGTGACAGGAAGCTGATTACTGTGTTTCCAGCTCACACTCTGTTGCTGCCTCGCTCCATCCCCGCGGCTCTACTGCAGGACAGGAAAGCCTAGTGAAACCGTGTCCTCTGTAAAACAGAGTACGGAGCGCTCACTCGTTTCATTGTTTTTGCGGCAGGGAACGGTCATTTTCTCTCTCATAAGAGTTCTGGTAATGCTCACTTCGTATTAATGTTCATCAACTAAAGAGATCTGTTCCGCCACATTGCGCCGTTCAACATGGATCCTGTCTCTTTTCTATGCTTTAACTGTTTATGGACGAAACGCATTACCTTATAGCGTCCTTGAGCATCGTACATTCTGCTGCCGGCAAATTATGGGACCAAACATGAATTACTGAATGATTACAGAGGCATTGCAAAACGAACAAAACGACTCTGCACGGTTTTAAATGACCCTATAATTAAACCTCGCATGTTTTGCTTACACCTGAGGGGGGAAATGTCTTGGAACTACAACTAATTACTCAAGCAAACAATACATACATTCAAAATAAGAATGAGATTTCAGGTGAAAGCGAATGCTGTAATAGAGAGAGTTGGGCACAGACTAAAAACAAACGACTTAAGCCCAATTCGCACTGGATTAGTATTACCTGGTGACCTCTAGTCATTTCATTTGCAATAATTGCGGAGGTTGTCTGTGATCTTAATCCATGCGAATCGGCCGTGTCTGTGATTTGTAAAGTAAAAATTCCCCCGCAAAATGACCTACCATATTTCGCAGAACACCGAGGTCCTGCGATAATATTAGTCCTGTGCGAATCGGCATCTCTGTGATTTGGCGGGGGTCGTATCGTATATCATTTTTTCAAGGTTTTTGTTTCCTGTGCGCCTTTTTATCCATCTTTCGCGAAGAATGGAGGCTGTATTGGAATGCTTTGATAGTATTTTGGGTGCTGGGTCATATCACTATTATAAACCATACAACTGTAATTTGCAGAAAGAGAAAGCAGAAAATCATCAGAAGAGATGGACATACAGCAGCATGCGGTAAATTAACATTTTTCTGTTCATGATATATCATACAGCTTGACCTATAATGACAAGACATTTCAAGCAATAGCCTATTGACATCATATCCGGGAAGTAAGTCAGTAAATTCGAGTAAAATCACAGGCTTCGCTTATCCCGTGCGAATGCGCCACACGAAATTCAGATGTGTGGGTCATTTCTAAATCACACGAGGTCCCCAGATAATACTATTCTTAAATATATACAGTACATAGTACATGTGTGTGTATTTACAAAATAATTATACACCGTACACACACATATATAATGTAAACACAAACTTTTATTTTGGATGCGATTAATCGTTGCCCAGCACAAAATGATATTGTTGAAAAATGACAGGTTAAACTGCAAGTTATACACACACAAGCCCAAAGAGTATTTCGACACAGACACTTCCATCTTGTGCCCTTTATAAAACCATGAAGGGCAAGCAGAAAATCTATCTGATATTTTAGCATTGAAAATGCTGAAGGAAGGCAATGATATTTATGAGAGGCAACAAATCAGCCGTTTGCCGCCTGTCGTCTCCATTAGACAGTAAACGAGGTCTGTGTATCCTTGAGCAGCGACGTGGCTGAGAAGCCGACCTCAGCTGAGAAACACAATACATTTCAGCGCTTTAAAACTCATTGACCTCTAAATCAAAACAATGCCTGAGTATGTGAACAAGAGGCTTGTCATTTTCAAGTAAAAATAACGAAAAGGCTGGTACAATTACCTCAAGGCACACACACAAATGTCAAGCTGTCTGTCTACGACCTGCGGTGATCGTAATCTGGTAAGAAAGGGTTTTAAAAGATCTCAGCATCTATCATCATTAAAGCTTCAGGCCTACAGTTTCAAAATGCCAATTTAGATCATGTTTAATTGACTTCTATAAGAACGGCAGGTTAATAAATAGTGATAAGTGTTCCGCCTCAGGCTGATAGTGCCAGGGACTGAAGATCACCTTGTGAAGGGAATTTGATCCCGAAGCCCTTCTTATATTGTTATTAAATTTTGCATTCATTATTGCGATTACTTTAGGGTGTCCACCTTTCCACTAAAGCTCTCTGGGGGATTTGTCATTGGAGTCAGTGATTCACTGTTACGCAGCAACACAATGTGAACTGATGGGTGCTAAAAATCCACACGGTTCTATTTCTATGCGGCCAATTCTAATGCGTCCTACTTATCAACAGTAAAAATAGATGAGGCGATATAAATGGCTTCAAACAAATTGTGATGAAAGGAATGTAGCATAATTGTGCCAGTTAAGAAACAAACAGTAAACTAACAATAGAGTAGTCTTTAAAAAAAGATCCAGACTAAGAGGAAAGGAAAAGAAAATTACAGACAGACGGGTTTAAACGGAACGTGCTTATCTGGAAGGTTGCATAACTCGGACTTGACGTGCTTTAATAGGGTTAATTTCATGAAAAAATATTAAAAATCTCTTAAAAATAAAATACATTTTTGATATACTCAAAGTTCAAAAAGAACTGGTAATTAAAACAAAATCTGGGCTTTTAGAAAGTAAAGATCTAAGCAATACTGCTGCCATCACTGGTGTCAAACTAAATCAATTATTATTATTAATAATTCTTTTTTCAAGTTTTGGAATTTTGGCCTGTAAGCATCAATTCAACTCAATCAACTCTTTCACTCAGTTATACATGCAGGCCAAAATTGAAAAACTCAACCAAAAAAAGTATTGTTATTATCAATATAAATATTAGCAATATTAGCAATAAATTAATGATTTAAAGAAACAACAGTTTCACTGAACAAACCGCATGACCAGAGGTTTATTCATATTCGTGGCACAAACAATACAGAA